>NC_069786.1:32243539-32547686 GCF_027406575.1 Nycticebus coucang
GAGAAGATATTAGATAATAATTATTTTGGTCTTAATATGTCATTAGATTTTGCCTCTTCTGTTCACATTAGCTCTATCTCCAAGCTAGAGTTAAGGCTAGTTCAATCACAGCTAAGTTTAATACCACAGTATATAACTACGCAGAATTAAAAATTAAGACACATTAGAAGTAAGTATGCTGAAAAGAAGTAGCTTTTCTAAATTCAGCCAGTTTCCCTATATTATTTTTGTCAGCTTTAAATTTAATCTTGGGAAGACAGGAAAAAAATCTCAGACATAGGAAAATAAGCTATAAGCAGATCTGCTATTATTCCTTTTTTTAAAAAAAAATGAAATAACTTTAAGGTTCTCTATAATAGAAGTATTGGTTTTAATGAAGTAGTCCAGAGTTAAACAGCCTAAGTATAAATCAAAGCTCAGTTACTTATTAAGTCAGATTTCCCTTTTGCAAAATGTCAAGTATTAAATGAAATAATGCAAGAAGAAAATTTAGCACACTTCCTGGCACAAAAAAAAGTGTTTAAAATGTGTGCAACAATATTTATATATAAATAACTGTTCTTTCAATGGATGTTTTTAGTATTTAAATTTTTCCAGATTGTTTCAGTGTGAGGAAATTAATACAATGAATCAGACATTATCAGCCTTCAAGAATCACTTAATTCATGTGGGAAAGCTTATCATTTTAAAATCATTGCAATAGAAATTAAGGCAAAAAATAAAGAATGTAAGCACAGTCTAGAATTATCATATTTTCTAGGACATTTGGAAAAAGAAAGATATGGAAGATTAGAATTTGAATGTTTTTCTTTGAATTGCCATGAGGAGACCATCTTGTATCAGTTCTCCAGTAAAATTACATTGGTTTATGTGCTATTTCCAGTTTATTTACACAAAACTGCAAAATACTATACTTTATATGATGTTAAAATAATTTCCCAGAGTAGTTTTGCCTGTACATTTTTTTGCCTAATGCCTTGACATTAAAGCCACACTCCTTGAATAATGTAGCACTCCTGTAAAATAGCCATGTCTTCCTGAAAGATGATTTTTACAATTCATAACAAAAAAGAAAAAAATCCTCAACATGTAATTCTACTTCTGTGAATTTATCCTTAGAAAATAATTAAGGATATGCACCAATATGAA
Source organism: Nycticebus coucang (assembly GCF_027406575.1). Taxonomy (NCBI): domain Eukaryota; kingdom Metazoa; phylum Chordata; class Mammalia; order Primates; family Lorisidae; genus Nycticebus; species Nycticebus coucang. The sequence continues at coordinate 32,244,689 of NC_069786.1, forward strand.
ATATTATAAGCTTGTTTATTTCAGGCTTAATTCAATAATAAACACTAAAAAAACAAAAACCAAAAATGTTCTACTAGAGGAGATTTACTGAATGCGGTTTTTACTTAAATATAATCAATAGAAATATGGTCTTTTAATAATCTTGCAAAATTTCGTGTAAGAAAATTGAAATATATTGATGATATTTTTAGTAATGGAGGCAGATTGCAAAATGGCACGCACTAATCCCATTTAAGAAAAAACTAGCAAATCACATGTACACAGCAAAAAGTCTATCAGAAGACATGCTGCTTTTAATTTTCTTTATTTTGCCTATATGTTTTCTAATTTTTCTATACATATTAAACAAGCACAATTTAAAAATCTTATTATAAGAGAATTGCATAAGACAGTTTATAGCCTCAATCTAAAGCTATGGATTCATTTAATAAAACAATTAGGCTTTGCTGATTTTTAAAAATATTTTTATGGTAAAACAGAGTGCAGATATTGTTGTAAAAACTTCAACTATTTTGTTGTAAAATAAAACGTGGATGAGGAAAAAATCACAAAAAAGAAATATACATCTTAATGAATTATTTACTGTAAGTCAATCACCCTTGCAGCCACTACCCATGTAAAAGATAGAACTATGTCAATCATTCCAAAATCCTCTGCATGTACACCCTGCTCCTATCACAGGCCTTGTCCTCCCTACCAGAAGGAATCATTATTCTGATTTAGAACAATCAGTTCTATTTGTTTCTATGTTTTATCATCCAAATGTGCATTTCAAGATACTCTTGTTTATATATTTGTTGAACTAGTTTTATAAAAGAAAATCTCTCCCATCTATAATCTGGTCATCCAGTGATGAAATTCACATACGGCAAACAAAATAAATAGTTAATTCTTTGACTTCTATCATACTTCAATTATTAGTTTGCTATTGTCTCTGAAGGGGACCTATTAGTTTTCTATCTTCTAAATTATTATTTACAAGTTATTTAAATATGGTGGGTTTCAATAAATTGCAGTGGTCTGTTTCAAAAGCTCAAATTGTCTCAGGCCTCTTGCACTTTGTTCTTAAGTCCTTTTCACGTGACACTGGTAGTCTTTGACATTTTCTTCCTCAGCAGTTGTGATAAGTTTCAGGCTCATCCTGTGTGTTTTCTACTTTGGAAATGGAATTAGTCATTTCCTCCAGAAGAAAATAGTATTGTGAATAGCTTAGAAAATAACATTTTAAGACCACAAGATATCTGGAAGCTAGAGAGTCTCATTGATATTGTGTTGGTCATCGTTTCCAGCCTTTTCAGAGCTAGAAAATACATATATTTACATACATACTTGTATTATACATGCGTATGTATGTATGATAAACCAATGAGTTTATACTGATAATTCTAAGTCAAGTTTAGAACTACAGAGTTTTTAACTTATACCACCACCCATTCTTACATCATTTTGGCTTGCATGAAATTTGATCTTTATAAAATTCATAACAAAGATTCATGGAAAACATATCCTGTGATTTTTTGTATGTTTTTATATATTTGGATCCTTTAAATATGGAGTCAGCTTTGCTATATACAAAATAATAAGAACATATTTTTATTTTCTGATTAATTTTGTTTGGTAACATTCTTTTATTTTATTGTTGGGGATTCATTGAGGGTACAATAAGCCAGGTTACACTGATTGCAATTGTTAGGTAAACTCCCTCTTGCAATCATGTGTTGCCCCCATAAAGTGTGACACACACCAAGGCCCCACCCACCTCCCTCCTTCCCTCTTTCTGTCCCCCCCATTAACCATAATTGTCATTAATTGTCCTCATATCAAAATTGAGTACATAGGATTCATGCTTCTCCATTCTTGTGATGCTTTACTAAGAATAATGTCTTCCACGTCCATCCAGGTTAATACGAACGATGTAAAGTCTCCATTTTTTTTAATGGCTGAATAGTATTCCATGGTATACATATACCACAGCTTGTTAATCCATTCCTGGGTTGGTGGGCATTTAGGCTGTTTCCACATTTTGGCGATTGTAAATTGAGCTGCAAGAAACAGTCTAGTACAAGTGTCCTTATGACAAAAGGATTTCTTTCCTTCTGGGTAGATGCCCAGTAATGGGATTGCAGGATTAAATGGGAGGTCTAGCTTGAGTGCTTTGAGGTTTCTCCATACTTCCTTCCAGAAAGGTTCTACTAGTTTGCAGTCCCACCAGCAGTGTAAAAGTGTTCACTTCTCTCCACATCCACACCAGCATCTGCAGTTTTGAGATTTTGTGATGTGGGCCATTCTCACTGGGGTTAGATGATATCTCAGGGTTGTTTTGATTTGCATTTCTCTAATATATACAGATGATGAACATTTGTTCATGTGTTTGTTAGCCATTCGTCTGTCGTCTTTAGAGAAAGTTCTATTCATGTCTCTTGCCCATTGATATAAGGGATTGTTGGCTTTTTTCATGTGGATTAATTTGAGTTCTCTATAGATCCTAGTTATCAAGCTTTTGTCTGATTGAAAATATGCAAATATTGGGCGGCGCCTGTGGCTCAGTCGGTAAGGCGCTGGCCCCATATACCGAGGGTGGCGGGTTCAAACCTGGCCCTGGACAAACTGCAAAACCAAAAAATAGCCGGGCGTTGTGGCGGGCGCCTGTAGTCCCAGCTACTCGGGAGGCTGAGGCAAGAGAATCGCTTAAGCCCAGGAGTTGGAGGTTGCTGTGAGCTGTGTGAGGCCACAGCACTCTACTGAGGGCCATAAAGTGAGACTCTGTCTCTACAAAAAAAAAAAAAAAAAAAAAAAAAGAAAATATGCAAATATCCTTTCCCATTGTGTAGGTTATCTCTTTGCTTTGGTTATTGTCTCCTTAGCTGTACAGAAGCTTTTCAGTTTAATGAAGTCCCATTTCTTTATTTTTTTTGTTGTTGCAATTGCCATGGCAGTCTTCTTCATGAAGTCTTTCCCCAGGCCAATATCTTCCAGTGTTTTTCCTATGCTTTCTTGGAGGATTTTTATTGTTTCATGCCTTAAATTTAAGTCCTTTATCCATCTTGAATCAATTTTTGTGAGTGGGGAAAGGTGTGGGTCCAGTTTCAGTCTTTTACATGTAGACATCCAGTTCTTTCAACACCATTTATTGAATAGGGAGTCTTTCCCCCAAGGTATGTTCTTGTTTGGTTTATCAAAGATTAGGTGGTTGTAAAATGTTAGTTTCATTTCTTGGTTTTCAATTCGATTCCAAGTGTCTATGTCTCTGTTTTTGTGCCAGTACCATGCTGTCTTGAGCACGATGGCTTAGTAGTACAGACTAAAATCTGGTATGCTGATGCCCTCAGCTTTATTTTTGTTACAGAGAACTGCCTTAGCGATACGGGTTTTTTTCCATACAAAACGCAGAATCATTTTTCCAAATCTTGAAAGTACGATGTTGGTATTTTGATAGGAATGGCATTGAATAGGTAGATTGCTTGGGAAGTATAGACATTTTAACAATGTTGATTCTTCCCATCCATGAGCATGGTATGTTCTTCCATTTGTTAATATCCTCTGCTATTTCCTTTCTGAGGATTTCATAGTTTTCTTTATAGAGGTCCTTCACCTCCTTCATTAGGTATATTCCTAGGTATTTCATTTTCTTTGAGACTATGGTGAAGGGAGTTGTGTCCTTAATTAGCTTCTCATCTTGACTGTTATTGGTGTATACAAAGGCTACTGACTTGTGGACATTGATTTTATATCCTGAAACATTACTGTATTTTTTGATGACTTCTAGGAGTCTTGTGGTTGAGTCTTTGGGGTTCTCTAAGTATAAGATCATGTCATCAGCAAAGAGGGAGACTTTGACCTCCTCTGCTCCCATTTGGATTCCCTTGATTTCCTTGTCTTGCCTAATTGTATTGGCTAGAACTTCCAGCACTACGTTGAATAGTAAAGGTGACAGAGGACAACCTTGTCTGGTTCCAGTTCTAAGGGGAAAAGCTTTGAGTTTTACTCCATTCAGTAAAATATTGGCTGTGGGTTTGTCATAGATAGCTTCAATCAGTTTTAGAAATGTGCCACCTATGCCTATACTCTTCAGTGTTCTAATTAGAAAAGGATGCTGGATTTTATCAAATGCTTTTTCTGCATCTACTGAGAGGATCATGTGATCTTTATTTTTGCCTCTGTTAATATGGTGGATAACGTTTATGGACTTGCGTGTGTTAACCCAGCCTTGCATCCCTGGGATGAAGCTTACTTGATCATGATGAATGACTTTTATGATGATAAGCTGTAATTTATTGGCTAGGATTTTGTTGAGAATTTTTGCGTCTATGTTCATGAGTGAAATTGGTCTGAAATTCTCCTTTTTGTTTGGGTCTTTTCCTGGTTTTGGTATCAGGGTGATGATTGCTTCATAGAATGTGTTGGGGAAGATTCCTTCTTCCTCAATTTTTTGGAATAATTTCTGCAGTACAGGAATAAGCTCTTCCTTGAAGGTTTGATAGAATTCTGGAGTGAAGGCATCCGGACCAGGGCATTTTTTGGTTGGAAGATTTTTTATTGTTTCTTTGATCTCAGTGCTTGAAATTGGTCTGTTCAGGAGCTCTATTTCTTCCTGGCTGAGTCTAGGGAGAGGGTGTGATTCCAAATATTGATCCATTTCTTTCACATTGTGAAATTTCTGGGCATAGAGTTTCTGGTAGTATTCAGAGATGATCTCTTGTATCTCTGTGGGATCAGTTGTTATGTCCCCTTTATCATTTCTGATTGAGGTTACTAGAGATTTTACTTTTCTATTCCTCGTTAGTCTGGCCAATGGTTTATCTATTTTATTTATTTTTTCAAAAAACCAACTCCTTGTGTCATTAATTTTCTGAATGATTCTTTTGTTTTCAATTTCATTGATCTCTGATTTGATTTTGGATTTTCTTTCCTTCTACTGAGTTTAGGGTTAGATTGTTCTTCTTTTTCCAATTCCATAAGATCTCTTGTGAGATTGTTGATGTGCTCTCTTTCTGTTTTCGAATGTAGGCATCTAAAGCGATGAATTTTCCTCTCAAAACTGCTTTTGCAGTATCCCACAGGTTTTGGTAGGTTGTGTCTTCATTGTTGTTATGCTCAAGGAAGTTAATGATTTCCTGTTTTATTTCTTCCTTCACCCATCTGCTATTCAACAGAAGATCGTTTAGTTTCCATGCCTTTGGGTGGGGTCGAGCATTTTTGTTAGAGTTGAGTTCCACCTTTAGTGCCTTATGGTCTGAGAAGATACAAGGTAAAATTTCAATTCTTTTGATTCTGTTGATATTTGTTTTGCGTTCCAGGATATGATCAATTTTTGAGAATGTTCCATGGGGTGATGAGAAGAATGTATATTCTTTATCTTTGGGATGTAGTGTTCTATATGCGTCTGTCAAGCACAGTTGTTCTAGGGTCTCATTTAAGTCTCTTATATCCTCGTTTAATTTCTGTTTAGAGGATCTGTCCAGCTGTGTAAGAGGAGTGTTAAGGTCCCCTGTTATTGTGATATTATCAGATATCATATTGCTCAGACTGAGTAAGGTCTGTTTCAAGAATCTGGGAGCATTTGAATTGGGTGCATAAATATTTAGTATTGAAATGTCTTCTTGTTGTATTTTTCCCTTGACCAATATAAAGTGACCATCTTTGTCTTTTTTGACTTTAGTTGCTTAAATCCACATGTATCTGAAAATAAGATCGCAACTCCTCTTTTCTTCTGAATTCCATTTGCCTGAAAAATTTTCTTCCAACCCTTGACTCGGAGCTTTAATTTGTCTTTTGAAGCCAGGTGTGTTTCTTGCAGACAGCAAATGGATGGCTTGTGTTTTTTAATCCAGTCAACCAATCTATGTCTCTTCAGTGGGGAATTCAAGCCATTAACATTTATTGAGATAATTGATAAGTGTGGTAGTATTCTATTCATCTTATTTTGTGAGAGTCCATTGCTTAGTTTTATCGTTTGCATCAGTGTGGAGGTTTGGTTCTGTCCTTTAATTTCTGAGTTCTTACTTTGCTGCCTTTCCATTGTGGTGGTCAGTGTGCAGAACAGGTTGAAGTATTTCCTGTAGAGCTGGTCTTGTTGTGGTGAATTTCCTCAATGTTTGTATATCCGTAAATGATTTGATTTCTATGTCAATTTTGAAGCTTAGCTTAGCAGGGTACAGAATTCTGGGCTGGAAATTGTTCTGTTTAAGTAGATTAAAGGTAGATGACCATTGTCTTCTTGCTTGGAAAGTTTCATTAGAAAATTCTGCGGTCAATCTGATGCATTTGCTCCTGTAGATCAACTGGCACTTACTCCTGGCAGCTTGCAGAATCTTTTCTTTTGTCTTGACTTTGGACAGGTTCATCACAATGTGTCTCGGAGTAGCTCGGTTAGGGCTGAGGCGACCTGGGGTCCGATAGCCTTCTGAAAGCAGTGTGTCAGAATCTTTGGGGATATTTGGGAAATTTTCTTTTATAATATTCTCTAGTATGGCTTCCATTCCTCTGGGGCATTCTTCTTCCCCTTCTGGAATTCCTATAACTCGTATGTTGGAACGCTTCATAAAGTCCCATAATTCTGACAGTGAACGTTCTGCTTTCTCTCTCTTCTTTTCTGCCTCTTTTACTGTCTGTGTTATCTCAAAAACTTTGTCTTCTACCTCTGAAATTCGTTCTTCTGCATGGTCTAACCTGTTGCTGATACTTTCCATTGCATCTTTAAGTTCCCTGATTGACTGTTTCATTTCCTTCAGGTCTGCTATATCCTTTTTATATTCTTCATATCGTTCATCTCTGATTTGATTCTGTTTTTGGATTTCCTTTGGTTATTTTCCACTTTATTAGCAGTTTCCTTCATTGTTTCCATCATTTCTTTCATTGTTTTCAACATGTGTATTCTAAATTCCCTTTCTGTCATTCCTAACATTTCTGTATAGGTGGAATCCTTTGCAATATCTACCTCATGGTCCCTTGGCAGGGTTGTTCTGGACTGGTTCTTCATGTTGCCTGGAGTTTTCTGCTGATTCTTCCTCATGAGTGATTTCTTTTATCTGTTTCCTTGCCCTAATTTTCCTTTCACTTCCTCTTGCTCTTTAAGTTCTCGTGCCTGTGGACTAAGGGTTACAGGACCAGAAGGGTGAGAAGGTTTAAGAGCAAAAAAGGGATGAAAGAAAGGAGGACCTAGTGATAAGAAAAAAAAAAAGAAAAATAGAGAAAGGAGAGGGGGTGGGTAAAAGGAATATTGACAAAAAGAAGAGAGGCACAGAAAGAGGGAGACAGAGCAATATAGGTGTACAGTAGGGTAGTTTGATACAACCTTAAAAAAAACCCGCCTTCTGGGGTGCCCAGTTGGGTGGTTCCCTTGAGGTCAGCAGCTCTTTGCTAACCTGATCAGACACAGTACCCCACCTCCACCAAGTAGAGAGGAAAGACAAAAATGCTATAAATCAAACCAAAACAAGCAAACAGAAAACTTTACGGGATAAAATTGGCTGGAAAAAACAAATAATAGCGGTAGAAACACTAACAAAAATGAAGTTCTAATTATTGAAATAGGCAGCAATTTGAAATTGTAATTAAACTAGAAAAATTGAGAAAGAAAAAGGATCTGTATGGAAAAGGTTGAACTTAAAAAACAAAACAACAATCAACAACATCAAAATAAACAAAAAAAACAACCAAACCAAAAAAAAAAAAAAACGCACAACCAAAAACAAAGCAGTATGTATATGTTATTGAATATTGTCTGGGCAACACTTGGTCTTCTGGGGTATGAGATTTAATCACAGTTCTGATACGACTGGAGGCTGCTAGTTTCTCAAACCCCAGCAGGTAGACACCCTAAATCTCTCTTCAGCCCACTTAAAAGGCACTTTGAACTTGTTCACTTACTGAGCAGAAGCTTTCTCAGGGAAATGCTTGTCACTGGAATCACTACTGAAGTGGCTATCCACTTACCCTGTGTGCCAAAACTGGTCTCCCTCTGCCCCCGAGGGTTAGGGCTGCAAGGCAGCTCAGACCCCGCCCTTAGGCTACTTGGTCACTGGGTTACCAGCTCCCACCCAATTCCAGCTCTGCAACCCTGAGGGCGGAGCTTGCCAGGGCAGATCGCTCACAATGGCTGCCTGTGACCCAGAGCCAAACACTATTAGCTCCGTCTGGCTCAGCGGCTCAGACTGGGGCCCTAGACAAAGGCCAAAGTTCTCCGCACTGCCACTCAGGCTCTCCCCAAGGCTGTTCAGCTGAGTGCCAAGTCCAAAGACACCAAAACAGTTCACAGGTAAGGCCTTTCTGGTTTGCAGTCTCACTGCTACTGAACTTACAGTTGCGGGCGGGTTTAGACGGATTGAACACACGCGACCACTTGCCGGTTTTCCACTGTTTTAGTCCTCCTCTTGGGGTCCAGAAATCTCTTGCTGACTCCCTGTATCCTCTCAGGGGTGATGATAGGCAGATCCCACCAGCCAGAGATGCCTGGAATCCTATCTCCCCAGACTCACGGTGCCCAGGTGCAAGGAAGGTGTTACTCGGCTTCCATCTTGCTCCGCCTCCCCTGTTTGGTAACATTCTGATGTAAAGTATGGCTGTGGAAATGACTAATGGTGATCTAATTTTCCTTACATTGTAAGTCACCTTTTTTTCCAGTAAAAAGAACCTTTATTTCTTTCTTAAAAATTTAGTAATTTTAGTATAATTTTTTTATTAGTCTTAGTTATGCAATTTGCTTTTTCAATACAGAGCTTCAAAATTTATTTTTGAACTTCAGAAATGCTGTCATGATTTTAGTTTTTGTTCTGTTTCTTGTGCTCTTTAGAGACGCCTATTTCCATTTGTTGGATCTGTTATTAACATTTGCCACTTTCTCACCAATCTTTCAGATCTTTTGTTTTATTTCTTTTTGATTTAAATTATGTTGTATGTCTTTTATGGTACTATATTCTGTATATTTCTTCTTGTGTTCCCTGTAACTTAGTCTTTATTTCAAAAATTACATTTTCTCTTTTATCTAATGTTTTTCTTTTAGTTCTAACCATCCTCTTGTTTCTGAGTTATTCTAATTTTGATTTTTTGTTGCTCTTGTGTGTTGAATACTTTTATTAGTGTTTTTCAGTTTATTTTGGAATTGAATTCCACAAGGGTCTGTTCTGTGGACATGTCTTCCTGGAGTGCTGTAATTATCTATAGAGATTTATTCTGGTCCTTCTCTCTTCTATAGTAATGCTTTTCAGATTTGATTTTGTGTTTTTCTAATGCTCATTTTTATGTGAAATCCATTTCCCAAAATTTTAGGAGAAAATATGGTGTACAATAGATTTTCTCACTTCACAAAGTGCCTTTTATTGTTTTGTGTAGTGTTCAAAATTATAAAGGCATTTTGCTCAGGTTTCTGGTTGTTTTCCTCATCCAACCCCCTGTCCAGATGCTTTTACCTGCACAGTCTTCTTTTACTTTGCATCTTCTCTTCTGGAATTGTCCCTTTCCTGCTCCATTTTATTTTTGCACCAACAAAATTAGTTTCTTCTTAGTGTAGATCCTTGTTCTGTATTAGAGCTCTGGCCGGCCAGTTTTAAAGTGTCCTAAAATCTAGACTTCTTCCCCTTTTAGTGGCCCCACCTCAGCCCCTTAGCATTTATTGTTTCCTAGGTTGGGTGAAACCTTCCCCTGTTTTAACAACAGCTGTTCTTAAGTTGGCCCAATGTGATTTCAAATAAGCACCTATCAGCTATTCTATTGTGTTCTCAGGTACAGTACTTGTTCTATAACTTCCCTTTGCTATTTTCCACACTAATGTTGGTACTATTTGCATTTTTTGACCATTGCTGAATTCATCTCATTTACTTAAATATTGGAGTTTTTGGAGGAACCTTGTTACCATGTTTTGTGGTAAATACTGTCCATAGATTTTCTTTTCTTCCATTTTTTTTTTCAAATTTTTTGGTTGCTAATTCATTTCTTTTTCTTTTTTCACAAATATACCACTTGTATTTAAGTATTATTATTATAAAACATTTCTTATGTGTCTTTCTATACTTTGCACTGTGTATGTGTATAATACCTATATCTATTAATATTTATCAATCTATCCATCTTTTTAAATGGGGCCAAGTATACACACTGTTGGCAGTTTGCTCCTTTTCATTTAATTCTACAAGATGGTAGAATTAAATTTGTGAACCCATACCATAAAAAGTGCTACACACCTTATTGCTGAATATCAATATGGTCACCTTCAGAGTGCTCCCCTTGGGAAGCTCTGCACTGATGCCAGTGTCTGGTCCGCCCTTAAAGCAATTTTGTAACTATTTCTCTGGAAAGGCAAAATTAATAATAATAATTAAATACATAGATATAGCTTTAGTGAGTTTTTCTGCACTAAAATATGTGGTAAGATATGAGACTGCTCACCAATTCTTTAACTCAACCTTGTCTCCAAATAGAGTTCAATGAATTTGGCCAAACCAATCTTCCTGATGCCACAAAACAAACTTCTTAGTCATAAGTAGGCCACATGGTCTTTCTTCATTGGTAACAGAGATTGTACTTGAGGTTTGAATTCTGGCCTAGGCCTTGAATGACAATGACAGCATCCCTTGCCTGGGGAAATGCCTTGCTGTGTTCCTGTTGCATGTGTTCTGCCATGATAACATTTTTGACATAGACAATGGTCATATTTTTTCTATATTACATTGTATTACTTGGGCTGAATTTGGGTTCTAGTATTTTATTCAAATATCTTAATTAAACATATAGTGATGGCCAATTTTATGTGTCTACTTGGTACCTATACATTTGGTTAGATATTCAATGTTTCTGTGAAGGCATTTTTGATGATATTAACATTTTAATCAATAGACTTTAAATAAACCAGATCACCCTCTATAAATTGGAGAGCCTCATTCAATCAGTTGATGGTTATAAGAAAAAACTGACTTCCCCTGAGAAGAGTGCCTTTGGACTTGAACTGTACCTCTTCTCTGCTTTTCCAGCCTCCTGATCTACTGTGAAGATTTTGGATTTGCCAGCCTTCACAATCATGCCAACCAGTTTCTTAATATCTATCTCTATCAATCTCCCTCTCTCCATACACATACACATTGGTTCTCCCTCCTATTGGTTTTATCTCTGGAGAATCCTGACTAATATTCAAATTATCTAAACAAAGTCAAATATTATAGAATTCTTGCACTGTTGTGCACATATTCTTTCTCATATTCTCTTTCCTGTGTGTGATAGTTTATTTACTCTTCTAACAATTTAGCTTTGGAAATGACTTTTCAGATACAAACTAAAAGTACTCCCTCGTAGCAATCTGTAGCCAAAGAAGGCCATTAGGACAGTTGTACTCTAACCCTAGAGAAAAAGAATGCTACTTTTCTTTTCTTTTAAAACATTTTATTCTATTTTGATAAGAACACATAACTGAGATTTACACTAACAATTTTTTAAGTGTGTAATACATTATTGTCAACTATAGGTACACAGCTCTATAGCAGCTCTCTAGAGCATACTCAACTTGCTTTACTGAAACTTTATGCCTATTGATTAGCAACTTATTATTTCCCTCTCTGTCTAGCCCCTGGCAACCATCTCACTTTAGAATTCTATAAATATGACTATGTTAAATACCTCATATAAATGAAATCATGCAGTATTTGTTCTTTGTGACTGGTTTATTTCACTTAGGTAGGTAAAATGTAATGTGTGAGAGACCTACAAGGTGGAAGTGAAGGGAAAAAGTGAGGAAGCAAAATTCCTGGCCTTCATCTAGCCTGGACAGTAAATAAAAATGGCAGGAATCATCATAGGTCACTGGTGCCTAGCCATGCTTACCAGGAAACCAGGAAAGTCAGGAGACCAGAAAGTATTTGGGGCTAAGATTCCTTACAGGAAAATAAAGAGTATTTTTATGAATCTATATAGTTATGCTCACACATGAATACATATACCACATACTATACAAACATATATGTGGGTGTATACACATACACATATGGATTTTTAAGTGTTGTAATCAAAGGTTAGTTAGCCAAAGATACATGATTTTGGATTCTGGCTATTTGTCTCCTGGAAGATAAATGACAGTGATAAGTTCTGGCAAAATTGTTTGTTGAATTATAACCATATGATTCTTTTTTTTTTTTATTTTCACATGTACAAGTGTTCATTAGGCTTCCACTTTTTGCCTTCACAGAATTAAAAGGCTTAAAATTTAACAACAATAACAATGTTTAAGATAGGGACCAGAAACAAAAACCTCGTAAAGAACAAATGAAGACAAATACATTCAGAAAAGAAATCAGACAATTGCTGCAACAAAGTATTAAGCAATAATAATAATAATAGTAATGCAAAGAAGATAACATTCACATTGTCAAATAAGAGTATGTCTATCATACAATGCTTTGACTCTGAGATTCAGTATGGAGTCCTCAATTAACTACTTATTATTATTTCCCAAAGTATCAAAGAATAGACAACTAATATTTATAAATAAAAATAAGAGATAATTTCAAAAAATAGATCATGCCAAATCTTATAGACAATAGAAAAAGAAGAAATACTTCAAAATCATTCTAATTAATCTGGATACACCTGATATTAAAATTAGAAAAAAACATATTATTATAAGGGGAAATTACAAACATAATTCACTTATAAATGAGGATGCAGTATCCTGTATCCTAAACAACATATTAATAAGTTGAAGTAAAAATTAATGTTTAAGTAATGTACTTAAGTCAAAATAGAATCCAATTTATGTGAGAATTAGTCAGTATTTTCTTTCTTCTTTTTTTCTTTTCCTTACCCTCACCCCCTCCCTTTTTCTCTGTGTGCTCGCCCCTTCCCCCATGCCCTACCATGTCATTGTCATTAATTGTCCTCATATCAAAGTTGAATACATAGGATGCATACTTCTCCATTCCTGTGATGCTTCACTAAGGATAATGTGTTCCACCTTCATCCAGGTTAGTGCAAATGCTGAAAAATCTCCATTTTTTTTTAATAGCTGAATAATATTCCATGGTATACATATACCACAGCTTGCCAATTCCTTCCTGAGTTGAAGGGCATTTAGGCTGTTTCCACATTTTAGCAATTATAAATTGGGCTGCAAGAAACAGCCTAGTACAAGTATCTTTATAATAAAAGGGTGTTTTTTTCCTTCTGGATAGATGCCCAGTATTGGGATTGCAGGATCAAACGGGAGGTCTAGGTTGAGTTCTTTAAGGTTTCTTCCAAAACGGTTGTATTAGTTTGCAGTCCCACCAGCAGTGTAAAAGAGTTACTTTCTTTTTTTTTTAAACTATTTTATTTTATTAAATCATAGCTGTGTACATTTACTTTCTCTCCGCATCCACGCCAGCATCTGCGGTTTTGATATTTTGTGATATAAGTAATTCTCGCTGGGGTTAGGTGATATCTCAAGGTGGTTTTAATTTGCATTTCTCTAATAATTAGGGATGATGAGCATTTTTTCATGTGTTTGCTGGTCATTTGTCTGTTTTCTTTAGGTTCTATTCATCTCTCTTCCCCATTGATATGGGATTGTTGTTTTTTTCTTGTGGATTAATTGAAGTTCTGTATAGATCCTAGTTACTAAGCTTTTATCTGATTCAAAATATGCAAATATCCTTTTCCATTGAGTAGGTTGTCTATATGCTTTGGTTGTTGTCTCCTTATCTGTACAGAAGCTTTTCAATTTAATTAAATCCCATTTGTTTATTGTTGCTGTTGTTGCCATTGCCATGGCAGTCTTCCTCATAAAGTCTTTCCTCAGGCCAATAATTTCCAGTGTTTTTCCTATTCTTCCTTTGAGAATTTTTATTGTTTTATGCCTAAATTTAAGTCCTTTATCAATCTTGAATGAATTTTTGTGAGTGGAGTAAGGTGTGGGTCTGGTTTCAGTCTTTTACATGTGGATATCCAATTCTCCCAGCACCATCTATTGAATAGAGAGTCTTTCCCCCAGTGGACATTCTTGTTAGATTTATCGAAGATTAGGTGGCTATAAGTTGCTGGTTTCATTTCCTGGTTTTCTGTTCGATTCCAAATGTCTATGTCTCTATTTTTGTGCCAGTATCATGCTGTCTTGACCACTATAGCCTTATAATGCAGCCTAAAATCTGGTATGGTGATGCCTCTGGCTTTGTTTTTATTACTAAGAACTGCCTTAGCTATACAGATTTTTTTCTGGTTCCATACAAAATGCAGAATCATTTTTTCCAAGTCTTGATATAGGATGTTGGTATTTTAATAGGGATGGTGTTGAAACAGTAAATTGCTCTGGGAAGTATAGACATTTTCACAATGTTGATTCTTCCCAACCATGAGCATGGTATATTCTTCCATTTGTTAAATTCCTCTGCTATTTCCTTCCTTAAGGTTTCATAATATTCTGTGTAGAGGTCCTTCACCTCTTTTGTTAGGTATATTCCTAAGTATTTCATTTTCTTTGGTGCTATGGTGAAGAGAGTTGTGTCTTTAATTAACCTCTCATCTTGGCTGTTGTTGGCATATACAAAAGCAACTTACTTGTGGACATTGATTTTATATCCTGAAACATTACTGTATTTTTTAATGACTTCCAAGAGTCTTGTGGTTGAGTCTTTAGGTTTCTCTAAGTATAAGATCATGTCATCAGCAAAGAGGGAGAATTTGACCTCCTCTACTCCGATTTGGATGCCCTTTACTTTCTTGTCTTATCTAATTGTATCGGCTAGAACTTCCAACACTATGTTAAATAGTAAAGGTCACAGAGGACAACCTTGTCTGGTTCCAGTTCTAAGAGGAAAAGCTTTCAGTTTTACTCCATTCAGTAAAATATTAGCTGTGGGTTTGTCATAGATAGCTTTGATCAGTTTAAGAAATGTGCCACCTATTCCTATACTCCTCAGTGTTCTAATTAGAAAAAAATGCTGAATTTTATCGAATGCTTTTTCTGCATCTATTGAGAGGATCATATAGTCTCTGGTTTTACTTCTGTTGATATGGTGAATAACATTTATAGACTTGCGTATATTAAACCAGCTTTGCATCCCTGGGATGAAACCTACTTGATCATGATGTATGACTTTTTTGATGATAAGCTGTAATCTATTGGCTAAGATTTTGTTGAGAATTTTTGCATCTATATTCATTAATGAAATTGGTCTGAAATTCTCCTTTTAGATGAGTCTTTTCCTGTTTTTGGTATCGGGGTGATGTTTGCTTCATAGAACATGTTGGGGAAGATTCCTTCCTCCTAAATCTTTTGGAATAATTTTTGCAGTGTTGAGAATAAGCTCTTCTTTGAAGGTTTAATAAAATTCTGGTGTCAGGGCTTTTTTTGGGGGGGGGGATTTTTTATTGTTTCTTTGATCTCAGGGCTTGAAATTGGGCTGTGTCAGGGCTTTTTTTGGGGGGGATTTTTAATTGTTTCTTTGATCTCAGGGCTTGAAATTGGGCTGTTCAGGAGATCTATTTCATCTGGGCTAAGTCTAGGGAGAGTGTGTGATTCCAAATATTGATCCATTTCCTTGACATTGTCAAATTTCTGGGCATAAAGTTTCTGGTGGTATTCAGAGATAATCTCTTGTATTTCTGTGGCATCTGTTATTTCCCCTGTATCATTTCTGATTGAGATTAGTAGAGATTTTACTTTTTTATTTCTAGTTAGACTGGCCAAAGTTTATCCATTTTATTTATTTTTTCAAAAAACCAACTCCTTGTTTCATTAATATTCTGAATGGTTCTTTTGTTTTCAATTTCATTAATCTCTAATTTAATTTTGGATATTTCTTTTCTTCTGCTGGATTTAAGCTTAGATTTTTCTTCTTTTTCCAGTTCCATCAGATGGCTTGTGAGTTTGTTGATATGCTCTCTTTCTGTTTTCTGAATGTAGGCTTCTAAAGAGAAAAGTTTTCCTCTTAGGACTGCTTTTGCTGTATCCCATAGGTTTTGGTAACTTGTGTCTTCATTGTTGTTATGCTTAAGGAAGTTAATGATTTCCTTTTTTATTTCTTCCTGCACCCAACTGTTATTCAGCATAAGGTTGTTTAACTTCCATGCCTTTGTGTGAGTTTGAATGTTTTTGTTGGAGTTGTGTTCCACTTTTGTGATCTGAGAAGATGCAAAGTAGATTTTCAATTCTATTAATTCTGTTTAGGTTTGTTTTGTGTTCTAGAATATGATCAATTTTGGAGAATGTTCTATGGGACGAATGAGAAGAATGTATATTCTTTATCTTTGGGATGGAGTGTTCTATATACATCTATCAAGCACAGTTGTTCTAGGGCAGGGGTTCTCAAACTGTGGCCCGCGGGCCACATGAGGCAGTGTAATTGTATTTGTTCCCGTTTTGTTTTTTTACTTAAAATAAGATATGTGCAGTGTGCATAGGAATTTGTTAATAGTTTTTTTGTTTAAACTATACTCTGGCCCTCCAACAGTCTGAGGGACAGTGAACTGGCCCCCTGTTTGAAAAGTTTGAGGATGCCTGTTCTAGGGTCTCATTTAAATCTCTCATATCTTTGTTTCATTTCTGTTTAGAGGATCTGTCCAGCTCTGAGAGAGGAGTGTCCCCTGTTATTATGGTGTTATGGGATATCATATTGCTCAGACTAAGCAAGGTCTGTTTCAAGAATCTGGGAGCATTTAAATTGGGTGCATAAATATTTAAAATTGACATGTCTTCTTGTTGTAATTTTCCCTTGAACAATATGAAGTGACTGTCATTGTCTTTTTTTTACTTTGGTTGCTTTAAATACACAAGTATCTGAAAATAAGATTGCAACCCTTCTTTTCTTCTGAATTCTGTTTGCCTGAAAAGTTGACTGCCAACCCTTAACACTGAGTTTTAATTTGTCTTTTGATGTGAGGTGTGTTTCCTGCAGACAGCAAATAGATGGCTTATGTCTTTTTAATCCAATCAGTCAATCTATACCTCTTCAGTGGGGAATTCAAGCCATTGACCTTTATTGAGATAATTGATAAGTGTGGTAGTGATCTAGTCAGCTTATTTTGTGAAAGTCCATTGCTTAGTTTTGTCTTTTGCATCATTGTGGAAAGTAGGTTCTATCTTTAATTTCTGGGTGTTTACTTTGCTGAAGGTCCATTGTGATGGTCAGTGTGTAGAACAGGTTGCAGTATTTCCTATAAAGCTGATCTTGTTGTTGCAAATTTCCTCAATGTTTGCATATCAATAAAAGATTTGATTTCTCTGTCAATTTTGAAGCTTAGCTTAGTGGGATATAGAGTTCTGGGCTGGCCCTTTCCTCATAGTCATGTGCTATAATTGGGTTATGGGGCAGGTTAGTGTAGGATAATATTTAGAAATAAATATATCCTACATCAAGCACACAAAGTGAACTCAGTGTGAGTTTAGAATGACTTGCTTTTCTTCCAGAGGCTTAAGGGAACTGGGCCCCCCTGGGATACACACAGAGTTGGCTTCCCTGGAGTTATAAATTCCATAAGCCATTTCTCTGAATCTGTACACCCCATGAAGCCTGAGATCAAAGGGCTTGCTGCCCTTCCTCAGAGATATGGGCCAGAGGGTTGACGTATGTTAACAACATATTGTCAGAGGTCTATAGGTACTCTGCCCTGAGGGAAAGACTGAGTAAACTGAGTAAACTTCATACTTCATCCTGAGTAAACTGAGTGAACTCTTGAAGATATTCTTCTGTTAACTCTGTTCTCCTGTGGCTACTTTCTTCTTTGTGATCTTTATTTAGATACCTGCTCAGAAATTAGCCAGTGTTTAGAAGAAGAGGTTTACTAAAAAAGTGATTGTATTGATATGATCACAAAATATTTCCTTTCAAGTTAATTTCAGATAGGTAAAATAAGATAATGATGGAACTAACAGATGATAGATTATATGTGTACATAACTTAAAGAGTATAAAATCAAAACCCTGAATGAAGCTTTTCGCTACATGCCATCTCATCTGGTGTAGTCTTTGTCTTGACTTAATAATTACAGGAGCGAGTTTACACCCACAGCAAAGCTGCTGTTCGTTTGCGTCCCCAGTCACGCAACAGGTTAGGGTGGAGGGAGGGAAATGGGTGAGGCCACACCTACAGTGCATCTTAGAATGGGTACAGGTGAAACTTACTAAAGGCAGAATACAAATGTCTACATACAATAACTAAGAAAATGCCATGAAGGCTATGTTGAACAGTTTGATGAGAATATTTCAGATTGTATATGAAACTAGCACATTGTACTCCTTGATTGCACTAATGTACACAGCTATGATTTAACAATTAAAAAAAAAAGAATTATGAGCTGGAAATTGTTCTTTTTAGGAAATTAAAGATATATGATCATTTCATTAGTGAAGTCTGAGGTCACCCTGATGGATTTGTCTCTGTAGGTTAGTTGGTGCTTACTCCTGGCAGCTTGCAAAATCTTTTCTTTTGTCCTGACTTTAGATAGTTTCATCACAATGTGCCTTGTAGAAGCTCTATTTGAGTTGAGGTGACCAGGGGACTGATATCCCACTGAAAGGAGTATGTCAAATCTTTGGTGATATTTGGGAAGTTTTCATTTATAATATTCTCTAGAATGGCTTCCATTCCTCTGGGGCATTCTTCTTCCCCCTCAGAGATACCTATAACTCATATATTTGAATGCTTCATAGAATCCCATAATTCTGTTGGTGAACGTTCTGCTTTCTCTTTTCTTTTCTGCCTCTTTAACTATCTGAGTAATCTCAAGAGCTTTATCCTCTACCTCTGAGATTCTTTCTTCTGCATGATCTAATCTATTGTTGATACTTTCTATTGCATCCTTAAGTTTCCTAATTGACTGCTTCAGTTCCTTTTTCTCTGCTGTATCCTTTCTATATTGCACATATCATTCATCTCTTATTTGATTCTGTTTTTGGATTTCCTTTTGGTTATTTTCCACTTTCTCAATGATTTCCTTCATTGTTTTCATCATCTGTATTTTAAATTCCCCTTCTGTCATTTCTAACATTTCTTTATAAGAGGAATCCTCTGTGGTAGCTACCTCACTATCCCTAGAATGGGTTACTCTGGACTGGTATTTCATGATGGTAAGATTTTTCTGCTGATTCTTCTTCATGAGTGCTTTTTTGTATCTGTTGCCTTAGCCTAATTTTCCTTTCGATTCTTCTTGCTCTTTAAGTTACTGTGCCTCTGGCCTAAAGTTTTAATGAGTCCTTTTGGTATGGGACCAGAAATATAAGAAGATTGAAGAGCAAGAAAGGAAAAAAGATTTTAAACAGAAAGAAAAAGAGAAAGAAGAGGGGTGAATAAAAGGAAATATTGACAACAACAAGAAAGGCACCAAAAGAAGAAAATAGGAGTAATGTAGGTGTATAGTAGGGTACTATGAGCCAACATTAAAAACCCCCAACCTCTGGGGGTGCTGGGATGGGTGGTTCCCTCGAGGTCAACAGGTCTTTGCCAGCCTAATCAGACACAGTACTCCACTTCCACCAGGTATAGAGGAAAGACAAAAATACTATAAATCAAACCAAAACAAAAAAGCAAAACCCATATGGGATAAAATTGGAGAAAAATAATAATATTAATAGGGGTAGAAGCACTGACAAAAATGAAATTCTAATTTTTAAAGAACGCAAAAATTGAAGATTGTATTTAAACTAGAATAGTGAAAGAAAGGGAGAAGAAAGAGCAACAAGGAAAAAAAAATGTCAAGGAAGAATGTTGAAATTAAGAAGAAGAAGAAAAAGAAAAAAAAAAAAAAAAAAACACAATACCCCAAACCGAACAACCAAACAGTATATATATATCCTGCTGAATATTGTCCAGGCAACAGGTGATCTTCTGAGTTATGAGATGTTGATTGCAATATTAAAACAGCTGTTCAAGATGGTGCCTGGAGGCCTCTGCTGGAATCTCAGACCCTGCAGGCTTGGGAGCCCAAATATCGCCTCAGCCAATTTAAAAGACACTCTAAAGTATAAACTTTGCCCAAGTAGAAGCTTTCCATGGAGAGCACTTGTAGCTGAGATCTCTCCTGGCGTGGCTGCCTGCTTATCCTGTGAGGGAAATCCAGACTCCCTCTATGCCCCTGAGGCACAAGGCTGTTAATCTGCCAAACTCTTTTTTTTTTTTTTTTTTTTTATTGTTGGGGATTCATTGAGGGTACAATAAGCCAGGTTACACTGATTGCAATTGTTAGGTAAAGTCCCTCTTGCAATCATGTCTTGCCCCCGTAAAGTGTGACACACACCAAGGCCCCACCCCCCTCCCTCTATCCCTCTTTCTGCTTTTCCCCCCCATAACCTTAATCATCATTAATTGTCCTCATATCAAAATTGAGTACATACGATTCATGCTTCTCCATTCTTGTGATGCTTTACTAAGAATAATGTCTTCCACTTCCATCCAGGTTAATACGAAGGATGTTAAGTCTCCATTTTTTTTTTAATGGCTGAAGAGTATTCCATGGTATACATATACCACAGCTTGTTAATCCATTCCTGGATTGGTGGGCATTTAGGCTGTTTCCACATTTTGGCGATTGTAAATTGAGCTGCAATAAACAGTCTAGTACAAATGTCCTTATGATAAGAGGATTTTTTTCCTTCTGGGTAGATGCCCAGTAATGGAATTGCAGGATGAAATGGGACCTCTAGCTTGAGTGCTTTGAGGTTTCTCCATATTTCCTTCCAGAAAGGTTCTACTAGTTTGCAGTCCCACCAGCAGTGTAAAAGTGTTCCCTTCTCTCCACATCCACGCCAGCATCTGCAGTTTTGTGATTTTGTGATGTGGGCCATTCTCACTGGGGTTAGATGATATCTCAGGGTTGTTTTGATTTGCATTTCTCTAATATATAGAGACGATGAACATTTTTTTATGTGTTTGTTAGCCATTCATCTGTCATCTTTAGAGAAAGTTCTATTCATGTCTCTTGCCCATTGATATAAGGGATTGTTGGTTTTTTTCATGTGGATTAATTTGAGTTCTCTATAGATCCTAGTTATCAAGCTTTTGTCTGATTGAAAATATGCAAATATCCTTTCCCACTGTGTAGGCTGTCTCTTTGCTTTGGTTATTGTCTCCTTAGCTGTACAGAAGCTTTTCAGTTTAATGAAGTCCCATTTGTTTATTTTTGTTGTTGTTGCAATTGCCATGGCAGTCTTCTTCATGAAGTCTTTCCCAGGCCAATATCTTCAGTGTTTTTCCTATGCTTTCTTGGAGGATTTTTATTGTGTCATGCCTTAAATTTAAGTCCTTTATCCATCTTGAATCAATTTTTGTGAGTGGGGAAAGGTGTGGGTCCAGTTTCAGTCTTTTACATGTAGACATCCAGTTCTCCCAACACCATTTATTGAATAGGGAGTCTTTGCCCCAAGGTAAGTTCTTGTTTGGTTTATCGAAGATTAGGTGGTTGTAAGATGTTAGTTTCATTTCTTGGTTTTCAATTCGATTCCAAGTGTCTATGTCTCTGTTTTTGTGCCAGTACCATGCTGTCTTGAGCACGATGGCTTAGTAGTACAGACTAAAATCTGGTATGCTGATGCCCCCAGCTTTATTTTTGTTACAGAGAACTGCATTAGCTATACGGGTTTTTTTCCGGTTCCATAAAAACACAGAATCATTTTTTCCAAAACTTGAAAGTATGATGTTGGTATTTTGATAGGAATGGCATTGAATAGGTAGATTGCTTTGGGAAGTATAGATATTTTAACGATGTTGATTCTTCCCATCCATGAGCATGGTATGTTCTTCCATTTGTTAATATCCTCTGCTATTTCCTTTCTGAGGATTTCATAGTTTTCTTTATAGAGGTCCTTCACCTTCTTTGTTAGGTATATTCCTAGGTATTTCATTTTCTTTGAAACTATGGTGAAGGGAGTTGTGTCCTTAATTAGCTTCTCATCTTGACTGTTATTGGTGTATACAAATGCTACTAACTTGTGGACATTGTTTTTATATCCTGAAACATTACTGTATTTTTTGATGACTTCTAGGAGTCTTGTGGTTGAGTCTTTGGGGTTCTCTAAGTATAAGATCATGTCATCAGCAAAGAGGGAGACTTTGACCTCCTCTGCTCCCATTTGGATTCCATTGATTTCCTTGTCTTGCCTAATTGTATTGGCTAGAACTTCCAGCACTACATTGAATAGTAAAGGTGACAGAGGACAACCTTGTCTGGTTCCAGTTGTAAGAGGAAAAGCTTTCAGTTTTACTCCATTCAGTAAAATATTGGCTGTGGGTTTGTCATAGATAGCTTCAATCAGTTTTAGAAATGTGCCACCTATGCCTATACTCTTCAGTGTTCTAATTAGAAAAGGATGCTGGATTTTATCAAATGCTTTTTCTGCATCTATTTAGAGGATCATATGATCTTTATTTTTGCCTCTGTTAATATGGTGGATAATATTTATGGACTTGCGTTTGTTAAACCAACCTTGCATCCCTGGGATGAAGCCTACTTGATCATGATGAATGTCTGTTTTGATGATAAGCTGTAATCTATTGGCCAGGATTTTGTTGAGAATTTTTGCATCTATATTCATGAGTGAGATTGGTCTGAAATTTTCCTTTTTGTTTGGGTCTTTTCCTGGTTTTGGTATCTGGGTGATGTTTGCTTCATAGAATGTATTGGGGAAGATTCCTTCTTCTTCAATTTTTTGGAATAATTTCTGCAGTACAGGAATAACCTCTTCCTTGAAGGTTTGATAGAATTCTGGAGTGAAGCCATCTGGACCAGGGCATTTTTTGGTTGGAAGATTTTTTATTGTTTCTTTGATCTAAGTGCTTGAAATTGGTCTGTTCAGGAGCTCTATTTCTTCCTGGCTGAGTCTAGGGAGAGGGTGTGATTCCAAATATTGATCCATTTCCTTCACATTGTCAAATTTGTGGGCATAGAGTTTCTGGTAGTATTCAGAGATGATCTCTTGTATCTCTGTGGGATCAGTTGTTATTTCCCCTTTATCATTTCTGATTGAGGTTCCTAGAGATTTTATTTTTCAATTCCTCGTTAGTCTGGCCAATGGTTTATCTATTTTATTTATTTTTTCAAAAAACCAACTCCTTGTGTCATTAATTTTCTGAATGATTCTTTTGTTTTCAATTTCATTGATCTCTGATTTGATTTTGGAGATTTCTTTTCTTCTACTGAGTTTAGGCTTAGATTGTTCTTCTTTTTCCAATTCCATAAGATCTCTTGTGAGATTGTTGATGTGCTCTCTTTCTGTTTTTCGAATGTAGGCATCTAAAGCGATGAATTTTCCTCTCAAAACTGCTTTTGCAGTATCCCACAGGTTTTGGTAGCTTGTGTCTTCATTGTTGTTATGCTCAAGGAAGTTAATGATTTCCTGTTTTATTTCTTCCTGCACCCATCTGTTATCCAACAGAAGATTGCTTAATTTCCATGTCTTTGTGTTGGGTTGAGCATTTTTGTTAGAGTTGAGTTCCACCTTTAGTGCCTTATGGTCTGAGAAGATACAAGGTAAAATTTCCATTCTTTTGATTCTGTTGACATTTTTTTTGTGTTACAGGATATGATCAATTTTTGAGAATGTTCCATGGGGTGATGAGAAGAATGTATATTCTTTATCTTTGGGATGGAGTGTTCTATATGCATCTATCAAGCACAGTTGTTCTAGGGTCTCATTTAAATCTCTTATATCTTTGTTTAATTTCTGTTTAGAGGATCTGTCCGGCTCTGTAAGAGGAGTGTTAAAGTCCCCTGTCATTATGGTATTATCAGATATCATATTGCTCAGACTGAGTAAGGTCTGTTTCAAGAATCTGGGATCATTTAAATGGGGTGCATAGATATTTAGAATTGAAATGTCTTCTTGTTGTATTTTTCCCTTGACCAATATAAAGTGACCATCTTTGTCTTTTCTGACTTTAGTTGCTTTAAATCCACGTGTATCTGAAAATAAGATTGCAACTCCTCTTTTCTTCTGAATTCCATTTGCCTGAAAAATTGTCTTCCAACCCTTGACTTGGAGCTTTAATTTGTCTTTTGAAGCCAGGTGTGTTTCTTGCAGACAGCAAATGGATGGCTTGTGTTTTTTAATCCAGTCAACCAATTTATGTCTCTTCAGTGGGGAATTCAAGCCATTAACATTTATTGAGATAATGGATAAGTGTGGTAGTATTCTATTCGTCTTATTTGGTGAGAGTCCATTGCTTAGTTTTATCTTTTGCATCAGTGTGGAGGTTAGGTTCTGTCCTTTAAATTCTGAGTTCTTACTTTGCTGCTGATCCATTGTGGTGGTCATGTGCAGAACAGGTTGAAGTATTTCCTGTAGAGCTGGCCTTGTTGTGGCGAATTTTCTCAATGTTTGTATATCCATAAATGATTTGATTTCTCTGTCAATTTTGAAGCTTAGCTTAGCAGGGTACAGAATTCTGGTCTGGAAATTGTTCTGTTTAAGTAGATTAAGGTAGATGACCATTGTCTTCTTGCTTGGAAAGTTTCATTAGAGAAGTCTGCGGTCACTCTGATGGATTTGCCCCTGTAGGTCAACTGGCGCTTACTCCTGGCAGCTTGCAGAATCTTTTCTTTTGTCTTGACTTTGGACAGGTTCATCACAATGTGTCTTAGAGAAGCTCAGTTAGAGTTGAGGCTACCTGGGGTCCGATAGACTTCTGAAAGCAGTGTGTCAGAATCTTTGGTGATATTTGGGAAATTTTCTTTTATAATATTCTCTAGTATGGCTTCCATTCCTCTGGGGCATTCTTCTTCCCCTTCTGGAATTCCTATAACTCGTATGTTGGAACGCTTCATAAAGTCCCATAATTCTGACAGTGAACGTTCTGCTTTCTCTCTCTTCTTTTCTGCCTCTTTTACTATCTGAGTTATCTCAAAAACTTTGTCTTCTACCTCTGAAATTCTTTCTTCTGCATGGTCTAACCTGTTGCTGATACTTTCCATTGCATCTTTAAGTTCCCTAATTGACTGTTTCAGTTCCTTCAGCTCTGCTATATCCTTTTTATATTTTTCATATCATTTATCTCTTATTTGAATCTGTTTTTGGATTTCCTTTTGGTTATTTTCCACTTTATTAGCAGTTTCCTTCATTGTTTCCATCATTTCTTTCATTGTTTTCGACATGTTTATTCTAAATTCCCTTTCTGTCATTCCTAACATTTCTGTATAGGTGGAATCCTCTGAAGTAGCTACCTCATGGTCCCTTGGCGGGGTTGCTCTGGACTGGTTCTTCATGTTGCCTGGAGTTTTCTGCTGATTCTTCCTCATGAGTGATTTCTTTTATCTGTTTCCTTGCCCTAATTTTCCTTTCACTTCCTCTTGCTCTTTAAGTTCTCGTGCCTGTGGAATTTGCGGGCAGGTTTAGATGAATTGAACACATGCGACCACTTGCCGGTTTTCCACTGTTTTAGTCCTCCTCTTGGGGTCCAGAAGTCTCTCGCTGACTCCCTGTATCCTCGCAGGGGTGATGATAGGCAGATCCCACCAGCCAGAGATACCTTGAGTCCTATCTCCCCAGACTCACGGTGCCCAGATGCAAGGAAGCTGTTACTCGTCCGCCATCTTGCTCTGTTGCCGCGGACCACCCTGTCGGTGGGCTTCACTCCGAGAGAAAGCAGGGTTAAACCCGTAGTGTGTCAGACTGTCATTCCTTCGCCGATCTCTCAACCTTCCTCGTTCCTTCTCCCTGCTTTCCCTGGGACTGAAGCCCACCGACAGGGTGGTCCGCGGCACTCTGCCTCCTAATCTGCCAAACTCTTGGATCTCCGCATTTCCCCAGTGTCTCAGTCCCGGCCTTTGGGCAGCTCAGTCACTAAATTAGTCCACCAAGTTCTCCCAGCCGATCCCCACATTGCAACACACAGGAGCAGCCCAAAGCTGAACAATATTAACTCCCCTCAGGCTCAGAAACTCAGTTCAGGCCTCCAAACAATGCCCAAAGTCATCCGCACACCCGCCCAAGATCTCCCAAGGCAGTTCAATAGAGTTCCTAAGTCCATAAAAACAAAAAGCTCACAGGTAAAGCTTTTCCTGCTTACAGTCTTGCTGTTGGAATCATTATAGGTGTGGGCCGCCTCCAACTGAAGAAACACAGCCACCAGTTGCCAGTTTTCTGCTGCTTCTATCCTCCTTGTGAGGTCCAGAAGTCTCTCACTGACTTCCTGTGTCACCAACGGGAAGCCTCTGGGCAAAACCCACCAGCTAGAGATGCCTGGAGTCTTCTCTCCCCACTCTTACTGCGCCCTGCTGAGTAGAAGCTGCTATTTGGCTGCCATCTTAGTTTGGTCTCCACCATATGATTCTTAATTGTTATTAATAATAAAAATGAAATTATCTGTCCTGTGCTGTCTTAGCTATATGAATTAATTTTCTTTAGCATTTCAGGAATTGCACTGATAGAAGCATTATTGTCAATATTTTATAAATGAAGCCACTGAGTTTTAAAGAAGTTACATAACCAGCCCAAGGTTATGCGTGATTGTGTTTGAAGAATCATCTTGACATTTCTCAGAACTCCATCATTAGCTTCAACTTCTTTCTGTCTTTGTTCTTTTTTAAGGCAAGGTTAAGTGCCAAGACAAATCTCTGAAAATTCTCAAGTTTCTAATCATACTGCTCTCATTTCCTGTAGTCTGTTCAGCTTGATTTCCTGTACATATTTCTCTAATACACTCCTGATATGTTTTATAATATTTCCTGACACTCAGCCTGATTAAGAAACTTGCTCAAGATTGCACAGGGATTAAGGGTAGAACTGTAAGTTAAAATTTTTTATTTCTCTATTCCCTTGGTTTATTGAACTGTGTTTGTGCTTTCCCAAAGATTCATTATGGATTACAAAATACCTTTTCCAGTAAATAAACGTACAAAACAAAAACAAACAAGAAAAAAACCTCATCTATGTTTCCAGTTTTATAAATCCATATAAGAAATATATAGGCACCATAGGCATAACAAAGTTTTTATTTAATATTTTAATGCTTACAGTACTCTCAAGAAATTATGGCCATTTTCTTGTGCTCATTCTCCAAGTAATCAGAAGGATATTAATGCTAAAGGGTGAAATGAAATATATTATTATACACTAGTTCTGTATTGCCCAGGGACTGTCATTCCTTACTTTAAAAGTTCATTTGAATTTTTGCTGAGTAGAAATTGTAACTGAAAGAAAAAATCCCTCAGGCAAAATTAAGCAGGAGACATTTTACAAGAACGGAAAGAAAAGGGTTAATTACCATCACATTTAGAGCTACTTTTCTAGGACATTTCCTTTTACAGGAGCTATTGGAGCAAATGTATGCAAATTATACATAGCTTTGGTGAACAGTAAAAGGATGTTGTAAAATTTCATTAATTATAAATTCTAGTGAAGAGACAAAGTGGACTCTGAATAAGCAGAGTCCATTTGTTCCATTATGTACATTTATCTGCATGTGTGTGGAATGTATAGAATTGAAACCACTTACTGGACACTTGCTACATGTCAAACAAGGCTAAGTCACTTACCATCTCACTTAGCCTTTATATATAACCTTTGAGAGGTTACATATTACATGTTAGAAAAGTAAGGATCAGAGTATCTTGCACAAAGACAGAAATTATGAAGCAGTAAATTGGACATCCTAAATAGTCCTTACTTTTCAAGTGATATTCTTTCCTGTACACATTATTCCCTCATATCTACGTGCTTATTTTTACATATATAGCTGTATTTACATATATGAGTTATTTGTATTTCTCAAATACAAATTTGTATTTGTATTTGTTATTAACAAAACACCTATATATGTTGTATTTTGAATGAACTATTATTAGTCCAATTCATAGACCAAAAATTAGCCTTATCTGGTCCCCAATTGCTCACATAGCCAATAGTTGCCAATAAGAAACATGTTTAGTGTATCCTATAGATTATTTCCATTTCTAGCTTATCAAGATTTTTAACAAGAATAGGTAATAAATTTTAGTAAATGTTATGGCACATCCATTGAAATGAATATTTTACTTTATTTTTACACTTTTATGTCATGAATAAAGTCAAAAGACTTCATGATATTGACCATATGCAGTCATAATAGTTTATTAAAAGATACATCTAATTCTAATAATATTGGATGTAGTTTGTAAATATTTTACTTATACCTTATACATTTGTGCAGATTTTACAAGAGGGGCAGTGATTAACAAAATAATGCAAGTGCAGGTAAAGATTTAAGATGCATAAGTGTATGTAAATGGTTTCTAAGTGTGTGACACTCACCTTACCTATTTGGATAGGCAAAGTTACTGGTCTTCAAATCCCAGGGGAAAGTAACCTGTTGCCTAACTGGAGTGCTAACCTACTAAAGAATTACACCTACTAGGATGGGTGTGTGAGTGTGTGTGTATGTGTGTAGGAGTGGTTATATGTCTTCCTGTGGCTATTTCCAAATGTTCTAAGAGGTATGTGGCCATTCTGGCTATGAATTCACTTGCTGATCTGGAAAGGTATACCCACATACATATGCACACATATGAAGTCATATATTCATACATATAAAGTCACACACACACACACATGCAGCATATGTCAAGTGAATTAGGGAATGGTCATCTCAGCATTTTTTAAGCTATGATTAGCCAATTCCAAAGTACTAATCAGCAAATGCAGCTGAGTTCTATCAGCAGTCCTAAAAGGCAATTCCACAGATTCCCAAGATGACAGAATAGCCTTTTAAGACTTCTAGTCTCACAGCATTTGTGATCATGAGTTCACTCATGTTAGTGTAAAATTGTGAGTTTTTTGAAATGTTTTATTCTTTATTTATGGATTTAGTTACTACAACTATTATACTACATATCATAAGCACTTGTAAAAAACAAATTATCATCAAATAATTTGAAGCTTTCTTTACTCTGTTTCCCTTCCTCTTATTGTAAAGGAAAGCCCAGTGTTCAAGCTTGTTTGTATTCTTGCCATTTGCACTTCTGTACTATAGTATTAGTAGTTTACAAAATTGGTTTACCGTTCTTCCTTAATAACAGCATGTTGTATGTGTCATTTTGCAATTTGCTTTTCCCATTTAATATTATGTTTACAAAATTCATTTCTGTTGACATATGTAGACTTAGCTTATGCTCTTTAACAGCTATTATCATATATATAGTTATGTATATTTAACTACCGAAAGATATTTTGTTGTTTTTATTTTATATTAGTATAAAAAATGTTGCAAATATACATTTACATATGGATTTCTCTCTCTTGTGAGAGTTTTGCAAACAAAAATAAAATTGTTGGTGAAAGAGTAAACTCATATTTAGGTTTACAAATTCTTACCAGATTTCTCTCTAATAATAAAAGTATTCCTACTTTATGTCAGCTGTCTTGCTTTGTAGTGAGTTCAAATAGTATGTTTATTAATCAGAAGTAGCCTCAAGAGAATAGGAAAATGGTTTGACAATGATAGAGGAGTAGATAAATGTCACTGGAAAAAAAATCTTTTTGATTTTGATTTTGTGACTGTACAGTGGGAAGACATTGCCTATGATGCCCTTGACAAAATGAAGCAGGGCACTTTCCCTCTTGTTGACAGTCATTTCTGTTACAGCCTCAGTCACACAGAAGTGTCAATTCAAATGTCTACCGCAATTTTATAAACAAAATAAATCAGAACGTAACTCCCTGGAAAGTTTTCCATGTGGTTATTATAAATTATTTTCTTCTGACCCTTCTTACTCTGCACAAAGCTTCATCAGATAGAATAGATCCACCAAGCAAGAGCCAGAAGATCCAATGGCCCAGGCTAGAACTAAATGCAGAGACCCTTGTAAAATAGGCAGCACATCTTTGTCTAAGGAACTCAGAAGTCGATATCTAACCATCCATCTTGAAAGTATGTTTCTTAGACTAAATGTATGATTCTAATGTACTTCACTCATTTAAAAAAGGCAGCATTGGCAATCAGTGGAAATCTAAATCTAAGTATATTCATCTTAAAACTATCATTTATCACAATATTTATTGCAATTTGTGCTCTATATTTGAAAAAGATATGTATGTGGGTGTGTGTAGTTAGAAAGCCAGAAAAGACAAAGGAGAAATACAGACTTTGGCATTTTGGGGTACTGTCAAAGTGAATGTATATTAATTTCATTAACCAGTAGTGTTTGAGGAGAGAAATTAATATATGCATACATCAGAAGAAATCGCACATATGAAGACTATGAGCTTATTCAGTTTCTTTTCAGTCATTCTATTTATTCTTTGGAGTTGGAAATGTCACTTTTTTTTTTAATTTGTGCCTGATGTAAACAGTAAAGCATTAAACAAACATTTGTTGATGAATTTCCCTTCACTGCATGCTTCACTGGGTGCTTAGGAGATTTTATATCAATAACTACAACTAACTGGGTATTTATTCTGTGTCAAAATATTTATATACTTTTTCAATAATCCTAAAATAACACTGTAAGGTAAGAATTATTAATCTTTTTTTCAATAAATAAGAAAGTTGAAAAACATACTCAAGGTCATATTGCAGATCTCATATTCAAAACCAAGACTATTTGATTCCAATGTTTGTGTTTTGCCCACATTTAAATTTTTTCACAGGTATAAATATGCTGCCTCCATCCTTCCTTTAGAACTCTCAGAACCAATAAGAGAAAGATATGGAACAAAACTACAACACTGAGGCATGCCTTAGTTGAATTCTTCTTTCTATTCTTGTATCACTTCACTCCTATTTTAACAGAGTGGCTAAGTGATATTGTTGAAAATATAACTTAGACTGTGTGACACTTCTGCTCAGACCCTCCAATGGTAGTCCATTCCCACCAACATAAAAGCCAAAGTCCTTCCAGGGGTCTACCTGGTCCCTGGGATCTTCCCAGTCTTCTAACCACATTTTCACTCCTTGTCCCTATTAATGCTGCAGTTATACTTCCCACCTTGGTGTTCTTTAAACACACAGCCCGACTGTCCCCTCTGGAATGTCACTGTCTGGTCTTTTGCTAGAAGATTCTCCTACTAATTTTTTTTTCTTCTTCTCTATTTACCTACCCCCTACTCAGTGTACCATGTGTTTTTATATGCTTCTTTCACTATTATAACCTCAGTCCTTCAGGAGTTCTTGGCACGTAAAAGGATTTATGTGTTGAATGATGATAAGTGAATAAGTAAATAATGAATGAATGAATGAATGAACAGATGCAAATGGTAATATAAGAAAGTTATGTGCAAACAGTTGAGGATTCCCCACATCAAACTATGAAATCTAGGCAACATCTTCCCACTGTAGAGTCACAAAATCAAAATCAAAAATATTTTTCTTCAGTGACATTTATCTACCCTTCTATCATTGCCTTTGACTGAAAAGGCACTTAAAACAGAGAACTAAAGGGTGAGTTTTTGGTTATATGGGTGGAGAAGGAAGGAAAGAAATATCCAGGCAGAAATAAAAACATGGTCAAATCTGTATAGTGACCTAAAAGACCATGGCTTGCATAGAGAACTGCAAGCCACACAATTTAGTATTGAATTAGTGTAGAGCTGAAAGATGGAGTCTGAAATGCTAAGAAGTAAGACAGATTGTGAGAAACATTGGATGCAATAAAAGTCTCCAGAAGAAATGAATGATGCACTCATATGGGGTCACTGAGGATACATTAATGAAAGGGCTTTTTACAAAGGAGTGAGCAGGGATAGAGAAAACCAACAAGGTATGGTGAATTACTCCTCAAATGGAAACATCAAGGAATCCTTAAACCCCAAATGCCCAAAAGAGAAAGGGGATAAAGTGATTACAAAAGAGTAATTATAGGGATTGTAATTGCAGCTCTGGAAGAGGGCTCCTCTCTTACTACTTAGAGAAGTTAATACCCTAAATTCATTCTTCTCTCCATGCCCATTTCATGCTGTTACCTCTCACTGAAAAACCTAACCAGGGCCAAATGGTAAGAGAGTCAATTGACAATGCCAGTACAGGCCAGACTGCCAAAGCACACAGAGCTATGTCATGAAGGTTGGACCAAGGGGAAATGTAGAGTACTGCATATTTGCTGGTGAACAATTGAAGGC
This sequence comes from Nycticebus coucang, assembly GCF_027406575.1. NCBI lineage: Eukaryota > Metazoa > Chordata > Mammalia > Primates > Lorisidae > Nycticebus > Nycticebus coucang. Next base: position 32,276,661 of record NC_069786.1, read on the forward strand.
AGAAGAATTATAGAAACAGGTCTGAGAAAAGGAAAGATGGCTCTGGCAACATAAAGGGAACAAATGTAGACAATTAGTGAGACAGGAGAAAGGGAATGGCATTAAGCGGGATTGCAAAGATCTTGGTGAGAAATGAGCGTCTGCACAGAGCAATGACTGTAGATCGGGGAAGGAAAGAACCAAAATTAGAGACATAATAGCAATTTACATCACAGCTAAAGGCCTGTCAGGGATGTCTGCAGGCAGAACAATGATCAATTCCCTGAATTGTATATTAGCTTACATGTCTAATATGAAGGATAACTGTTTTTCAGCTTCAGTAAGACTTTGCACTTTACATAGACAGGATACTTGCTCTGAAATTTAAACAGTCCAGAAATGATTTCAATCAAGGCAGAAGGTACCTCTCCAGCTAAATATTTGATTTGATTATTGAACTGTGAAAAGAATCCACATTCATTTAATGGCTAGCATTTTTCCTAAGGATAAAGAATATTAAGAATATTAACTGCTGGGTGGCGCCTGTGGCTCAGTGAGTAGGGCACCGGCCCCATATGCCGAGGGTGGCGGGTTCAAACCCAGCCCTGGCCAAACGGCAACAACAAAAAAAAATAGCCGGGCGTTGTGGCGGGTGCCTGTAGTCCCAGCTGCTCAGGAGGCTGAGGCAAGAGAATCACGTAAGCCCAAGAGTTACAGGTTGCTGTGAGCCATGTGACACCACAGCACTCTATTCAAGGGTGGTACAGTGAGACTCTGTCTCTACAAAAAAAAAAAGAATATTAACTGCTATTCCACCTTTAGCTATATACCCATGCCCCTTATATAACTGAAAAAAAACAACCAACCTTCCAAAGATTCATAAATCAAAGGACTCTAAATGTAACAATAAACTAATAAATTAATTTAAAAGATGCAAATCATGATTAAAGAAAAAGTTTTGAGTTCAGTCAGACTACAAAGTCTCTTCAAGGTTTAAAACTTGTTGAGAGTGATGACTCCACTTTAACTGAGATTACTTTCAAGGATTATGGATTTAGTACATAAACAATGTGAAGGGTATGCATGAGATCACAGACCCATGATGCAGAGAGGATCTGGGATTCCCTAAGGCCTCCTTGTTTCTTACTGTGTGGTATTTCAATGTTGGGAGCTTCAGTAGCTCATGTAGATAGGGAAACCAATCTGGTGAGTGGGATACAGAAACACAGGATCACTTTCTAAATGTTTCTTATACTATGGCCTTGAAGTGGAGAACATTTCAACACTCTAGAGTGTATCTTACAAAAAACAGTCATTCCTTAATAATATTATACACTTTTATTTTTTTGAATCCTGACTCTGCCACTAGCTGTATAAACTTCAGTACATTTTATAGATTTGCTATGCTTCTCTTGTCTAATCTATACAATGAGATAATAATGACTCTTCTTTCTTAGGTTTATTGGGAAGATTGAATGAGTTATTCATAAAAAAATCACTAGATAGGCACCTGGCACTTCATAAGCACTTTGAAAACATAAACTATGGTTTTATTACTTGGGAGACCACTAAGCCTTCTAGAGATTGTAGGGGATTCATGTTTTTAATGAACCAGATAAAAAGTGTTTTCACAGTGCCTGGGAGAAATTACTGGTAGGAAATTTTAAAAATTAGAATAAATATAAACAAACAAGGTGCAGAAGAGTGATAGAAGATTAAGCCAAAAGGAAATGAAGAGAAGTGGTCTTGGTAACAAGAATAAGATCTAAGTTCAGAAAAATTAAAGCTGACACATTCAGGATCGAAGAAAGTATTAGTACAAGCTGCACATCAATTCACGAGGTTTTTCCCTATTAGAATGTATCACAATAATTTTTTTATTTGTTCTACTAAAATGTATTGATGATTTACAGACATAACATAGAATTTATGTCAGAAAATCTCATCATGGAAAAAGTCAATATGAATTCAGTGTGTTCTTTCTAAAAAGACAGAAAAGTGAATATCTTACTTTATAATGTGCTTTGTTAATTATAAACATAAAGGTTATTACATGGTATTTCCTGATAACAAATACGTATTTTTCCCCTCAAATGACTTAATTCTCCAATTGTCCAAAACATATTTGAATTATCCAACAATTCCCTTCAATTCTGATACCACCCAGAGCACAAATTCCTTAGGTCAAGGGCAAGAGTCAAGGACTACCACAAGCCTGCCCGAATTTGGATGCCAGAAACAAATGGGATGCTCAGGTTATGGGCATTTATGTCTGTTTTACTATAAATTCACAGGTCCCACAACTTCTTAGAATTAATAAGGCTAGAAGAACTCACAGAACACAGGAAAGTGCTTTACTTCCGGTTACCACTTTATCATAAAAGAAACAACTTGGGAACATCCAAATTGAACAGATGCATAGAGCCTGTTGTGCCAGCTGCCTATCAAGTGAATTTTTTATGAAAAACACATTTAATTCTCCCAATAAACCTATGAAAGAGGTGCTACTATTATCCCATTGTATAACTAGACAAGAGGACACCAGATCTATAAAACTTAACCAAGTTTATACAGCTAGTGGCAGAGTCAGGATTCAAAACAGTAAAAGTATAAAGTGGAGATTAAGGGTGCAGAGCTTCCATGCCACCCTCCCAGCATGTGGACAGCACCTCAGCTTGGAGGCTCTGTGATCCCCATTGTGTAGGGTTTTTATAAAGCTTTGTAATTATTTAGGTAGAATTGATTAAATCATTGACCATGATGACTGAACTCAATATCCAGCCCCTCTTTCTTGTCTGAAATATGGGGTGAAATGAAAGGGTCACCTTTTTAATCTTTTATGAGATTCTTTTAACTTACCAACCTGTAATCATATTTCATTAGCATAAACTCAGGTATGATCCAAACCAGCTTGTTATGAATAACAAAGACACTCAGAAAATTTCAAGGATAAAAACTAAATGCACTAGAACCTCTCTGTAAGTTGATCACCCAAGGAACTATAACAAACTGGTCAACATAAGGAACTAGTTCTACTGTACTGATACGTGTGGTGCAGTCTCGTATATGAAAATTAGTTCAACTCAAGGAGGTAATCAATGTAGGGAGATGCTTAATTACGGAGGTTCTACTGTGTATGTATGTGTGTATATGTATATATTATATTATGCCCCAGATATAAAGAAATTAGTCCATAACATATAACTATTTGTTATCCACAAATCCAGTTCTTCTCCAGGACTAAATATATCATCTCAGATCAGTACTATACTGCTGAGCTTCCCAGCCTGTAACACACAGGGTAACATCAAAGTCCTGAATGTGAAAATTGGGGTTGGTGTCTTCTGGCTGTGAATATTCTCCTCTGTTGATTGCAGTGTGGCATGGGCATGCCATAATATTGTGTGTATACCAAGAAATGAACTGTTAGGAAACACTGCTTACTTGGAGCTGTTGATATATTTATCACTTTTTTTTGTTATAGAAATTAATGATACCAATTAATTAATCAAAATGAATTCCTGAATGATCATTGCTTGAAGGGATATATTTAGGCTAGCATGTTTATTCAAAGTAGGGTTTTGCTATGTGGCAATATTGGTAGGTGTGCACCTAAAAATTGCACATGTACATAACTAGATCATTTCTGGGAATCATTTCTGGGTGGGACAACAACTGCAGGAAGTAACACACAACTTTCCCCCATCATGAAAAGGGAAGATCAGACAAAGTTCACCAAAGAGTCATTAATCCCTCCTCTTCAGGGCCATCATCTCAGTGGTATATTTTCATAATTGATAATTTCCAACAGGTAAGTTGGCAGGAGCTTTCTTTCTGGCATTTGTGTTATGAAAAGTGAAGGATTTACCATTCAGTTAAATGTTATTTAATCCCTGGAAAACTTTATACAGTCTTTGATGATCTGCGGTAGACTGTAATAGAATTTCTAATGCTATCGTTTTCACATTGGAATCTTCGTTATGGATAGTTTTGGGATGATGGATGTCTAGTAATTAAATTCCTAAAAAAGTTTCAATTTTCAAAATAGAACTTAATGAGGTAAATGTTGATATGGTTTGGATATTTGTCCTTTTCAAATGTCATTTCTTCTCTAATGTTGGAGGTGGGACAGAGTGGGAGGTGTTTAATCATGGGGGAAGGTCCCTCAAGAATGGCCTGGTGCCCTCTCTGCAATAAGCCGTGAGTTCTCACTCTTATTAGTTCACATGAGAGCTGGCTATTTAAAAGACTGTGGACACCCTCTCCACTCTCTCTTGCTTCCTCTCTTGCTATGTAGCACACTTGTTCTCTCTTCACCTTACAATTCCAGAATGTTCAAAAACATGAAATAATAGTTCAGGAAAAAAAAAAAAAAAAGTTCAGGAGCTCCAGTTGTACAGATCAAATTTTCAGGCATGAGCCTTTTTGGCTTATTATCTCAACTAAGGCAAAAGGTTATAACTTCTTGAAGTAAAAGACTTTACATTTTCACCTTGATATACATTATCTACCCCTTTCTCACACCATGATTTAGCTGTTTCAAGCTCTGTTAACTCATCAGCCAGCATACACATACTCTAAGGATTCTAAGTGACTTTAACTCAGCAGAACTGAGTCTTCAGTAGAGAAAAGAGACTCAAAGATACTTCACAATCAGGGTGGCTTTACAAACTGGTATTTCAGTTTATAATTTTTCTACAGAAGACTGTCATATGCAAGCACTCTAGATATATTATTAAAATATTCTAAGAGAGTCTGTAGGATTCTATTTCAGGATTCTATTTTAAACCCACAGCTCTTGAAAGTAGAACATAAATTATGCATCAATGCAAGGGTCACCTTTTTATCTTTTATGAGATTCTTTTAATGATCCTGTATTTCCAAGAATACACCTACCACAGAGCATCTCTGACACAGGCATCCTTCCCTGGAGTCTGAAGATTTTGGGTAACTTCTTAACAGTAGTGCAATGTCTTCTTGGATAGCTATAGATTCCTTGAGTCCTTATTATCTACTGGGCAGCAGGATGTCACAGAAAAGGAGATGGGTAGATGTTGTTATTTCTGTTAAAGGAAAGTACTTCACAAGAGAAACAACTTTATTGTACTCATATCACTCAAAAAGCCCTATTTGACCTTAATTAAGTAGAAGTGCATATTGGGTAGGAAATTAGACTCAAAGATACTTCATTATCAGAGCTGTTTTTCAGATTATTCAAGTTCATAATTATTCTACAGAATGTCATCATTCTGAAAGACTCTGGAGAAATGCTATTAAAATATTCCAAGAAAGATTTTGGAAACTATGCACAGGATTCTCTCCACTGTATAATGATGTAAAAGTTAACCTAAAAAAATCTTAAAATAGGCATTTTTCCATTGGAAACTAATGAATAATTTTCATTATAATTTAAAGAAAAAATAGAAAATAGAAATAATTCATAGCCAACTTAATTCACCCTCATTTCTGATAATAAGTCTTTCTCCACTGAGCCCTACCTCTTTCCTTGCTTTTTAAAGGATATTGAACACATGCTCCTTCTGATTGGGTAACCTAATTGGAATTGTTAGTTAAGTCATAAGAAAGGAGAATGAGGCCAAGTTTCTTTAAAAAATATTTCCTTGCTGATCCATAAGGTTAGAGTTAAAGGGGCACTAAAATTCATGAGGGCATGGTAGTAATTTCCAAGGTAAGTTTGACAGTAACTTCTTCCCTCACAGTGCATGAGTATCTCTTAACAGTGGGCACAGGCAAAGATATGTTGTTGCAGGGCCTTCTCTCAGAACTCTGGGACCACTGTTATGTTCCAAAGTCCTTTGCTTCAATATGAACACCCAGATTGCTTACCAGTGCTAAATGATAGTGGGAATATTCTCCTGAAGAGCTGGAAAAAGTAATGGGCTTGAAATTCAGGTGTTATTATTCAGTTATCCTGGTGAGGATCTTTGTAGTAAGTGAGACTGAAGGGGGATCTTTGTGTCAGCCTTGTGAAAGTACTGAATTATTGGGCTGAAATCTAGATAATTGGGAAAGGCTTGAAAGATTTCCACATGTCTAATGTATTCCATAGAAAAGAAATAAACCAGAGATTCTGCTACAACATGTTTCTCCAATATGAGTCAGGCCTGTTTAGGCTAAGCTACACATAAGATAAAACATGTTACCTTGGCGGCATAACAGTTTGGAAAGACTTGGGCTCATATGCTGATTCTAGTACTTTGTAGGTCCACACACATATAAATTAATGATTCCCATTATGAAATTCTTCACTTGTGAAATAAAATTAATTAAAATTGTTTCCTTTCTAGACACCAGTATTTCTCTCACAAAAGAAATGTCTTTATTTAGAAATAGACTGTGGCATAGAGATGGTGAACCTTTAAGTCCTTGAGATTGTAGGGATGAGGGAAGGAGGAAAGTGACAGCCCATCCACTCTGCTAAGTCGGTGAAAATTTCAAGTGACTCTATTTATGTAACAAGGAAGTGTGTTATTCTATTTTAAATCACCTGCTATATTGTCTTGGAATGAACTTATCTCTATTACTTTCTGCAAAAAAGCCTATTGCAAACTCCAGGTCTCCTATGAATGGCAGTTTTGGAGAGAGTAAAGGAATGGAATCAAGAAATGAAAACTAAGTTCCAGGAGGAACTTAGCAAATGAACAGCAATAAGATATATAACACAAAATTGAGAATCCATCAGGAGCATGAAATAACTTTTTGAATTGCAGCAATCAGCACAAGTCTTGGAGAAGGTACTAGACTTCTCATAGGGTTTGTGATGATTCTCCTGAGATCAAAAGATGGATGACTCTGCTAATATCTTAATTAATTCATTAATATAGTAGTGTATATATCAAATTAGATTAAATTAGACAATGTTTATATCCTTTCAACAAACTGGCCACCTCTTCTTTCTCGTATATCGGTTGCATCTCTTTTATCTTGCCTTCCCTGGATTTCTATGCTCAAATCCTAAGCCTGACTCCTCAAAACTTCTATCTAGAATCCTCCATAGAGCTGTTCTTACTCATCATGTACTATCATGAAACTGTCTGTAAAATGGCCTTCAGACATATGAAAAAATGCTCATCATCTTTAATCATCAGAGAAATGCAAATCAAAACTACTTTGAGATACCATCTAACTCCAGTGAGACTAGCCTATATCACAAAATCCCAAGACCAGAGATGTTGGTGTGGATGTGGAGAAAAGGGAACACTTTTGCACTGCTGGTGGGAATGCAAATTAATACATTCCTTTTGGAAAGAGATATGGAGAACACTTAGAGATCTAAAAATAGATCTGCCATTCAATCCTGTAATCCCCCTACTGGGCATATACCCAGAAGACCAAAAATCACACCATAACAAAGATATTTGTATCAGAACATTTATTGCAGCCCTATTCATAATTGCTAAGTCATGGAAAAAGCCCAAGTGCCCATCGATCCACGAATGGATCAATAAATTGTGGTATATGTACACCATGGAATATTATGCAGCCTTAAAGAAAGATGGAGACTACCTCTTTCATGTTTACATGGATGGAGCTGGAACATATTCTTCTTAGTAAAGTGTCTCAAGAATGGAAGAAAAAGTACCCAATGTACTCACCCTTATTATGAAACTAATGTAGGACCTTCACATGAAAGCTATATCCCAGTTATAACCTAAGAATAGGGAGAAAGGAGAAAGGGAGGGGAGGGAGGGGGGAGGGAGGGAGAAGGAGGGGGATTAATGGGATTACACCTGCGGTGCATCTTACAAGGGTATATGTGAATCCTAGTAAATGTGGAATGTAAAGGTCTTAGCAAAATAACTAAGAAAATGCTACAAAAGCTATGTTAACTAATGTGATGAAAATGTGTCAAACGATCTATGAACCAAGTGTATGGTGCCCCACGATCATACTAATGTACACAGCTATGATTTAATAAAAATAAAAAAAAATTGTTTTAATTTTATCTCTTCAGAAAATTGGGAGGATTAACTAAATTAAGAGAAAAGAAGGGCACAGTTCATAAAATCCAAACTACTATAAAATGTATGCTTTATATTTAAACAGATGTTCATAACTTCTCTAAAAATAAAAGAATGAAATAGGGTAGAGAACTAAGGCTCTTTTCTAAACAGCTACCTCTCTGTATGTGTAACTCCACTGGAAAGAAGCTGAGTGACTCCCAGCAGCTTCTTTATGAAATCCTCTGTTTAGTTGCATAACAGAAGAGTAACTCAGTTTTCCTGACTACTAGGCCAGGGTCACATTTTTTTCCAGAAATCTCTGTACAACAGGCTGTGTACCTGGTGCTACAGACTAAGCAGCTTGATGACAGACTTCATAAAGTACTGGCCTCTTCACCCCTATACACCCAGATCCTTCAACCATGACCTTTGACTGAATAGCGAACCACATGGAGAGATTGACAGGCATTGAGAACAGGTTCTTGGATTGGCTAATCTATTTTCATTTAGATTGTCATGGTAGGACTTGAACTATTTCAGAACTTATTCAATGTGAATAATGGCTAGATTTTCCACATTTCTTTACATGAAATTTGGCAGCATTGATTCAAGATGGGTTGAGGTGGGTGGAGTGAGGCGCACTGTTTCTCAGAAATTTTCCTGTTGTCATTTAACTCAATTTTTCCTGGTTCTGGTAACAGCGTATTACTCTGATATCCTTTTTTATGTGTGCTGACAGGCTTGATGTTTCCACTTTGTCTTCTTATAGCCCCCAGACTGAGCACATACAGTTCTCTTAACTTTCTAATACAGATCTTATTTTGTAAATTTTCTACCATCTTGTGACTTGCTTCAAACCTTCCCATCTGTTTTCCTGTGAAGAAAACCCATAAAGAAAATTAAAAGGGCAAATATAAATAAAAGAGAAAATGTATCTTTTTAGATTTTTCTATGTACTTCATTTTTCTTATTTGCCCATTATCAGAAATAACATAACCAAAAAAAAAAAAAAAAGCAATAAATGTGGTATCAAAATCAGCAGTTGATCTTATCTTGATCTTGTGGAACAGCATAGCTAACCCAGGTGCTTCTTTCTGAAAACACTGTTACTGAGCTTTGGTGCACAGTATAGTAAATTCATTACTTCAGTCTTAAAAAAGAAAGATGTGTTTTATCCTGTTGGTAAAGAACACATTGTATTGGATCTAATATGCATGATATAGCTATAAAGAGGAGTGTGAATGACACAACTTTTTAAAGAATTTAACTCAGATATAGAAAAGATAATTCTAAAACTAAGCTTTATTAGATAGCCCTAAATAGACAAAATAGATTTTGCAGCCAATCAAGTGTTTTACTTCACATTGAGTCTTGCTTAGAATCTTAATTCAGGATTGAACTACCCACGGTGGAAAAGTTTTACATAGATGTAGTGTGTGTGTATATATATATATATATAAAATATATATTTCCATTCATTATTTGGTTTTTCTTTGTCATGTCCAATAAAGGATCTACAAGGTCTGGGTCTCTGAAGTTGAAGTGTGTGTTTTTTTCTGCCATCTCTTTTATTTATTTATTTTACTAGGAATGTTAGTATGTTTCCTGGGTCCTGATATTATGTTGTGGAATTGGTCCAATATCAGCTTTAATAACAAAAGAAGGGGAAAATATAAAATAAAGTGGTTTTGACAAAAGTCAGTGGTTTTTTTTTTCTTTATTTTTAATTTTTTTTTTTAATTGTTGGGGATTCATTGAGGGTACAATAAGCCAGGTTATACTGATTGCATTTGTTAGGTTAAGTCCCTCTTGCAATCATGTCTTGCCCCCAGAAGGTGTGGCATGCACCAAGGCCACGCCCCCCACCTCCTTCCCTCTAATGTTAATTTACCTAGAGTTGATGTTGCTATTGTTTATTTTCTCCACCAGAAATTTTAAGAGCTCTTAGAAAAGTGATCTCTTTTATCTATGTTTCTTTTCTGATATTATGTGAAAGTAGCAAGAAAAATCTTTGATTTTGTTTTTACATGTAATTACTAGGGTTCTTTCAGGAAATGATTTAGTATAAAATAATTCCAAATTTACTTTATATCAATATAACAACTTACAAAAATTTGAAAATCATGTTGAGAATTGATTTACAGATAAATAACTACTTCTCCTCTGCTACTCCTCCTCAAAAATGCAGAGAATTTGAAACTTAATGATTTACCTGACAAGCTGTATAACTACTTATAAATCTAGATGTTTCCCCCCAATTTGGTATTTATAAAGCTATTGTTTTTTTGAAAACAAGCATTCATGCAGGAATTCAAGATTACCCATTCCTTTTCAGACAAATTGCAATCAATATATATCCTAGTCCAAAGTATTTCAAAATTTGTCTATCATAGAGAAATAAGTAATTACCTCTCATTAATGGAATTTCAGGCATTGTGTCTGGAACAGGCAGCAGTGGGGTCATCCAAAAGGTCACAACACTGTTCTGCTACAATACTGCATGGAATTATTTAATATTTTCTGAATGTTAAAATATAATATAAAGGTAAGAAAATTGAACATGTTTGCCTTTCACTTTTACATTGATTTTACTTCTTAGCTTTAAAATAAGTTAACAAAAATCACTTATATACGTGATTGTTATATAAGGGCAAAAAAAACCTTCCAGTCTTATATGTAGTTATATAACACATCAGGTAGATTTTTAAGCCTTTATTTCTCTGAATTAATTCTGAAGAAAGAAGTAAGAAAAGAAAAAAAAATAGTGAAAAGGGATGGAGAGTATCATAAAAGGAGAAAAAGTACAGAGAGAAGAGGTTGAAGACACTGGAGTTGCCTTTTTCTTTTTTTCTTTTGACCTGCTTCTTATTTATATGAAGGCCATCCTAATGAAAAGCCTTTCCCAAAAGACCCAACACCTGTTTACTTTGCTTTTTACTGGGCACGATACCTTAGATAAGCAGGTAACTGCTTTTAAAATTTGATCTATTTGTTTACTAGAATTGGTTGAAAATTCAGACTACTAAATGTAAGTCTATTGTGTCATCTTGGACAGCCTGACTCACTACATAAATTCTGGAGTTTTGGTGGCAGGAAGGTTCTTTTTCTATGTAGGGTTATTGTACTAAACATTTTTCCAATGATGGACACAATCATGCCTCAATCGTTTACCAACCAGGATCAACTTGACTGCTTTCTGGAGATCACTGTGACACAGTAAACATTGAAAAGGATAAGGTCAATTTTCAAAAAAATAGTTTAAAATCTGAACTTTTGTTAGTAACTGAAAAGTAAAAAGAAAATGACTTGAGCCTAATTACTTTCTGTGATGCCAGAAATGGAGAAGGACTTAACATATTTTTAATATATATAAAATATCTGATTCAGTTTTCTGCTGAACTGAGTATCATTATAGCATTTAATAGTTTAGCTACTAATTTTTGACATTAAAAAATATATAATATTTTAAATTGTAACTTTTTTACTTTCAGTTTAAAACTTGAAAATGTTAAGTGATTACACATTAAATCTTAACACACTTGTCTTCTTCTTATATTACCTAATTATTTCCACAATCATCAAGAGTGAAGAGAAAAATTGACATAATTCATCTTACTCCCTTTAATTTTCCATTTAAAAATTTTAAGGAAAGCAGTGCTGCCACTATGGCCAATTAGAGACAGAGCTTGTCGGACCTCCCAGAGGAGCGGTAGGTTGGCTTGAGGAGAGTGGAGCTTGGAGGTATACTACACACAGAGACAGTTGTTGGGGACCCCACCAAAAGGAGGTACAAAGCTGAGAGAGAGAATAGAGAAGAGAGATCATGGCAGAATGGACCATATCCAGGCAGGCCCAGAAGACTTTAAAAGGGATCTCCAGTTGTGGACCCTTGTCCCATCACTAGACACTGATGTGATGGAGGGAGGCCTCTCTATCCACAGACATCTTCACCAGGTACACCCACCCCCTGCCCTGAGGATAGCAGCAGGTCAAGAGTCTCTCAAATCAAGCCACACTAACTCTGGCTGTTGTAGTAGGTATTGGGAGGAACTAGTGTGTTGCGTGACCAGACATGTGAACTAACAGCAGCTTTACCATGGATGTAAACTTGCTCCCATAATTATTAAGTCAAGAAACAGACTACATGAGATGGGATGGCATGTAGCAAAAAGCTTTATTCAGGGTTTTGATTTTATACTTTTTTAGTTACGTACACACTTAATCTATCATCTGTTAGTTCCATCATTATCTTATTTTACCTATCTGAAATTAACTTGAAACCTTACAAACCAGAAGGAATTGAGGCCCCATCCTCACACTTCTAAAACAGAATAATGGCATCCTGTGTATTATCCTGTATCCTGATAAACTAAGTTTCTTATAAGGGAGAAATAAAAATTTTCTCAGACAAGCAATCACTGAGGGAATTTGAGAAGACACAACCTGCCCTGCCAGAAATACTCAAACCTTCATTATACAATGATCAGCACAATAGACACCCACCAGTTTAAAATCATCCAAAAGCTCAAATTCAAATCCCAGATATCAAAATGACTCAAGAGGTACATGAGGTAAAACAAAGTAATGAGAGTCTATACAACAGGATGGACAGAAATCCATTGCACATATCAACGCCTTTAATAAAAGAGAATGGCTTTAACTTCCTGCCAAAGAGACCCTGGCTGGTTGAATTTAGTATCTGCTGTCTCTAGGAAATACATCCCACACACAAGGACTCGTGTAGACTCAAGGTGAAAGGTTGGAAAATAATATTCCATGCAAATGGAAACCAAAAGACAGCTGGTGCAGCCATTCTCATGTCAGAAAACAGACTTTAGGTCAATAGAAGTAAAGAAAGACAAAGTCACTCTAAAATGGAAAGGGGACAATTCAACAGGATACTTAACAATCTTAAATATTTATGAACCTTACACAGGAGTGCCCATATTCTTAAATCAAACTTTAAGCAAAATGATAAACAGCAGCACTACCCTTGCTGGGGATTTCAATACCCCATTTACAGGACTGGCCAGATCCTCAAATAGAATATAAACAAAGAAACAATGGACTAAACAGAAATGTAGAACAAAGGCACCTAACAGACATTTACAGAACATTCTGTACTGTATACAACCCTCAAACTAAGGAATATGTGTTCTTCTCATGAACTCATGGAACAATCTCTAAGACTGAGCACATCTTAGGTCACAAGGTATGTGTCAACAAATATTAAAAAATAGAAATTTTCTCTGACTGTAGTAAGAGAAATTCCAACAGAAACATCTGTACACAAAATCATGGAAATGAAACAACTTAATGCTAAATGATAGTTGGGTCAATAAGGATATAAAGATAGAAAGCAAAAGATTATTCAAACTGAAGGATAATGGGGACACAAGTTATCAGAATCAGTAGGATACAGCAAAAGCAGTCCCATGAAGAAATTCGTAATCTTACATGCCCACATACAAAAGACAGAATGATCAGAAGCCAAGAATTTAGTGAATAATATTAAGGAACTGGAAAAGGAAGAGCAAACCAATCTCAAACCTAGTAGAAGAAAAGGAATGACCAAGATCAGAGCAGAACTAAATGAAATTGAGAGGAAGAGGACTATACAGAAGATTAATGAAGCAAAATGTTGGTTCTTTGAACAGATAAACAAAATTGACAAGCCTCAAGATAGATTAACCAGAAGTAGAAAAGTCTCTAATAATCTCAAATTACAACTTATATAATGGAAATACAAAACATTATATCTGAATACTATAAAAATCTCTATGTTATAAACTTGAAAATGTAGAGTAAATGGACAAACTTTTAGAAGAAATAGAAGTCCTGAAAATACCAATATTAAACACTGAAATTGAGGCAACAATAAAAAAAAATCTTCCAACAACAAAAAAAGTCCCACACGAGATGGTTTCACATCCTAATTTTATCAACCCTATAAGGAAAAACTTGTACCAATACTGCAGAAGTTATTCCATAACATGGAGAAGGAAGGAACTCTCTCTAACTTATTCTATAAAGCCAATGTCACCTTGATACCAAAGCTAACAAAGGACTCAACTAAAATAATAAATAAAATGAAACAAAAATAACTATAGACCAACATCACTTATGAATACAAAAAATGAAAAAATTCTTAATCAGATATTAGCAAACTAAATTTAGCTGTACATCAAAAAAAAAAATAATTATTCACAGCCAGTAGGCTTTATCTCAGAGGTGCAAATCTATAAATTTAAATCAGCAACGAGAACACTTAAAAAAACACACACAGATGGGACATACCTCAAAATTATAAAGACCATATATGACAAATATACAGCCAACATATACTGAAGAGGGAAAAATAGAAAGAATGCCTGCTTAGAATTGGACAAGACAAGGTTACCCACTATCTCCACTGTTATTCAACATAGTGTTGGAATTCCTAGCCAGAACAATAAAGCAAAAGAAGATCAGGGGTATCCAGATGGGGGAAGAAGAGGTCAAATTAGCACTTTTGTTGAAATTGATCTTAAATCTACAAAACACTAATGATTCAACCAAGAGACTCCTGGAATTGATAAATAAATTCAGTAAAGTCTCAGGTTACAAAATCAATGTGCACAACTCCATAGCTTTTATATACACCATCAACAGTCCAGCTGAGAATCCAAAGGCACAATAATTTTTTCAGTAGCAAATAAAATACTTAGAAATATATTTAGTTAAGGAAGTGAAAGACCTCTATAGGGAAAACTATGAAACACCGAGGGAAGAAATTGCAGAGATTTTGCAACAGGCAAAAAAAAAAAAAAAAAACCTCATGGATTAGTAGAATCATTTATATTCACACAAAAACCTGACCATGGATGTTTATAGCAGCTTTTTTGTAATTTTTCAAAACCAGAACACATCCAGATGTCCATTAGCAGGCAGAGTGTTAAACAAATATGGTACATCCATACCATGGAATAATTAACAATGAAAATAACCTGAATGAATCTCCATTAACCTGAGTGAAGAAAAGTCTTCCTCAAAGGTTATACAGTGTGACTTCATTTGCATAGTATTTTTGTAATTCCAAAATTATAGAAATGGAGAACATAATAGGGGTTGCCACATTTCAAGGAAGTTGTAAAGGTTGAAGAGAAGTACACAGTGGCAACAAAATGGCTCCATGTATGATCCCTGTGTTGATGAAAATATTGTGTACTTAACTGTAATTATTCTGTAGTTCTGTTAGTGATATGTGTCTTTCAATGTCACCATAGTGGAAACTAGGTAAAGGTACAGGAGATCCGTCTGCATTATTTATTAACAATCGCAAAGAAATCTACAATTATCTTAATTAAATTAATTGTGTAAATTAATTGAAAGCTTACAGAGAAAATAACACAAGACCTACCATATAAATATTGTTGGACACAATATTAAAAACTTGGTTAGTAAGACATTTTAAAATAAGATAGCAATCTAATTTTAAAATGGCAGCAGCTTTATATACTGGTGAAGATATACATAACTACTATAATAAATATGACATTTTATCTTGAATAAGAGAATTCCTTAAATCTTAAAGGCTTACATGCTTAATCATCCAGTGGGGAAAGTTTTACAGTGATGGTTCTTACGGTTTTTATATTTTCAAAAATATTACAGAGTTTAAGTGACCTTTTATAGAAAAAAAATAAGTATCAACATTTTTTCATGAGGGTCTTAGCCATATATATATACATATTTTTGGATAGGTTATAGTAATAATCAAAAACATGATAGAAAGCTACTGTAGAAAGAAATCTCAGAGCTCTGGTAATCTTGACATTTATTCAACTGATTTGGTCAGTCATGAGAAGAGAAACACAACTACTTGTGAAGTACTAGGCTGACAAGTATTAATCATGAAAATCATTTGGATTAGAAAGTATTTTTCTTCCTACAGACTAACCCTGTGGAGAGTTGTCAAAAGAAGGAAATATAAGTATCTTAGTTTCATTTTTAAGCTGATCTATGTAAAATGGAATTCTTCCAAAGTAAGCATTTATAGTACTCTTTTGAGGGAAATGTAATATTGAAATCTTTGTGAATGTGCATTAATCTAATCCATGTGTGCCTATGTTTAGCAACTAACTAGAGAATTAATATCCATCTCTTCTCTAGTGATAAAGACTCAAATTTTTTACAACGTTGTAAAGCCTTCTTAACTAGAACGTGGTTACGGTAATAAATTAGTGTCTTGAAAAGATTGAACACAAGAGAATAAAGAACTTAATGAAAGTTAATAGATTATAATCCATTTAAGCTGTATATTCAGAAAGACTTTGTTTCACTGGGGAGCTTTCTCTAGCTTGATAAATGATAATATTTTGTCCTGTATGTAAAAAGTAAGCCCAGATAATCACACATGCAAGGTCAGCTCAAAATGTCACAACCTGTTCAAATTATCACCAGAGAAGTTATGGACATAAGGTGTTTAAAGGGCATTTGTCTTCACACCTGGACTATCACCTAAAAACAAGAACTTTCTTTTATTATAAAATAGCTATTTATGGTGACATTGTTTTTAAATTAATCATTTGAGAAAAGAAATAGTTTTTTGCAGGTAAAGATGAAAACTATCTATAGGGGAAAATATCAAGTTATTCCTTCTCTGCTATTGTTTATGGGTCTCAAACACAGAAGCCACTTTGATGAAGGGATTAAGTAATTCAAGAAACACAGGATTTGGTGTTTGGTCCTGAGTTAGTTAGGTTAACTTTTGGAGATCTTCTTCATTCTGTAGACAGATTGCCAACCTAACTGCTTTAGAATGTTCTGAATTTTATTTAACCATCTTGTGTTAACCGATCAGCCATTATGAAACAGGTACCCACCCCTGTGTATGTATAAAAAAGCACAGAGGAGATAATTAAAAACTAACATTTATAAATGATTATTATAGAGACTGGCAAAATGGACAAGGTTTTTCTTGGGAGTGGAAATGAAAGGGAGAGACCTGAAAGAAAATAGCCACAAGTGAAGGGGAATTGGAGATGGCACCAAAATGCATCTTGGGCCCTGGAGGCAAGGACTACAGGGATCACATAAACACACACACACACACACACACACACACATCCTTTCTTTTTCTAATCCTGAGCGTGTAGATTTGAGAAAGAAGGGACTGCAATATAAAGGAAAGAACTGTATCACTGTGACTCAATGATTTTTGTAGCATGACATCCTTTAGAAAGAGCTGATTGTAAAAGTGAAAAAGAAGAAAAAAGACAGTAGTAAAATGTCAGCATGCAAGAAATTTTCAATGGCAGAGGTAGTGGTACTGCTGGAGATGACAGTAAAGAGCTCTAATTATGTGGAGTGGGTTGTACAAATATCTCAGGCCACAAAGCTCAGGTATAGTAAGAACTATAACTTTTTCAACTATTCAATTTTATTTTGTTTTACATCCTTACTCAACTAGGATGAAAGAACTGACATAGTGACTTTTCAGGGTCCTTCTCAATTCATGAATCTTTTTCCCAGTTACAGGAGCCCAAGGGAGGGTTAAAGGATAAGAGGAGCCTCTTGTCATTTCATCACTCAGGTGAGACTCCAGGTCATCTTTTCTTGTTCTCCAGCCCACCCCATTGTGCCCCATAGCACTCAGTGGTATGACTGTGACATAGTTGGAGCTATGGAAATTATCTTGCTATGCTCCACTTTCCTGGGTAGACAGAAATCTCAGGGAGGCTGCCTCAGCCTTAGTAGTCTAGCTCTGGTCCACAGACAGTAGCAGGTCTTTAAGAGCTCCCAGAGGATTTCTCCCTCCCCAAGGTTCTTCCTAGAATTCCCAGCACAGGTCTCCTTGCAGAAGACCCATCAGTGTGTAAAGTTCTCACTTTTCTTCCTCCTCCCTTTCTCCTTCAACCCAAAGCTGGCTTTTCTATTGGACCACTTTAGTAAATGAAAACAGATTAAACTGCACCTTTTAGGATAATAATAGTGCTAAAGATAATAGAAACCTGGCCAAAAATAACAGAAAATGTCCTAATTTGTATGTTGAGTGTCCTCTTAGTGTACATTAAGGCTTGCAGAAATAAAAATCTCAAAATATAACTTTTTTCTACTTCCTTTTAATCTGTTAAATCTCTCTCTTGGAGCAAAAACACACAATGGATGATTTATTTTCGGGGACATGGGTGAATAGAAAAGCAGAAGTAGAAATTATAGAAGGAAAATTGATACATGCATACAGAGATGCTAGATAAATGAATAAATAGGTAAACAGACAGGTAATTATTCTGACTCATAAGTGAGACCTCTAATTCATAGTGCCAATGACACACACGAATACTGAATTATGAATTACCATGAATGGTAATGCTATAGCACTACCATGTAGTGCTATAATACTGGATAAAGCTGTGGAGAGATTGCATCATTTTTAGCCCATTATTTAAGATCTTGAAGTGACTAGCTTGGTATTCTTACTACTTAGTAAATGCTAATCTTGGAGAATTTTCTCTATAGTATGAGCACAAAATTCTATTTAGCACCGGACAAAATGGCTAGAAATTCTAAAATGTGGGAGACACATTACTTTCTTATTAGTAACATTGTTAAAATTAGTCTATACTTGACAAACAGCTATGGAATATAAAGTAAATGTTGATCAATAGCACATAGAGGGGTGGCGTTCATAGCTCAGTGCTGGGTGCCGGCCACGTATACCCAGGCTGGCAGGTTCAAACCCAGCCCGGGGCTGCTCAATAGCAATGACAACTGCAACAACAACAAAACATAGCTGGGCCTTGTGGTGGGCTCTTATAGTCCCAGCTATTTGGGAGGCTGAGGCAAGAGAATCGTTTAAGCCCAAGAGTTTGAGGTTGCTGTGAGCTATGATGGTTACAGCACCCTACCCAGGATGACATAGTGAGACTCTTGTCAAAAAAAAAAAAAAAGGCACATAAAGAGTTCATTCATATTTTTCTTTTTAGGTAATCTTTCAAGCAACCACATGGCAACTAATATTTAAGATAATATTTATTAAAATTAAAAGTAAATAGCTATAAATAATGTCAATAAGGATTTCAGTTCAAATTGGTCACAGCATATGCACAGGACATTCACTAAAGCTAAATTTCCAATAGTGGTTGTATACAATAGTCAGGTTTACTTGTTTTTAATTCTTTTAGGTATACCATTAGTGTTAGGGAAACAATTCAATCACTGCAGTAAACTCAATGCATTGTCTAAGAAAGAAATAAATTGATAGGAAATAGAGTAAAGATACTTTAATACTAGTTATACTAGTATCATACAATTATCATATGTCAAGTTCTATTCATTCATAATTCACTACATAATTCATTGAATCCTTATGACAGACCTATGAGAGCTACACTATCATTAACTTCATTTGTATGTAAGGAAACTGAGGAAATGTGTTCATGTCAGTGTGTGACCTAGGATTTACGACTAGGCAGACTGCTACACAGTTCTTTCCCTGGACCTTATAGGGCAAGGACAGTTAACCTGAGCTCAGAGGCACTAGACGAGAACTTCAAAACCACATTTCAATTTAAGAACATTTAAAGGCAACAGTCTCCATTTTGGCCTAAATTACTAGAGATTTTAAAATAAATTCATGTTTCTTTATTTGGACTGATAAAAATGTTAATTTATCCAATGATTAAACACTTCACATGTAAGGATATGTTATGTAGGTTTATGTAAGTTGCTGAACATTTCACTCTGCTCTTGCCTAAAGATTTTCTTTCTTCTTCATGTTTGTACCTTAGTCCGTGATAATTACAAAGCCATGGTAGGAAAATGTGACAGGCTAGATGTTAATTAGAGTCTTCAGGGAAAAATCAAAACTGTAAGTTTAAGTTACTTTCCTAAAATAACCTACAGATCAAATCAGACAATTCATACAAAATTTTTGGAAAATGTGGTATGTTTAAAGAGTAAAGTTTGGAGTCAGGCTGATTAGAATGTGTGTTGGTTTGCTGTATGACCTTGGGGATTTACTTAACTTCTCCTATCTTTAGTTTCCTAGTTGTAAAATACAAATAGAAATTCTTATGCAAATCATTGTGAAGATTAAATGAGATAAATACATATCCATCTGGAACAATCACTGCAGTTAACACAATTAATATTAGCAACTATATCCGAAACATTTTTGTGATTGTACCTAGGAAAATTGAGTTTATTCGTGACCGAATTTCGAAGTCAGCCAATAAGATATCTGTTGCACATTAAAAATTTCTGTATTGTCTTTTATGAGTTAACAGAATAGCATGCCCTCTGTGATCTGCATGCTTGAATTTGATTCTGTATCTGCCATTTACCACCTGGTAATTCTGAGCCAGGCCTAATGTCTCTATTTTTCAGTTTACATACCTACATAATATGCATAATAATAGTGCCCTCTTTGGTTGCTAATGAAGATGAAATAAATTAATATTTATAAGTTTCATAGGGAAGTAACTTATATATAATTAGCACCACATAAGTGTTTGTTAAATAAATACCTTCACAACAGCTCTCTAATTTAAATCCTAGTAATGGATTAGACTATATGATTTCTTTAGTCACATACGTTTCTGGCATTTTCTGATTTATGACTAAAAAAAATTATTTGAAACAGAAGTGTGAGCTTTTGAATATTTAGAAATCTTTATTTTAGGTGGCTTAGTAATGTTGAGCCGAAGCCACCTTTATTGAGGGACCAGGGGATATGTGAGACTGTGGTTTATTTATTATTTTTGAAATTGAAATTTCCATTGTGCATTTAAAATGAAATAATGGAAGTAAACTTTTGAGTGCATTACATATTCTCCACGGTGTTTGACCTCATATATCACCCACATCAGAGTTTGAATTTATGCAGGAAGAAAGGAGAAGATGAAACAAAACTGCAGTTACCTCGAAGCTGAATATTGTGATTTTTTTTTTGAGACAGAATCTCACTTTGTCACCCTCGGTAGAGTGCTGTGGTTTCATAGCTCACAGCAACCTCCGACTCCTGGTCTTAGGTGATTCCCTTGCCTCAGCCTCCCTGTGACTACAGGCACCTACCATAACACCGGTTATATTTGTGTTGCACTTTGGCTGGGGCTGGGTTTGAACCCACCACCCTCAGTGTATGGGGCTGTCACCCTACTCACTGGGCCACAGGAGCCACCCTGAATACTGTGATTATGAACAGCACCAAATAATCTGTTATTTTTAATAACAGAGTATTACAGGAATAGGTGATCAGGAGTTTTAATCAGCAATTTCCTCTCATACTCAAAAGTTCTATCTGGTTAATCTTCATTTTTTTGCCAACCAATCAAATTGCTCCTCAGATATAAACCCCATTCTCCACACTGGATTCAGAGTATTCTAGACTTATTTTTTATCCCTGTGTATGATTTGCTGCTGGCTGACTGAGTCTCTCAGATAAGTGACGAGATACCTTGTCAAGGTTATTGTCAGTAACTCGGATACTCCATCTGGTATCTTTTAGAGTTGGAAGGTGGTGGCTGCATTTATTTCTAAGTGAGCATTGGAGATAAATGGCAGAGTTCATTTTCCATCTTAACACTTTTGGGAGAGTAAATTATGGATAGCTAAAAGTACTGTTGATATCCTAACAAAAGAAGAATGGGAACCTGAATTTAGTCTACTTCATCTGTCTGATATAATACTTGCCATTTTAAATTGTTATTGCCATTTCATTAGTACTCCATTTTTTAAGCGTGCTTTTGCAAAACCAAAATATATGAGAATCAACTAAGGGTATTACTTCTAAGAAGTGTAGACCATGTCATATAAACCCTTATTATATTTTGTCAGAAAGTAACATCCAGCTTGAGAGTAAAATTTAAAAGTAGAGATTTTTAGAATATAGTTTTGAAAAGAAGCTTAAAAGGGATGCTTTCTGGATGAAGCTTAAGCCGCAGCTGAAGTCCACAAAAGTACAACATGATGATGATAGGGCTGGGCTTCAAAAAATATAGAACATACAATGGTTTCTGTGTAAGAAGCCAGAGATGAGTATCACAATAAACAAGTGAGATGTATTATACCATCAAGAGAGAGTTATGGCTCTTTCTAGTTTACTTGCAAGAAATGGCAGTTTTGTAAATGGCAGGAATTGGCTTTCAAAGCTTTGATGAAAATAATTTTTTCTCTTCCTATCTTTCAGTCATGATTCTCTTGATCTGTGCTAAAGATGAGGAGAAAGCAGAGCAGTCAAATGTGACCAAGCCAATGGCTTGAAAGCCCAACTAAACATGAATTTTTAAAGTACTTGCTCCCTTTGGCCATTCCTGCCTATTGGTTTAACTATTGATGTCATTATCAAAGTCAACCTAAATTCCCCTAGCTGCTAATGTTTGTGACAAACCACAGCAAAGGAAAGGTTAGTGGCACCCATCCCTTAACTACTGAATGCCTGGGGTCTTTCTACCTGCAGGATGATACATTGTTCCTTGCCACAATC
Source organism: Nycticebus coucang (assembly GCF_027406575.1). Taxonomy (NCBI): domain Eukaryota; kingdom Metazoa; phylum Chordata; class Mammalia; order Primates; family Lorisidae; genus Nycticebus; species Nycticebus coucang. The sequence goes on from NC_069786.1 coordinate 32,299,071, forward strand.
CTACTGTTCTATAAGCCAGTATATAATTTGATAATCGCTTAATCTCTCTCTTTATTAGCACATTTCAATGTGCTAAAGTTCAAATTTGTATAGTCTCAAAGCCATTAACGTTTTGCAGCACTTTCTGGGTAGCACATTTCACATTTAGAAAAATGTCTGCAAAGAAGCAAGATTCTGATATATTACACTCCTTGGTCCATCATTTAAACCCGGAGACATCCACCAGCATATGCATCTTATTTAAAGTGTCAAAAAGGGTAAAAAAAAAAAAAAAATTGCACTGACTTACTTAAAGAGCCTTGTTACTTAAATTTCAGGGATCACTGCCCCCATTTTCCATTGTCTCTGTTAACCTTTTTTTCCCCTATTTTTCTCTCTCTTCATTTTTTTTTTTTAAATATGGATCAATAAGGAAGGAGAGAATGAATAAGGACCATTTAAAAAACAGCATTTAAATCCAGTCTTTTAGGAAACAAGTATAAAATTGATTTGCCCATGCATAGAAAGGGCAGCATAGAAACATTTAAATCCTTAGTAGCACTTTTGCATGTTAATATCTCTGCAAAATAATAAAATTACTGTCATATAGGTGAAGCTGAACAATTGAAATTTTTTATTTATGTATAGTGAATTTACTAAAATCTGGAGGGAGGTTCTGAGAGTTTGAAAATTAGAGTGCTGGTCTTTGTTGCTGTCCAGTAACTTGTTATGGAGTAAATTACAAAAGAAAATCAATATCATGTGGCTTGGTAGAAGGTCTTCCTCACTGTTTACAGTATATGCACCCATCCATGGTTGAAATAGAAAGGATAGTCATCTCCAAGGTGTCATGGGAAGAGTTTTTCTGAATGATCCCCCTGTTGGTAATTTTGATAGTGTAAATGTTACCAACTGAGATTTATTCTTTCCATGATCCTCAAACTTTGCTGGACTCTTATTCATATGGGGAGCTTGTTAACCACAAAGATGCTCAGGGCCCACATGCCCACAGAAGAGTCTGTTTGCAAGTAGTATTGGATACATACAGTCTTGACTTCTGTAATTTTACAAATATCTTATATAATTCAGATGAACACCAAATTGGGGAAATAGTGAATTCAGGTGATTCTTCAGATGTGTTTCTGTTAAATACAATCGTCTTTTGGAGACATTATGATATGTTTACATGCTAGATTGAAATACTTTTAAAAATCTATTTCTGCCTCATAGGATGACTCTCAGAGAACAAGACCAGCAGTATGATGATATGTACTAAACTGGCTGAGAGGTAGAGTAGGCACTGAGAGATTGGGTAAGAGAGTAGAGGAAACTGATTTATAGCTTTTTACGGTTCCCATGGTGTAAATATTCTTATCCTGGCTGATTTTAGATGCTAATGGATTAATAATCATCTTGTAAAATTTCTAAATATTTAACAACCAACTCTTCTGAGCCAATGTGATGGGGTTCCTGTATGTAATTATTTCTCAGAGAGAGTAAAGATGGGATCTGAATATATAGCCAAAGGACAATGGATGAAGCCAGAGTGGGATGTATTGAGGACATTCCAGGGCAGGATTATGATATAAAACAAACAAAAGAACTCAAGAAGAACAACCTAGTTAGAAATTCAACTGGATTTTATTCAGGACACAGTTCTTTGCACCTGGCAACAAGGCTATATGGATGGAAAAACTCCAGGAGGTTGGCTGACATCAGGATTCAGGGTAATGATGTTGCATAGGCAGCCAGACTAGGAGGCATCTTAGAGAGGAGGTGATGAGCCATTAACCAGAAACCTAACATGTCAAAAAACAAAAACCAACCAAATAAAAACACCTGAAGTAGATCAATCAAGGTGCCAAAGTCAGATGAAGTAGGGAGATGAAGTCTTTGGAGCAGAAGGAGGCAAACAGAGGAGACAATTTGTTGGTAAGATTAAAAGCCAATTCAGAACAAATATCAGGAGTCTAAGGCCTTGCTATATTTTTGCAGTGTTAAGAGTAAAGAAGAATCGTAATTGAGCAGAGCCATGTGGATTGTTAAAACCACTAAAATACAGAGATAAAATCTCTATATAGGGAAACTCAAATTACCCTAACTAGAGAGATGACTTCCTAAGCTGTGCAGTATCACTGCCATGGTCTGGACTCTTTTAACAGCATTCCAGGGCAGGATACACTATGGGGACCTCTTCTATTCTTATATCCACAACTTGAAAGCCACTTTCCAGTGAAAGATCTCCCTTGTCATTCAATATTTAAGTTTCCTTTTAAAAATGTAACAATAATAAAAAATGGCTGCACAGCCTTCAGGAATATCACTAACTTATAATACTACCAGTCAGGAATCTTCAGTTCATATATTATCCTAATGCTCAAGTGGCAACCCTCAGAATGTCTATGAGGTTTTGTTCTTTCCTCTGAGAGCCACTTGTAGAATGGGAAGTATTATTACTTTCTCCACTTTCAGCCCTCTCATGCTGAAGAAGTGATCCCTCTTATCCTAAGCATAAAAATAAAAGGTCAGGTGTTCATGACATATGAAGAGTATCATGGAAGGATATAAACATGTTGGGAGGATAACCAGTTTGCTTTTTTCTCACAGAAATGTTTGTTATAACTGTATAAAAACTCATGTGTTAGGATAAAGATAACATTTTAAGAAACAATTTGCCTCTTTGTTATAATGAGAAGAACTTTACATAATGAATTATAAGAAAAAGGAAACAGAGCTGATTTGTACCCACCCACAGAAACAAATGCTGAATGAGTAACCTTATTACAAATGCATACTAATTTTCTTATTTGATTTTGTCTAAATGATTTCTCTCCCTTAACACTCATCTGGCAATACAATCAAGCAAAGGCATTTAGAAAAAACAAAAACAGAACAGGGCATGGTAAGTCTGGGTTGATAAGACTCCAGGCATCTCTGGCTGATGGAATCTGCCTATAATCATCCCTTTGAGGATACAGGGAGTATCTGGACCTCAAGAGGAGGACAAAAACAGTGGAAAACTGGCAAGTGGTTGCATGTGTTCGATCGACATAATACCGCCGGCAGCCATACATACAAGCAGCAGTGACACCGCAAACCAGAAAGGCCTTAACTGTGAACTGTTGCAGTGTTTTTGGACTTGGCACTCAGTTGAACTGCCCTGGGGAGAGCTTGAGCAGGAGTGCAGAGAACTTTGGGCATTGTCTAGGGCCCCAGACTGAGCTGCTGAGCCGGACGGAGCTAATAGTGTTCGGCTGTGGGCCGCATTGTGAGACAACTGCCTCGGCAAGCTCTGCCCTCAGGGTTCCAGAGCAAGGATCGGGCAGGAACTAGTAACCTAGTGACTGAGCAGCCTAAAGGTGGGGACTTAGCTGCCTTGCAGCCTTAACCCTCAGGGGCAGAGTGAGACGAGTTTTGGCACAAAAGAGCCTCGGTCTGTTGCCCTGGGCAGAGGGCCATGGCATCACAGCTCATAGCAACCTCAAACTCCTGGGCTGGGTGCCACCCAGACCCCCATAAGAGCTGCGCGGCAACCCTCGACCCGCGACCCACACCCGCCGGGCCTCTGTATGCCCTGACTAGGAACTGCAGGAGCCGCACAACCCTGCATCCTCCCTCCTGTACCCTCCCTGCCTCCACCGGCCTGCTTGTCTGGCCAGGGACTCTGGTAGCCACGTGCCCTCTGGAGACCTCCCTGCCTCTGTGCAGAGCCCTTCTCCTGGCCAGAGACTGCTGGAGCCTTGGGCTCTCCGTACCAAAATCACTGGGCACAAGACACTCCCAGAACTATGCGTACCACCTCCTGCCTTGTTGCTGGATCTGGGTGTGTCACACTCTAGAGCTGCTTCCACAACCAGAACTCCCTGGCTGGGGCAGCCCCAGAGGAACTACACAGGGTCACTCCCTACAAAGATCCAGCAACAATAGTGATCCCGCTGGGGCCTAATCTTGGAGAGACACCTCCCCATCTGAGGACGGCCAGAGACAATGGTGAAAAATAATCATGAGGCAAAATCAACAGAAAAACTCTGGCAATATGAATAATCAGAGCAGATCAATACCCACAAGTATCAATGGGGCAGACACAGCACAAAATCCCATGCACAAATAGCTGAGATGTCAGAAATCGAATTCAGAATCTGGATAGCAAATAAGATCAAATTAGAATTCCAAGCAGTAATCCAAAAGATATCTCAAGAATTCAATGAATTCAAAGACCAAATGACCAAAGATTTTAACACACTGAGACAAGAAGTTGCAGCCCTCAAAGATCTGAGAAACATAGTAGAATCCCTCAGTAACAGAATGGAGCAAGCAGAAGAAAGGATTTCTGACATTCAAGACAAAGCTTTAGAATGTACCCAAATTCTCAAAGAGGAAGAGAAATGGAGAGCAGAAACAGATCACTCTCTCAGAGAGCTCTGGGATAATTCAAAGAAAACCAATATTCATCTTATAGGGATCCCCGAAAGAGAGGAAGTGGCTTAACAAGGCACAGAGTCTCTTCTCCATGAGATTATGAAGGAGAACTTTCCAGACATGCCAAGAGGTTCCAAAATTCAGATAGCAGACAGTTTCTGAACTCCAGCAGGACTCAACCCAAATAAGACATCCCCCAGACACATCATAATCAATTTCACTAAAGTTAATATGAAGGACAAAATTCTGAAAGCAGCCAGAGAAAAGAAAACCATCACCTATAAGGGAAGAATATTAGAATTAGTGAGACCTCTTTGCTGAAAACTTTCAATCTAGAAGAGGATGGTCATTGACTTTTAATCTCCTAAAAAAATAAATAAATAAATAATAGCTTTCAACCCAGGATCCTGTACCCAACTAAACTGACTTTCATTTATGACAGAAAAATTAAATATTTCAATGACATTCACATGTTGAAAAAAATTGCCATAGCTAAACCAGCTCTCCAGAATATTCTCAGACCTATCCTCCATAAAGACCAGCATAATCCTCCACCACAAAAGTAAACCACCCAGAAAATTTTGATCAAATTCCAATTTCCACAGTAGTAAAGGATTAAAAATGTTCACTGGACTCTCGAAAGGCATATTAATATTCTCAATTAATGTGAATGGTTTAAATTGTCCTCTAAAGAGGCACAGGTTGGCTGACTGGATAGAAAAACTCAAGCTGGATATCTGCTGCATACAAGAATTGCATCTTACATTAAAAGACAAATATAGACTCAAGGTGAAGGGATGGTCATCTATACTCCAGGCAAATGGAAAGCAGAAAAAAGCAGGCATTGCAATCCTATTCACAGATGCAATAGGCTTTAAACCAACTGAAATAAGGAAGGATAAGGATGAACACTTCATATTTGTTAAAGGTAATACTCAATATGATGAGATTTCAATTATTAATATTTATGCACCCAACCAGAATGCACCTCAATTTATAAGAGAAACTCTAACAGACATGAGCAACTTGATTTCCCCCAGCTCCATAGTAGTTGGATATTTTAACACCCCTTTAGCAGTGCTGGATAGATCCTCCAAAAAGAAGCTAAGCAAAGAAATTTTAGATTTCAACTTAATCATACAACATCTGGACTTAACAGACATCTACAGAACATTTCATCCCATCAAAACTCAATACACATTCTTCTCATCAGCCCATGGAACATACTCCAAAATCGACCACATCCTAGGCCACAAATCTAACTTCAGCAAATTTAAAAAAATAGAAATTATTCCTTCCATCTTCTCAGACCATCATGGAATAAAAGTTGAACTCAATAACAACAGGAACCTGCATACCTATACAAAAACATGGAAGCTAAACAACCTTATGCTGAAGGATACAGGGGTTATAGATGAGATTAAGAAGGAAATCACCAAATTTTTGGAACAAAACAACAATCAAGACACGAATTACCAGAATCTCTGGGATACTATAAAGGAATTCCTAAGAGGGAAATTTATAGCACTGCAAGCCTTCCTCAAGAAAACAGAAAGAGAGGAAGTTAATAACTTAATGGGACATCTCAAGCAACTGGAGAAGGAAGAACACTCCAACCCCACACCCAGCAGAAGAAAAGAAATAACCAAAATCAATGCAGAATTAAATTTAATTGAAAACAGAAGACTTATACAACAGATCAATAAATCGGTTTTTTTGAAAAGATCAATAAAATAGATAAACCTTTGGCCAACCTAACCAGGAAAAAAAGAGTAAAATCTCTAATTTCATCAATCAGAAATGGTAATGATGAAATAACAACAGACCCTAAGAAATTAAAAAAATCCTTAATGAATACAACAAGAAACTCTACTCTCAGAAATATGAAAATCTGAAAGAAATCAACCAATACCTGGAAGTACATCACCTACCAAGACTTAGCCAGTATGAAGTGGAAATGTTGAACAGGCCTATATCAAGTTCTGAAATAGCATCAACCATACAAAATCTCCCTAAAAAGAAAAGCACAGGACCAGACGGCTTTAAGTCAGAATTCTACCAAACCTTTAAAGAACTAGTACCTATATTACTAAACCTCTTCCAAAATACAGAAAAAGAAGGAATATTACCCAACACATTCTATGAAGCAAATATCGTCTTGATCCCCAAACCAGGGAAAGACCCAACCAGAAAAGAAAATTAAAGACCAATATCACTAATGATTATTGATGCTAAAATACTCAATAAGATCCTAACAAACAGAATCCAACAACACATTAAAAAAATTGTACACCATGACCAAGTGGGATTTATCCCAGGGTCTCAAGGCTGGTTCAATATATGTAAATCTATAAATGTAATTCAGCACATAAGCAAACTAAAAAAGAAGGACCATATGATTCTTTCAATTGATGCAGAAAAAGCTTTTGATAATATCCAGCATCCCTTCATGATCAGAACACGTAAGAATATAGGTATAGAAGGGACATTTCTTAAACTAATAGAGGCCATCTACAGCAAACCCACAGCCAATATCATATTGAATGGAGTTAAATTGAAATCATTTGCACTTAGATCAGGAACCAGGCAAGGTTGCCCATTGTCTCTATTGCTCTTTAACATTGTAATGGAAGTTTTAGCCATTGCAATTAGGGAAGAAAATGTGATTAAGAGTATTCACAAAGTATCAGAAGAGATCAAACTTTCACTCTTCGCAGATGATATGATCATATATCTGGAAAACACTAGGTATTCTACTACAAACTTTTAGAAGTGATCAAGAAATACAGAGATGTCTCAGGCTACAAAATCGACACCCATAAATCTGTAGCCTTTACATATACCAACAATAACCAAGCCGAAAAAACAGTAAAGGATTCTATTTCTTTTACAGTAGTGCCAAAGAAGATGAAATATTTGGGAGTATACCTAACAAAGGATGTGAAAGATCTCTACAAAGAGAGAGATAACAACAGACTCCTGAAAACAGCTGAAAATGTTAACAAATGGAAAACATACCAAATGGAAAAACAGCTGAAAATGTTAACAAATGGAAAAACATACCATGCTCGTGGCTGGGAAGAATCAACATTGTTAAAATGTCTATACTACCCAAAGCAATATATAATTTTAACGCAATTCTTATTAAAACTCCATTGTCATATTTTAAAGATCTTGAAAAAATACTTCGTTTTATATGGAATCAGAAAAAACCTTGAATAGCCAAAAACATTACTCAGCAATAAAAACACAGCAGGAAAAATCACGCTACCAGACCTGAGACTACTATAAATTGATATTCATCAAAACAGCATGGTATTGGCAGAAAAACAGAGAAGTAGATGATCCAGCTACTTACCGTTATTTGATCTTTGACAAGCCTATTAAAAACATTGAGTGGAGAAAAGATTCCCTATTTAACAAATGGTGCTGGGTGAACTGGCTGGCAACCTGTAGAAGACTGAAATTTACACCATTAACTAAGATAGACTCTCACTGGACAAAAGATTTAAACTTAAGACATGAAAATATAAAAATACTTGAAGAAAGTGCAGGGAAAACTCTTGAAGGAATCGGCCTGGGTGAATATTTTATGAGAAGGACTCCCCAGGCAATTGAAGCAGTATCAAAAATACACTACCTGATCAAACTAAAAAGTTTCTGCACAGCCAAGAACACGGTAAGCAAAGCAAGCAGACAGCCCTCAGAATGGGAGAAAATATTTGTAGGTTATACCTCCGATAAAGATCTAATAACCAGAATCCACAGAGAACTCAAACATATTAGCAAGAAAAGAACATGTGATCCCATCTCAGGGTGGGCAAGGGACTTGAAGAGAAATTTCTGTAAAGAAAACAGATGCACAATCTATAAACACATGAAAAAAAGCTCATTATCCTTAATCATCAGAGAAATGCAAATCAAAACTACTTTGAGATATCACCTAACCCCAGTAAGAGTAGCCCACGTAACAAAATCCCAAAACCAGAGATGTTGGCGTGGATGTGGAGAAAAGGGCACACTTCTACACTGCTGGTGGGAATGCACACTAATACGTTCCTTCTGGAAGGCTGTTTGGAGAATACTTAGAGACCTAAAAATAGACCTGCATTCGATCCTATAGTTCCTTTACTAGTTTTATACCCAGAAGACCAAAAATCACAAGATAACAAAGACATCTGTACCAGAATGCATATTGCAGCCCAATTCATAATTGCTAAGTCATGGAAGAAGCCCAAGTGCCCATTGACCCACGAATGGACTAGTAAATTATGGTACACGTATACCATGGAATATTATGCAGCCTTAAAGAAAGATGGAGACTTTACCTCTTTCATGTTTACATGAATGGAGCTGGAACATATTCTTCTTAGCAAAATATCTCAGGAATGGAAGAAAAAGTATCCAATGTACTCAGCCCTACTATGAAGCTAAATTATAGCTTTCACATGAAGGCTATAACCCAACTATTGCACAAGACTATGGGGAAAGGGCCAAGGAAGGGGAAGGGAGGGGGGAGGTTTTGGTGGAGGGAGGGTAATGGGTGGGGCCACACCTATGGTACATCTTAGAATGGGTACTGGTGAAACTTACTAAAGGCAGAATATAAATGTCTACATACAATAACTAAGAAAATGCCATGAAGGCTACATTGAACAGTTTGATCAGAATATTTCAGATTGTAAATGAAACCAGCACATTGTACCCCTTGATTGCACTAATGTACACAGCTATGACTTAACAATAAAAAAAAAGAAAAGAAAAATCAAAAACAAAAACAAAAGCAATACTATTATCGGTTTTGTGTGAGAGCTGCATCCCCAAACCAAATTTTCCACATTAAAGTGGATAAAAAAAATTGATGTCACAAAATAAAGAGATATATGCTATTTACAATGGCTAGCCTTGAGGATTTCAGATCAAAAGCAAATCTAAAAACATATCTTGCGATATTAAGGCAGTGTATTTTTATTTCCTATAATCTAAGACTATAATCTATTTTTCATAGCTTTCCCTTATCCTTTAAAACAGTGACAAACCAATGGGAGACATATGAAAACAAGCCACTCCTGATATGTGACTTTTTAATTTAAATCCTACTACTTGAAATTATCTAATAATTATGATAAGGGTTGAAGTGTGATGCCATCTTTATTTTATATTAATTTAACAATCAGAAACAATGCAAAGTGCTTTTGTTTGCCCGATAATTGATATTAAAATAATAATATGAAAGGATAAAATGTATAATCTAATAAAAGAATATAATTATACCCTATCATAAAGATCAAGATAATTAGAACCTGAGCTTCCTGGCAGATAGGGGAATAAAAAAACTTCATTCATTATATGATTTTCATCAGAAATGCGAAGGCATACTAATTTTTTGGATATTATTTTCTCTTTAGATTCTAAATTAACTTACATAGTGGATATTGAATAATGTCACATTTCCTCAAGTCCCTCGAGGATTATGGTAAAGGTAGTTTTCACTCAGGATGGTTCCACAAGAGATGAATCAAATGTTCATACATGTGGCTTTGTTTTTGATCTATGCATTTTAGTAATTTGCAGATGTCAAATTACATAATTATTATGAAAATTACATTATAAAATGATCTCAATTTCTTTATCTTTTGTTGATAATCTTAGCATATGAAAACCTTGAATATAAAAATAGAGTTTTCTAACATTGTTTTAAGAGAGGAATGATAAAAGATAGTTATCATTTTGGGGTTATCCTATATGTATATCAATATATTTTTACAGGAAAATTGTAGATGAGTTCTCTAAAGCCATAAGAAGTGTCGTGTACACATACCAGTGATTTTTTTATGTATGTTTAAGGAAGTAATGCTTCAATCATATTATTTTACAATAGAAGTATTTGATTAAATGTAAGTAAGACACATATTTTATTATGTGTTATTTTTTTCTAGAAATACATCAAAATGTTATTTTTTGTGTTTGGAATGGAACAAATGTTAACTTAATTTTCTACAGTACAGAAGGAAAACAATTAGAAATGAGACATATTCAGTTGTTTAGTATGTAGGATTTGTAGTTTTCATAAAACTAGACGACTTCTCTGAATAAATTATGGGAAGAAAAAACAGCTATAGATACTGATTCTAGTATTCTTACGGTTTCTAAATACCACATTTTACATATATTACTTAGTTTTATTTTTTTAACAGAATTTATTGGTTTCCTTTATTTTTGAGATAGAGTCTTGCACTGTCACTTAGAGTGCAGTGGCATGAGCACTTCTTACTGTAGCCTTGAACTCCTGGGTTCAAGCAATCCTTCTGGCTCAGCCTCCAAAATAGCTGGACTACAGGTATGTGCCACCAAGCTCAACTAATAGATTTTTTTTTTTTTTGTAGAGATGGAGTCTTACTATTTGGCCAGGCTGGTCTCAAACTCCTGGCCTCAAGTAACCCTCCTGCCTTAGCCTCCCAAGGTGCTAGGATTACATATGTAGAGTCACTGCACCTGGCTCAGAATTTATTAGTTTTCTTTGAGTGCCTCTGGGAAGGCTTGGGGAAGGCTCTCTAGGTTCCTCTGGTCTTGTTTTCAAGCTGCCCCTTTTGCAGCTTTTAAGGCCTTCTTTTGTCTCTTCAGCTTTTGAGCCTCCTGGTCACGAATCGCGGATGGGCTCTTCTGTAATACAGAGTGGCAAAAGTATACTCCATTCCCAGCTCTCTGCATGTCTTCTTAAAGACATCGTAGTTGGTTTTACAGGGGGTTTTGAGCATCTTTTTTCTCTGGTCGATGCCCATCAGCAAATAGCGTTTGTGGGTTCTGTCCTTTCGATGTTTCTGTGTATGTTCTTCATAATTGCGTATCTTGGCGGTCAAGGCAACAATTCGAGCTTCCAGAGATCTTGTGTCTTCAGGGTTTGCCACGACCTTTTTAATCAACTGTTGTTGCTTGATTTTTAGCTTCTCCTTCTTGTTGGCCATTTCCAAAGATAAGTCTTTTCACGACATCATCAACGTTCTCAATTCCAGGGACGTTCTGGTAGTCTTTGAGCAGCGTGGAAGGCTCATCATCTTGTCTGGGCTGGACTGGTTTCTGGATGGTGTGTCTGCGGGCGGCCTGGAGGAGGAGACCTAAGCAGAAAAGACAGGGCAGGGTTCGAGGCTGCAGGCCCCACTGGCTGGACGGAAGCCTGGCGCTTTCTCTCCCCAGCAGCCCAAGGACTGGTGTCTGAGTCACTGCCTGAATCCGAATGGAACTCAGCGCCCTCCACAGGGTCCTCAGCATCATGACTCTGACTCCCAACCCCAGACTCGAACTTCCACCACTGTCTCGTTCGCACACGGACAGTGTTACACGGGTACCACCATGCTGACCTATTACTCGGTTTTAGATGCTTAATTATTTTCAAATAAGGATAAAAATATCCAGTTATAAAAAAGGAGAAAAATATAATTTACAAAATGTTGAGATTTTTGAAGACCAAAATTGTAAATCTTTAAAAGAGAAAAGACTCCATTATCTTGGAAGTCTTTTTCTAAAATTATTTTTTCCTGTGTTGAATCTAGGATATAATAAATATAGCCCAACCTTGAAGTGATAAATAACAAGTCAATTTTTTTATTTAGGTTGAACAGTTTAAATCCCAGTCATTAATAAATGAAAGCTACTGACAAATAATAATAAAAATAAATATGAGTACAATAGCAATAGCATGCTCGAAGTTTCTTTTATAAGGAAACAGTTCTATGAGCAGACATTAAATCAACAGTAATTATTATGTTACAAAAGTCCAGCAACACCTGTCTTCATGTTACTCTAACATCCTGAGCAATAGTATTGTCTGCCGCAAAGTAAAAGGGGAAGGTTGAAGTTATATTTCACAACAAAAACTGAAATCCTCAAACCCTGAATTCTAACACGCTTACTGAAAAAGAAATTTGACTGAATAAATTGGACCAAACTTGAATATTATTCTATTAATTTTCATTTGAGACTCAACTTGCAGAGATGTACGTAGATGTAATCTAGACCCAACAATCAAGAAATTTTAAATTGGAATTGTGCCTTCAGAGTGAAACTGTTATGACTTATATTTCCAAAGATTACACTCTATGGGACTGTTGAACTTCTTGTGATAATAGTGTGCTTTATTTTTCCTGAAGTTCCAATAGAGGGGTTCAAGACTTTGAGAAAAAGGCATGAGAGGAAGTGTGGGAGAATGATGAAGTGCTGACTGCCGCTTTCTGCCTTTAGGGCTGTCATCACGCGTGGACTGGAATTTCTGGCAAACAGGAAACATGTTCGGAAAGTTCTTGCTTAATTTTGCTCCACAGACTCAACAATCGTTGGTCTGAGTTCAGTGAAAATTACAACACCAATAATAATAAAGCAGTTGATCTTAAAAAGTTACTTCCTAACCTATATTAAAACTTAATAGCATTAACCAGTATGGGGAGATACATGATCTAACACATTTGCTCAAAGTTGGGCACACAGTAAAGTACTTATGAAGTTTTAACGATACCAGAATTTCGTCTTCAAGGGTTCTTGGCCTCAGTGATTCGAAGAATGAATCCACAGAGTACATATCAGTGGTAAGACAGGATTTACTTACAGAAAAGAAAAGAATACAAAAACACCAAAAATCCTGGCAGAGAGAACCCAACTTGGGGAACAAGCTCTCTGGCTCCCTTTCTGTCTCTCCCTGGGCTCTTTGCTCAGGGGTATATATAGTATCATGGGGTTATGTAGCCAAAATACAATTGTTACATTTAGCAGGCTTGGGTCCTCTAAAGTTACATTCAGCCATAACTCAGTTGTTACATTTAGTGGCATGGGCCCAAACTCAGTTAATGAATGGTTACAATCCCTTTTATTCAGGCCTAGAAAACATACATGAAATTGACCAGGCCTAGGAAAGGTGGGGTTCCCCATTCAGCTGGAAGTGCAAGGGGAAGAAGACACCAAGGCAGGATGTCTTCCCAACAGTTGTCCAGCTCCTCTGGCTACTAGAGCCTGGTGGAAGGTGGCGGAGTGGAGGGCCTTGCCTACCCTCCAGCCCACTGGTTCCTTTGCTGGCCAAGGAGGAGGCAATGTGGCAGGTCCTCCAGCTGGGGCGCCACCTGTCCTGTATCATGAAGACTGCATTTTTGTTGTTGTTGTTATTAAATGCTAGATAGAAATAGCCATTTGTTCTCAAAATTAATTTTATGATTTTAAAATTGGATCATTTACTTTCTTCAAGTTTTGTTTGTCAACTTTATATATACTATATATATATATATATAGTAGCACAGTATGGCAATGCAACTGATATTATCAACTTTAAAGAAGAGACACAATACAGAGGATAAAATCAATGTTAAAATTAGCAGTGACCCTCAGCGGTAGTTGCTAGCCACCATGTTTCAAGAGGCATTTAAAACCTATCAAACACTCAAAACCTTTCTCTTTAGAAAGGCTTAGAAAACAATTTCCGCTGTGAATTCCATGTAAGTTTAAACATCAAAGTACTAAACACAGATCTGAAATATTGTCAATGAGCCACTCTAAAAATAATATTTTAAATGCTTCAAAGAAAAGAACACTGCAAAGGTCTGAAAATGCTATTTTTGATATCTTACAATCCAAATATGAGGCAGTCCGAAAGTAGTGATCTGGATTGTGTAAATAAATAAGTCTATGAATTAGAATTCTATTAGTTAAAAATGACTGAAAATCAGATTCAAAATGTTTTCAGTAATAAGGTAATTCCTAACGAGTTGTCACATGACATGGAAGGCAGTTAGTTATATGAACTTCTAAATTATCTGGACTTGGGCTCAGTGAATCCATCGGGCCGTGACAGGCCGTCTCCACATCTATTTTGTCTATTTTCCCCCAGCTGGCTCTGCTCTGAGATAATCCACGGTGGTGAGATGGAGCTTCTGCTGCTGTCGCTGCTTGGGTTCAAGTCTAGGGGCAGTGTGTACTGCACACCCTTCATTAGCATGTGGTCATCACAGGTTTTATGGTGATAGCCAAGAATTTAGGACATGCTGACTGGTCTGGGTCTATATGATATGGCTGCCCTGCAGCTGTGGGAGAAGCTGCACCTTCGCTGTGTGTGGTCTGCTACTGGGGAAGGAGGAAATAAAAAAAATTAAGACTGTTGTTAGAGGAAAGCAGACTGAGTGCAACAGAAACAAAAGAAAAACAATTAAGCCGGTCACAGTGGCTCACGCCTCTCAAACTCTGGGAGACTGAGGCAGGTGAATTGCTTGAGCTCAAGAGTTAGAGACCAGCTGGAGCAAGAACGAGATCCTGTCTCTACTAAAATTAGAAAAACTAGCCAGACCTTATGATTAGTGCCTGTAATCCAAGCTACTCATGAGGCTAAGGCCAGAGGATCTCTTGAGCCCAAGAGTTTGAGATTGCTGTGAGCTATGACGCCGTGACACTCTACCCAAGACAGAGTGAGACTCTTGTCTCAATAAAAAAAAAAAAAAAAAAAAAATTGCTCCTTTTCCTTTGTTATCAATTTTGTAGAAACATGTGCGACCTTGTTGATATAGTATGTAAATATAATCAGTAGAACCTTCACTGTACACTGTGTTTCACAAATCCTTAATCATTTCTTTATTATTACATTATTGTTTCAAGTGTCAAAAATAATAAACACATATTTAAAAAAAAAAATTAGCAGTGAGCCTATTGCTTTTCCTGAGTTTATACTTTTACTGTTTTGGCAAGTTCTGCTGGATCTTTCAATCGTTTTTTTGTTTCTTCATCACACAATTGCCGGTACTTCTCTGGACTGTGCATTTCCAAAGTAATTCCCCCTGCTTATGTACATATAACTACATATGTGGCACAACACAAAGAATTAAAAGGACTGACAGTTGGAGCAGTGGTGCTTGTGTGTTATCTCAGTTATCTACAGCTGGGGGACACTGCTCCAAAACTTGGTTGCTCAGAACAATAACAATAATCATTTACTTTGTTACGAATCTGCATTTTGAACAGGTCTCTGAGAGAGTGTTTATCTCAGCTCCATGAGGCATCAGCTTGGATGTCTCACCTGAAGCTGGAGTACTCATTTCCAAGATGCTCACTCACAAGGCTGGCAAGTTGTCACCAGCTGATAGCTGGAAGGTCATTTGGGACTGTTGGCTGGGGGACACTTTTCTTGTTCATGGTGCTTTACTTTCTCAACACATGAGTTCAAAAAATAAAGAGTTCCAAGAGACAGAAAGAAAAGATGACAGTCGCTTAGCGACTTGGTAATTGACAACCTTTCCATTGTATCCGAGAAGGAATATCAATGGGAAAAGTATAAAAAAACCTGTGACCATCCTTATTAGTCTATCATGTATGTGTTGCGCACTTTGTTATCTCAGAATGTTAATATGCTTCTGTCCACATACAGAGATACAGTAGGTGGCCGTGTGCACTCAAATCAATTTTCTTGCATTCAAATCAATTTTCTCAATAGTCTGTCAGGGGGCCTAAAGTTATTACTGAATTTTAGAGCTAAAATTTATCTTAGTCTAATTCTCTCATCTTCACATGAGAAGGAAGGAAAAAGGGAAACTCCAAAGTTAAGTGCACTTATTCACTGGCAAAATTTGGATGGAACCAGACTTCTAGAGAGTTCCTTTTCTTATTTTTGGATTATGCATTTTCATCAGAAAGTTTCTATTAACAAATACACTGGAAACCTATAAATTCCCAACACCATCTTGAGGTAAACAACCGGCTGTCTTCCAATAAGAATGAGTAAATAAAACTTATGCATTTAGCAGTTGAAAGAAATCTTAGAAAGATTGGGGATACATGTAAATACTTTGTGGCTAAGGAGTGGGGGTAGTTGGTGAATAGAAAGACTGAGGTTGAAGTAGAAGGGAACACATGAACACTGGGTAATTTAAATGTATACAGAGAAGTAGAAAAGGAATTTTGTGGGAAACTTTTACATTTCACCCTGAGGACAAAAAGAAAAGATTTAATGAAGCTTATTTTAGTTTAATTCAAGCACTAACCAGAATCAAAGTATAACTATAATATTTTGATCTGTAAATATATAACACTGAAAGCTCGTTGCATGTGAAACAAAAAGCATATGCATTATGCCTGTTGAATAGTAATAAAAGATGCCTTAACCATCACATATGCCAGTCTAAATGGCTTTTACACAACACCTCCCTTTATACAATTCTAGAAGATTTGTAAAACAGCTTGAAATTGTTCCCTAATATAATAAAACTCAGAAAATGGCTTTCACTGTGATGCAGTACATTGTAATTTAAATTGAGTGATTTTATAGCCACCTCAGGTAAATAATGAGCCAAACCACAGTATGGCCTTAGGTGAACCTATCTGAGGAACAACCAACTTACGTGTTAACTTGTTTTAGCAAAGAAAGCACAGGAGATGATACGTATTAACCTTGTTATCTGCAGGGAGAAATTTTGTATGTTGCAGTACATCTGACTGGTTGGACTGAATTGATCGATTTAACCAAATTGACCAGTCACCTTACAGCTAGGGATACACAACCAGGTGTAATTATAGTTTAGGTGTAAATATCAGATTTTCCCCCAGAACAATACAGGTGGTTTGTCACTAGGGAAAGAGTCAACCAAAACATTCAACTATTTTTTCTGCAAATAGCCCCAAAATAATCTATATTAAACACACTATTTATAGTAACTGTACAATCACTGCAACTAATAATATTTTTAGAACAACTATGTCAGCATTCGTAGATGAAAGCAATAGACACTGTGGCTGATTTAAGAATGTGTTAAGTTTATTCAAAGGAATGCCTGAAAATGCCAGAAGTCCAGGCTCAGGCATTTGAGGTCAGTGATGAAGCCCCAAAATCCTACCATAGAGCTTGGTTCAGTAGCAATCAAGTAAAGGGCTACTACTGGGCATGTGCATCTTCCATGGCTACTAAAACACTTGCATGAAATGCTGCAGTTAAAATAGATATAGTGACTGCTACATATCACCCAAATGAATTCTCATGGGTCCTAGCTTTTTTCTGGACAGATGAACCACAGGGATGGAGCCAAGGTATGCTGCCATAACAAAATGCCATAAACTGAGTGACTTAACACAAATTTTTTTCCTCCCAGTTCTGGTCGCAAAGTCCAAGATCAGGTTTCAGCAGGGTTCCATTTCTGGGGAGGATTCTATTCCTGGATTGGAGATGGCTACTGTATCCTTTTCTCCCTACTATGTCCATGATGGAGAGAAGGCTCTGTCTGGTTGCTTCCTCTTCTTATAAGGACAGTAATCCAATCATCATAACCTCATATAAACATAATCACCTCTCATAAGCCTCACTTCAAAATAACCAGCACATTGGGAATTAAGGTTTCTAACAAATGAATTTTGGGGCACAAAACATTCAATTCATATCACAAGGTTCCCTGATACCATTTCTTGGCAGTGGAGATTTAGGGAATGCAGTGCTTCCTTGACAACCCTGAAGGGAGATTAAATATTTTGACTACTTTCTCCTTTCCTCCTTCTTTGATTTAACAAAGCTAGAAGCCCCAAGAGCATGGGAGGTCCTCCTCTTTTCTCAAAGTCTCTGTGGGTTAACATTCCTGGGCACAGAGTCCTGTAAAGAGAAAAAAGTAGTTCTTGAGGAGCTAATAAAAGATATTAACTCCTACCTTGCACCTACCCTGTAATATACTAAAAAATATGTATTTGTATGTGTGTAAAACATATCCCTTGTGTTCATACTTGTTTCTGAACTTCTCTTCACAAAATGTGCAATTTTTGTTTTCAGCAGATGTAGATAATAGCATCAGAGCCAGGTTTTCAGTCACAGTGGCCCTACCTTTTTATAAGTCACTCAGCCTAGTGTCTTTGGTATAAAGCTACCTGTTTCATATATCTTCCTGATTCTAGCTTGTCTTTGTCTGAGTTTCTACTGCATCTGTATCCAAATCTCAATGTATCCAAACCTGCTTCTGCTTTAAAGCCAAGTTTGGATAGAGAAAGACATGCTGTGCCGTTACTCTAAAGGTTCTTTATGGCGCAAAGCTGCAATAGTTATGACTAAAATGATAATGCTACCTAAGGAACTTATTCACAGTCTTATAAGAAGAAATCATGACATTTCTCCAGGTGTGAGTTTAATCTGGTATTTCTGCGATACTAGCAATATTGTGTCAACAAAACTTATATGATGAGAATTTAGCAGATCCTATAGAATTTTTAAACAGTATGTTGAATTTATGATTCCCAAACTATAAAATTTACATTCTTAGTAGAGTTTTAAAATACAGATGTTGGCAATATCTTAAGTCTGTGATTAGGAAAAAGAATCTGATTTCAATTAATTTCCTATCTATTATGACATCACTAAGTATTGATTTGTTAAAAGAAAAATGAGAAGAAACATGAATTGATCGGTTCTTCACTCAAAAGTTTATTAAACAGAAATGTGATTTAAATGGATTTTTAAAAGACTCTTAATTGGACTTAATTGACTAGTAAAACAAGGCATGTATGGAAAATTCAACATATCAATATTTGAGATGGAAAATAATAATCTTATTAACTCTGTACAATCAAAACAAATGTAACAAATTCAGTTAACATTGGTTTCTTGCAATACATATACTGACTAGTAATTTTTCTGAAGTTTTAGATGAATAACATTAATTTTTTTAAAAGCCAACATTCTTTTGTCATCAGAGAGCTCCAGAATTAAGGTCCACTGCACCTAGATCTGTGGACATTCAGGGTAATATATCAGCAAATTGAGGAAATGATGTGGAATAGAAAGGAGGCTGGCTTGAGAATAAGGAAATTGAGTTTAGGTCCCACACTTTCCACTAACCCAGCAGTTCTCAACCTGTGGGTCACAACCCACTGGAACTGTATTAAAGGGCCGCAGCATTATGTAGATTGAGAACCATTGCACTAACCAGTTTGTGATCTTGTTCCAGTGTCTTAACGTCTCTATTCCTTGATTTCCTTAAATAAGAAATGATGGTATTAGATTAGGTAATTCCTAAGAAATAGAAGCAGTAGCATGCTGTGTCCACTATGAAATTATGGTAAAGAATATTTTCATACAAATGCTTTATTCGGCTTCTACTCATTCAGTCAATGATTTTATAATTCCTTCTTTAGTATCTTTTCTCTTTCAGAAAATGTATATGCACTGAGGACACAAAGTTGAGAACTAAAAAGACAGATATGCTAGAAAACAAAAACTGTGCAATAAAATTGTGGTCTAAATACAAAGTAAATGAAAATATCCCATGATTTTGAGAACTGTTAGAATGTCAGGAAAGGAATGCATTTGCCACTGCTACTAGGATATTCACCAGTCTATGACACTGGGTGCTTTGAGAAGGATATGCAATTTATAACATATACGGTCTTGAATTGATCACTATTTATAAAAATAAGATAATAAACATTGTTTTTAAACTTAACTTTTCCTGACAACCAATGGGTAAATAATAAAGGTTTATTACGCTAACAAAGAAAGAAGAGAAACATTCCAGTCTCACTGTGGGATTTTGATATACCACTAATGTGTCTCTGGTTCAAAATATAAAGTTCATGTAACAGCTGGTTTACAGAAGTGCAGACCTGAGGAAGTCACTTGTTCTTTAGTAACACTATGTTGTTCTTAAATATAAAAGATGGGCATGAAATTTAAATTAATATCTAAACCAAGCCAGAGTCTGCCATTTTTGGTGAGAGCATAACCTCAGCAGTGTGAGACAAGTAACATTTTCACAAAGTAAAGAAACATCCAAAATGTTTGACAGTCTGGTGAGGTCAGTCTGAATTTGGGAGTTCTGAGTGAAGTCAATCTAAATTTGAGAGTCTTGAGGATGTAGCTTGGAGATGGACACAGTTCTTGATGCCACGTGGGACTATTGTCTTCTCCATGCTTTTGAAAGTAAATATGAATATTTACAACAATCAGAGTTCAGCTCAGAAATAAATAGACAGGCAGGAACTCACATTTTTTCAGTTCTCCTGCCCCATTGGCTTGTTTAAGGGTTGTCACTCTAATAGATAAGCAATGGCTGAGGACCCAATGCCTGCTTGTGCACAATTAAACCAATCTTTGGATCATAAATGTGCTCTGTAATCAGAGTTCACCTGACTTTGGCACAGAAGTGGGAAAGAAAATGTGTCGAGGTAACAATTCTTTGCTTGGCTGTACTTGCATTCTAACATAAGAGATAATTGAGATTTTTCTAATAAGCTGTATGCCACAGAAAAATTAAAAATAAATCCATGGAAAACAGCATGAGCAAACAATTTAATAAATCTTAAATTTAATTCTGAATAATTTATTTTGCTTTATGTGGAAAATATTGATAGCTATCTTGTGTTAAAAATCTGAAGAATATTCAAACTAAGAAGGATCAGCAATGAATGTATTAAATGGCATTCTAATTTTCTGGTAAGAAAATGGAAGGTATAAATATTTATTAGGTCTGACTTAATAAATGTTTTAGAAATGTGAAAGTAGCCAACAGATTTTGTAGGATAATATTTAGAAATAAACTTATCCTACATCAAGCACACAAAGTAAATTCAGTGTGAGTTTAAAATGACATGCTTTTCTTCCAGAGGCTTAAGAGGCTTGGACCCCCCTGGGTTACTCACAGAGTTAGGCTCTTTGGAAAATTCCTTAGGCCTTTTCTCTGAAGCAGTACACCCCGTGAAGCCTGAGATCCAAGGGCATGCCGCCCTTCCTCAGAGATACGGGCCAGAGGGTTGACATATGTTAACAACATATTGTCAGAGGTCTACAGGTGCTCTGCCCTGAAGGAAGGTCACAGTCGTTACTTCATACTGAGTAAACTGAGTGAATGCTTGAAGATTAACTCTGTTTCCCTCCCTATAGCTGTTTTCGTCTTTGTGCCCTGCTCGGAAAACTAGTCACTGTTTAGAGGAAGAGATTTACTACACAAGTGGTTACATTGATATGATAAATTTCCTTTCAAGTTCAAATTCAGCTAATAGATAATGGATTAGGTGTGTACGTTACTGGAAGAGTATAAAACTTAAACGTGGAATAAAGAACTTTGCTATATGCCATCAAACGGTGTATAGTCTGTTTCTTGACTTAATAATTACAGGAGCGAGTTTACACCTACAGCAAAGCTGCTGCTCGTTCGCGTCTCGGTTCACGCAACAGATTTCAATTCTATATCTACATGGCAAAGCATTAGAGAAAAAAATGGTGAAATTAAGAAAACAATCAAAGGAAAAGGAAAAGAAATAAGAAAATTAAAAAAGAAAGCTGTTCAATAAAATAAAATGGCAAGAATAAAGCAAAATGCATCAATCACATGAAAATAGAATGAGTTACTTTTTTTATGAAGAAGAGGTAAATTCTCATTTGAATTTTGATTTAAAGTAAACACTGCGAAGAGAGACAAAGTTGAAAATAACACAAAATTTGAAAATATTTCAGTGTTAACAGAATAGAAGGCAGATACTAAATAAAATTATGGAGATTTAGCAATACTAACATTAGACTAAATGTTTCTCATTATGCATACATTTAACGGAATTTTAAAAAGGGATATAAAGAAATATTTAATCATAATAAATGTTATTATTCACCAGAATCACATCGGTCATAAATACTGAAATACCCAATAAAAACAGTGTTAAAATATGTTAATAGCTTTGAATTTAAATTAGAACACAGCGAAAAATACAAAGGTATTTGACAGATAGCAATCCTTGTGAAAGACTTCAATAAACGTTTCTCAGCAATTAGTCAAGAAACTATACTGAAATTTGGCTAAAGGTAGAAAGTATATTATGACAAAATTTTCCTTCACAGTGTGAGGAATTCTTTCAAAGCCACTTTAAGGGAATAGGAAAGATAGAAGCATATTTCATAAACGACACACAAATTAATTAGTAAATATTTAAACAGATGTACTGAAGCATCAAACGTTTTGCTAACTCATTCTCAAACCTTAGAGAGTGTGATAATATCCAATATTGCTGTGGATACAGAAAACGATGACCTCGTATACATGAGATCATAACAGGTAAAGTATGTTAGAAGCAATTTTCCAGTTTAAACCAAGTTTCCAAACTCTCACAGCCTTTGATTCAGCAATCTTGTGACTCTATTCCAGTGAAATACTTGCACGTTTGTTTGAGGTTGTCACTCTAGAGTTTTTTTGTGAGAGTGAAAACATGTATATATTCTAAATATCTATCAGTGGCAAAATATTTGAATACAATTATGGTACATTCATAAAGAATTACTTAAACCAACATGTTCTGACTTGAAAAGACTGCTAAGATGAGTAACAAAGACGTCCAACTTTTTAACTTTAGAAATTTGTGAAGGAGTCAGCAATAAAAAAGAGTAATAAGTAATGTTGATGTTTTCTCTAAATATATATTTGAATATTTTTTAGAAAGGACATATTAATGTGCCCTATTTGTGAAATTGAAAAATAACCACAGTAGGGAGAATAGATGCTTACTCCATATTACAACTAAGGATATTGAATTATCAGGGTGATTAATCATCAAACTAGTAAGTAGAATGGCCTTGATATAAATCAGAAAGCTTCATTCCAAGACATTTTTTTAAAGGCAGCATTGCAAACAATGCAATCTTTTTTATTTTTTAAATCTTTGAAAGCCTTAAAGATATAAGCCTTAGTAATTCATATTTTTTTCTCATACTTTCCTTTTCTTTAACTGGACACCCTTGCATCGGCAGATTCCAAAGATATCAATGTCTGTGGTCTGTCCCACTGATACATGTCAGTGCATTTGCAGGGTCTACACTGAACTCATTATTGTAGCATGTTGTGTTTCCAACTCAGGATGTCCAACCTGCAGCCTGTGGACCACTTGTTGGTTTTCTGTAAAAATTTTTTACTTATCTGTGGTGTCAGATACCACAAAAAGTATGCAGAGCCCTGTCTTCTTCTTCTTCTTCTTCTTCTTCTTCTTCTTCTTCTTCTTCTTCTCCTTCTCCTTCTCCTTCTCCTTCTCCTTCTCCTTCTCCTTCTTCTTCTTCTTCTCCTTCTCCTTCTTCTTTTTTTTTTTTTTTTTTTTTAGCTAATCAGCTTTCATTAGTGTTTGTGTATTTACCATGTGGCCCAAGACAACTCTTATTCATTCAATGTATGACAGAAAAAAAAATGGTTGGATACCTCTGTATGGCCTACATAATTTCCACATGGGGGGAATATAATTTTACTTGGTGAGTATCAGTTTAAAAGGAAATATTGAATGGTCTTTAGCTCATTTCTTTTAAAATATGACATGTTGCAATGATGTCAATCATATGCATTTTTAAAAATTTTACAGATGTTACACAGTCTGACCATTTATTTTATTGATAATTTGAGGTAATAGGGTTTTTATTATATTTTAGTTGAAATAAATCAAATTTATAAGGCACATGATAAAAATGGGAATATCATAAAATAACCCAGTCATGTAACTGTAAAAACTAAAGCCTGTTTTGCCTGCAGAATTGTTTGGAAATGGGTTTAGTTTTGCCTTGTAAAAGTCAGGACATATTCATTATTGATGATGGAAAAAAATGACTACCTTTGTAGGAATGTGTAACCTAGACCTGATGTTCTGATTGAATCTAAAATTATTCATGGCATATAGCCTTTTTCCCTGGTGGTTTTATAGCTTGGGTTTCATTGGTCTTTTATTGTTCAAATACAATATTTACTAAATATACCATCAAAATTATTTAACAATATTGCAAATCCTGAAATGAACGCTTATGTCCAATCTTAGATGTGATCATCACAATTAGGAATTTTTCATCTTTTTAATCATCTAAACAAATCCTGCCTGTCTTGGCAACTTTAGATGTTATATCTGAATTATAAAGCTCATCAAAATGTTTTACTCTTGGATTTTGTTATGCGAAAGGTCATAATGTATTTGTGTGGAGGTGCATGGGTATATATGTGTGTGTACACTCAAATGTCTGTATGCAAATGGTGAAGAACATGGAAAAAGAAAAGGAGATCACAAAAGAGAGAACCTTTTCAGAATTTTACCTTGTCTTCAAGATGGGAGATACTTGGGAAGACAGAATTGCCCTATGTCAGCGATATTCTTTGCACCCTTTTATTCTCGATAGTTTTTGTAATACTTTGTCTTTGTTGCCTCAGTTTTCATGAATTTTTCAAGACTTAAATGAGGAAGCATGGAAGAGGCCAGTGGAATTCTCTAGGACTTTGGGTCATCTGACATGTAAGTGTTTAGGCTTTCTCATTGTCCCGCGCCCCCACCAAACAAACACCTAAAATATGATAATTTTAAGAGATAAATTATGGGGATATTCTAAGAGATCACCGTAACAATAGAAAAGTAAAAATCTCCATCATTGCATCACCACCAAACCAGGGTTATGTAATATTTCTACTAGAACTATTAAGAATATACCTAATGATTTATGCCTACAACAGTTGTGACATCATCTGTGATAGTATCCGTATATAGCAGAGGTCTCTGCATGTCTACCAGAAACAGTGTTCTACATACTAAAATTATGGCAATATGCCTATCCTATTCATGCCCAAAGCTAGTCAAAGAAAAAAAAAAAAAGAAATTACCTAAATGGCCAATAAGTATTTTAAATAATAGTTCATTAAAATTGCACTCATATGAGGAGTACACTGCTGTTGGGAATGCAAACTAATACGTTCCCTTTGGAAAAATGTTTGGAGAACACTTAGAGATATAAAAATAGACCTGTCATTCGATCCTACAATTCTTCTACTAGGTATATACCCAGAAGACCAAAAATCACATTGTAACAAAGATATTTGTACCAGAATGTTTATTGCAGCCCAATTCATAATTGCTAAGTCATGGAAAAAGCCCAAGTGCCCATCAATCCACAAATGGATTAATAAATTGTGGTATATTTACACTGTGGAATATTATGCAGCCTTAAAGAAAGATGGGGACTTTACCTCTTTCATGTTTACATGGATAGAGCTGGAACATATTCCTCTTAGTAAAGTACCTCAAGAATGGAAGAAAAAGTATCCAATGCACTCAGCCCTACTTTGAAACTAATTTATAGCTTTCATATGAAAGCTATAACCCAACTATAACCTAAGAATATGGGGAAAGGGGAAAGGGAGGGGAGGGGAGGTGGGAGGATGAGCAGAGGGAGGGTAATTGGTGGAACTGCATCTACAGTGTATCTTACAAGGGTACATGTGAAACTTACTAAATGTAGAATATAAATGTCTTAACACAATAACTAAGAAAAAGCCAGGAAGGCTATGTTAACCAGTGGGATGAAAATTTGTCAAATGGTTTATAAAAGCAGTGTATGGTGAAAAAAATAATAATAAAGCTTGCACATCAAAAAAAAAAATTCCTGAGATGGGAGAAAGATGGCAGCTGAGTAACAGCTTCTGTGCAGCTGGGCTCAGTGAGAGTGGCGAGAAAAGACTCCAGGCATCTCTGGCAGGTGGGTTTTGCCCAGAGGCTTCCCTTTGGTGACACAGGAAGCTGGTGAGAGACTTCTGGACCCCATGAGAAGGACAGAGCAGTATAAAATCTGGCAAGTGGTAGGGGCATTTGTTCAGTCATAGGCTGCCTGCAGCTGTACCCATAGCAACAGCAAGACTACAAGCAGGAAAAGGCTTACCTGTGGGCTGTTTTGGTTTTCTTGGACTTGGGCACTTGATTGAACTGCTTTGGGAGATCTTGGGGCGGTGTGTGCAGACAACTTTGGGTGTTTCTGGTCTGAGATGCTGAGCCAGAAGGGAGCTAATATCATTCAGCTGTGGGCTGCCCGCACAGCTGCTATGGGAGAGCTGCCCCTGTGTGTTGCAGCTCAGAGATCAACTGGGAGACCTTGGGCGAGCAATCTAGTGACTGAGCTGCCCAAAGGAGGGTAATGAACACTGGGGAAGTGCAGAGTTCCAAGTATGGCAGATTAAAAGCCTTGGCCCTCAGGGGCATAGTGGGAGCCTGGAGTTGGTGCACTGGATAAGCAGGCAGCCACACTGGGAGAGATCCCAGGGATAAGTTATTTCCTTAGAAAGCCTCTGCCTGGCCAAAGTTCCTAGTTTGGAGTGTCTTTCAAGTTAGCTGAGAACATTTTTGGGCTCCTAAGCCTGCAGGGTCTGAGAGATCAGCAGAGGCCTCCAGTTTCCATCTCATATAGCTGTAGCAACATTGTGATTAACATCTTATACTTCAGAAGATCACCTGTTGCCCAGACAACATTCAGCAAGATATATATACTATTTGGTTCTTCGGTTTGGGGGGTTTGGGGTGGGTGGAGTAGGTGGGTTTTTCTTTTCTTGTTTGTTCAGTTTTTTTCTTAATTTCAACATTTTTCCCTGGTATTTTTCTTGTTTTTTGTTTTTTTTTTTTGTTTGTTTTTTTTTCCATTATCCTACTTTAAATACAATTTTTCATTTCTGCCTTCTTTAAAAATTAGAATTTCATTTTTACCAGTGTTTCTGCCCCTATTATTTGTTTTCTTTTTTCCTCCAATGTTACCCCATAAGGGTTTGATTTATAGTATTTTTGGCTTTCCTCTTTATCTGGTGGAGGTGGGGTACTGTGTTTGAGGTGGGATACTGTGTTTGATCCAGCTGGCAAAGAGCTGTTGACCTCAAGGGAATCATCCAATCCAGGACACCCAGTAGTTGGGGGTCTTAAAGGTTGGGGCATAATACCCTACTATACACCTATATTACTCCCGTTTCTGTCTTTTACTGTCTTTCCTTTTTTTTTTTTTGTCAAAATTTCATATTACCCCCTTTTCTTTCTCTTATTTATTTATTTATTTATTTATTTATTTTTTATTGTTGGGGATTCATTGAGGGTACAATAAGCCAGGTTACACTGATTGCAATTGTTAGGTAAAGTCCCTCTTGCAATCATGTCTTGCCCCCATAAAGTGTGACACACACCAAGGCCCCACCCCCCTCCCTCTGTCCCTTTTTTCCCTTCTTGCTCTTCAATTTTCTCATTCTTTTGGTCCCCTACCAAAAGAATTCATTAAAACTTTAAAAAGAAAGAAGAAGTGAAAGAATAATTAGGATAAGGAAACAGATACAAAAAAGCACTCATGAAGAAGAATCATCAGAAAAATCCTGGTAACACAAAATGCCAGTTCAGAGTAACCCATTCTAGGGATCACGAGGTAGCTACAGCAGAGGACTCTTTCTATAAAGAAATGATAGAAATGACAGAAGGGGAATTTAAAATACAGATGATGAAAACAATGAAGGAAATTGCTGAGAAAGTGGAAAACAATGAAGGAAATTTCTGAGAAAGTAGAAAATAAGCAAAAGGAAATCCAAAAACAGAATCAAATAAGAGAGGAAAGATATGAAGAATATAAAAAGGATATAGCAGAGCTGAAGCAACTGAAGCAGTCAATTAGGGAACTTAAGGATGCAAAAGAAAGTATTAACAATAGATTAGATCATGCAGAAGAAAGAATCTCAGAGGTAGAGGATAAAGCTCTTGAGATAACTCAGATAGTTAAAGAGGCAGAAAAGAAGAGAGGAAAACAACGTTCACTGGCAGAAATACGGGACTCTATGAAGTGTTCAAACATACGAGTTATAGGTATCCCAGAAGGGGAAGAGGAATGCCCCAGAGGAATGGAAGCCATTCTAGAGAATATTATAAAGGAAAATTTCCCTAATATCACCAAAGATTCTGACATACTCCTTTCAGAGGGATATCGGTCCCCTGGTCACCTCAAATGAAATAGAGCTTCTCCAAGGCACATTGTGATGAAACTATCTAAAGTCAAGACAAAAGTAAAGATTTTGCAAGCTGCCAGGAATAAGCGCCAACTGACCTACAGGGGGCAAACCCATCAGGGTCACCGCAGACTTCTCTAATGAAACTTTTCAGGCCAGAAGACAATGGTCATCTGTCTTTAATCTACTTAAACAGAACAACCTCCAGCCCAGAATTTTATATCCCGCTAAGCTAAGCTTTAAAATTGAAGGAGAAATCAAGTCTTTTTTTTTTTTTTTTTTGTAGAGACAGAGTCTCACTGTACCGCCCTCGGGTAGAGTGCTGTGGCGTCACACGGCTCACAGCAATCTCTAACTCTTGGGCTTACGCTATTCTCTTGCCTCAGCCTCCTGAGCAGCTGGGACTACAGGCGCCCACCACAACGCCCGGCTATTTTTTTTGTTGTTGCAGTTTGGCCGGGGCTGGGTTTGAACCCGCCACCTCAGCATATGGGGCCGCTGGCGCCCTACTCACTGAGCCACAGGCGCCGCCCGAGAAATCAAGTCTTTTATTGATATGCAAACATCGAGGAAATTTGCCACAACAAGACCAGTCTTACAGGAAATATTTCAACCTGTTCTACACACTGTCCATCACAATGGACCTTCAGCAAAGAAAACACCCAGAATTTAAAGGACAGAACCTAGTTTCCACAATGATGCAAAAGACAAAACTAAGCAATGGACTTTCATAAAATAAGATGAATAGAATGCTACCACACTTCTTAATTATCTCAATAAACGTCAATGGCTTGAATTCCCCACTGAAGAGGCATAGATTGGCTGATTGGATTAAAAAACAGAAGCCATCTATTTACTATCTCCAGGAAACATACCTCATGTCAAAAGACAAATTAAAACTCAGAGTTAAAGGTTGGAAGTCAATTTTTCAGGCAAAGGGAATTCAGAAGAAAAGAGGGGTTGCAATCTTATTTTCAGATACATGTGGATTTAAAGTAACTAAAGTAAAAAAAGATAATAATGGTCACTTCATATTGGTCAAGGGAAAAATACAACAAGAGGACATTTCAATTCTAAATATTTATGCACCCAATTTAAATGCTCCCAGATTCTTGAAACAGGCTTTGCTTAGTTTGAGCAATATGATATCCTATAACACCATAGTA
This sequence comes from Nycticebus coucang, assembly GCF_027406575.1. Classification (NCBI taxonomy): domain Eukaryota; kingdom Metazoa; phylum Chordata; class Mammalia; order Primates; family Lorisidae; genus Nycticebus; species Nycticebus coucang. The sequence goes on from NC_069786.1 coordinate 32,328,364, forward strand.
ACAGGGAACTTTAATACCCCTCTCTCAGAGCTGGACAGATCCTCTAAACAGAAATTAAACAAAGATGATAGAGGTTTACATGAGACCCTAGAACAACCATGCTTGATAGACATATATAGAGCACTCCATCCCAAAGATAAAGAATATACATTCTTCTCATCATCCCATGGAATATTCTCAAAAATTGATCATATCTTAGGACACAAAACAAACCTCAACAGAATCAAAAGAATGGAAATTCTACCTTGCATCTTCTCAGACCACAAGGCACTAAAAGTGGAACTCAACTCCAACAAAAATGTTCAACTTCACACAAAGGCATGGAAGTTAAACAACCTTATGCTGAATGAAAGTTGGGTGCAGGAAGAAATAAAAAAGAAATTGTTAAATTCCTTGAGTATAACGACAATGAAGACACAAGTTACCAAAACCTATGGGATACAGCAAAAGCAGTCCTGAGAGGAAGATTTATCTCTTTAGAAGACTACATTCAAAAAACAGAAAGAGAGTACATCAACAAACTCACAAGCCATATGATGAAATTAGAAAAAGAAGAAAAATGTAAGCCTAAACCCAGCAGAAGAAAAGAAATATCCAAAATTAAATCAGAGATTAAGGAAATTGAAAACAAAAGAATCATTCAGAAAATTAATGAAACAAGGAATTGGTTTTTTGAAAAAATAAAATAGATAAACCTCTGGCTAGACTAACTAGAAATAAAAAAGTAAAATCTCTAGTAACATCAATCAGAAATGACAAAGGGGAAATAACAACTGATGCCACAGAGATACAAGAGATTATCTCTGAATACTACCAGAAACCTTATGCCCAGAAATTCGAAAACATGAAGAAAATGGATTAATATTTGGAATCACACCCTCTCCCTAGACTTAACCCAGATGAAATAGATCTTCTGAACAGACCAATTTCAAGCACTGAGATCAAAGAAACAAAATCTTCAAACAACAAAAAAAAATGCCCTGGTCCGGATGGCTTCACACCAGAATTTTATCAAACTTTCAAAGAAGAGCTTATTCCTATATTGCAGAAATTATTCCAAAAAATTGAGAAGGAAGGAATCTTCTCCAACACGTTCTATGAAGCAAACATCGCTCTGATACCAAAACCAGGAAAAGATCCAACTAAAAAAGAGAATTTCAGACCAATTTCACTAATGAATATAGATGCAAAAATTCTCAACAAAATCTTAGCCAACAGACTACAGCTATCATCAAAAAAGTCATACATCATGATCAAGTAGGTTTCATCCCAGGGATGCAAGTCTGGTTTAATATACGCAAGTCTATAAATGTTTTTCACCATATCAACAGAAGTAAAAACAGAGAATACACGATTCTCTCAATAGATGCAGAAAAAGCATTCGATAAAATTCAGCACTTTTTTCTTATTAGAACACTGAGGAGTATAGGCATAGGTGGCACATTTTTGAAACTGATCAAAGCTATTTATGACAAACCCACAGCAAATATTTTACTGAATGGAGTAGAACTGAAAGCTTTTCCTCTTAGAACTGGAACCAGACAAGGTTGTCCTCTGTCCCCTTTACTATTCAACATAGTGCTGGAAGTTCTAGCCAATACAATTGGACAAGATAAGAAAATAAAGGGCATCCAAATTGGAGCAGAGGAGGTAAAACTGTCCCTCTTTGCTGATGATATGATCTTATACTTAGAGAACCCTAAAGACTCAACTACAAGACTCTTGGAAGTCATTAAAAAATACAGAAATGTTTCAGGATATAAAATCAATGTCCACAAGTCAGTTTCTCTTGTATATGCCAAAAACAGACAAGATGAGCGGTTAATTAAAGACAAAACTCCCTTCATCATAGCCCCAAAGAAAATGAAATACTTAGGAATATACCTAACAAAAGAGGTGAAGGACCTCTATTAAAAAAATTATGTAACCTTAAGAAAGGAAATAGCAAAGGACCTTAACAAATGGAAGAACATACCATGCTCATGGCTGGGAAGAATCAACATTGTTAAAATGTCTTTACTTCCCAGAGCAATTTATCGATTCAACACTATTCCTATTAAAATACCAACATCCTATTTTCAAGACTTGCAAAAAATGATTCTGCGTTTTGTGTGGAACTAGAAAAAAAACCGTATAGTTAAGGCAGTTCTTAGTAATAAAAACAAAGCCAGGGTTATCACCGTACTGGTTTTTAGGCTGTATTACAAGGCCATATTACAAGTACCATGGTCAAGACAGCATGGTACTGGCACAAAAATAGAGACATGGACATTTGGAATCAAATAGAAAACCAGGAAATGAAATCAACAACTTACAGCCACCTAATCTTCAATAAACCAAAGAAGAGCGACCACTGGGGGAAAGATTTTGTATTCAATAAATGGTGCTGGAAGAATTGGATATCCACATGTAAAAGACTGAAACTGGACCCACACCTTTCTCCACTCACAAAAATTGACTCAAGATGAATAAAGGACTTAAATTTAAGGCATGAAACAATAAAAATCCTCAAAGAAAGAATAGGAAAAACACTGGAAGATACTGGCCTGGGGAAAGATTTTATGAGGAAGACTGCCATGGCAATAGCAACAACAGCAATAATAAACAAATGGAATTTAATTAAATTGAAAAGTTTCCATACAGCCAAGGAGACAACAACCAAAACAAATAGACAACCTACCCTACCCAATGGGAAAGGATATTTGCATATTTTGAATCAGACAACATTTAATAACTAGGATCTATGCAGAACTTCAATTAATTTACAAGAAAAAAACCAACAATCCCATACATCAATGGGGAAGAGAGATGAATAGAATCTTCTCCAAGGATGACAGACGAATGAATAGCAAACATATGAAAAAATGCTAAACATCCCTTATTATTAGAGAAATGCAAATTAAAACCCCCTGAGATATTACCTAACCCCAGCAAGAATGGCCTATATCACAAAATCTCAAAACTGCAGATGCTGGCATGGTTGCAGAGAGAAAGTAACAGTTTTACACTGCTGGTGGGACTGCAAACTAATACAACCTTTTTGGAAGGAAGTATGGAAAAACCTCAAAGAACTCAACCTAGACCTCCCATTTGATCCTGCAATCCCATTACTGGGCATAAAAAAAAAAAAAAGAACTTTTATTATAAAGACACTTGTACTAAGCTGTTTATTGCAGCCCAATTTACAATCGCCAAAATGTGGAAACCTAAATGTCCTTCAACCCAGGAATGGATAGCAAGCTGTGATATATGTATACAATGGAATATTATTCAGCCATAAAAAAATGGAGATTTTTCAACATTTGTACTAACCTGTATGGAGGTGGAACACATTATTCTTAGTGAAGCATCACAGGAGTAGAAAAGTATGAATCCTATGTACTCAATTTTGATTTGAAGACAATTAATGACATGGTAGGGCATGGGGGAAGGGGAGAGCAGACAGAGAAGGAGGGAAGGGCTGAAGGAGAGGAAAAGAAAAAGAAAAAAGTAAATAGTGACTAATTTTCACATAAATTGGTTTTAATTTTGATCAAAGTATATTACTTAAACATTAATTCTTAACTCAACATGTTAATATGTTGTTTAGGATATTGTATCCTCATTTATAAGTGACATACATTTGTAATTTCTCCTTTATAATAATATATTTTCTCCAACTTTAATATTAAGTAGAATGATTTTGATGTATTTCTTCTTTTTCTATTGTCTATAAGATTTAGCATGATCTGTTTTTTGAAATTATTTTTTACTTTTATTTATAAATATTAGTTGTCTATTTTTTGATACTTAAAAAAATAATAAGAAGTTAACTGATGACTCCATACTGAATCTCAGAGTCAAAGCATTCTATGATAGACATACTCTTATTTGACAATGTGAATGTTACTTTCTTTGCATTATTATTATTATAATTATTGCTCAATATTTCGATGAAGCAATTGTCTGATTCCTCTTCTGAATGTATTTATGTTCCTTCATTCTTTACAAGGTTTTTGTTTCTAATCCTTATCTTAAACATTGTTATTGTTATTAAATTTTAAGTCTTTTTAATTTTGTGAAGGCAAAAAAAAAAATGGAAACCTAATTAACACATGTATATGTAAAAATAAAATTAAAAAATATATATATTCCTGAAATAAATTACTGAAATTCATGTTATATTTTGGAAAGAAAAACAGAAATCTGTGAAATAAACCATACTCCAGTTTTTGCAAAAGCAAGATATGCCTGTTACTTTTATACAGTAAAAACATAATAATAATGTAAAAGTCATATCATTTATGTTGATTGATAGACTGCAAGCACCATAGATACCAGGGAAATGTTATTGTTAGCTGTTATTTCCCAAATATCTACCAACTGTTTGGCAAATAAATTATGTTCAATACACATTTGAATAATTAGATTTTAAAGCAAATAGCTTAATGCCCATCAAGTAATACTTGGTTAAAAATTGAAATAAATTATTGCTATATTGATGCATTCCAAGAAAGAGAACCAGAACCAGAGTAGCATGCAATTATCAGAATTGTTGTTCAGCTCTGTTTCTTGCATATATGGCACCTTAAGGCAATTACATGAGGTCAAATAATTGAAAAGACCCATGAGAATCCATATAAAGCTTTAATAAAGGTGACATATACAGTAAAAAAGCACAGGCAAAAAAGGGACAAAAAGCACAGACAAAACCTCCAGACACAGCTCCTAGGGATGGTTCGGAGTAACAGGAAATGTTCCATTTGCACAGGATGAACCCACAAGAAATGTGCAACTTACCTTAGTCTCAGGAGAGCTAAGGCACTGGTAAATGTAATTCAAAGTAGGTTGTGTAATCATATAAATCAGGTGCAAATGATCAGCAAACACATTTTCACTAAACCATGTAAACAATCTAGTGCAGATTACCTTCCAAGTAGTTTGGTTCTTGAAAAAATCTATAATATAAGTCACTAGTCAATAATTTTCATTACTTTCTTGGCCAAGAGTCTGTACCATGGTTTCAGGAATGAGTGGAGATAAGCACAGAGCACCACAACCTAGCCTCAAATTAACCTATCCTTACTCAGCATCTTTGTGGGAATTTGAAAAATGCACCATCCTGGTATATGCAGGATGTAGTGAACAAATAATTTGAAAGAAGATGTAAAGCTTTCTTCATCTGGGGCCATGGCCCAGAGGAACACAGTATGAGGAATGGATGTGGGCTGCCCTCAGGGCCCTGTCTTTCTGGCAGTTGCTTCTCTGAAGGACACAAGACACATATTAGTTCACAGTGAACATAAAGGAAGAAAAATAGGGCAAAGAGCCATAATCTGACACTCAACAAGTGTCAAAGTAGGGCCCAATAACAGTGGTTATAAGAATAATTAGCAGGCAGTGCCTGTGGCTCAGTGAGTAGGGTGCTGGCCCCATATACTGAGCGTGGCGGGTTGGAACCTGGCCCTGGCCAAACTGCAACAAAAAAATAGGCGGGCGTTATGGTGGGCACCTGTAATCCCATCTACTCAGGAGGCTGAGGCAAGAGAATCATCAAAGCTCAAGAGCTGGAGGTTGCTGTGAACTGTGACACCACAGCACTCTATGGGAAGGCGACAAATTGAGACTCCATCTCTTAAAAAAATAAAAAGAATATTAGTATTTGAAGAACAAGGTAAGTAGGTGATGTCTAAACAGTAAAAAATTACAAAGTACTTAATAAGTGCGAAAATTACAAAGTATTTAATAATTTCAAGTTCCATCAACCATGCTGTGTTCAGAGGCAGGACACATGATTCATGAAAGCTTGTAAAAAGAAGGCCAGGTCTTGGTTTTATAACAACTTGATGGAAGGTGGGCAATTTCCAGGCAGTGGTTCTAATGCAGAAGAGGCAGGACTTACAGTACCAGAAGTATGGTTTAAAGCAGCATTTTTCAACCTCTTTTTTTTTTTTTCTTATCTCATAGCACACTTGAATCAACAGTTAAATTTCCATGCCATTATGTTGATCAAAAAAAGAGTAAAAAACTATACACCTACTGTGCTTTGAACATCTTTGAAGAAGACAGAGGAATGGTCAACAAACACATGAAAAAAATGCTCATCTTCCCTAATTATCAAAGAAATGCAAATCAAAACCACCCCGAGATACCACCTAACCCCAGTGAGAATAGCCCACATCACAAAGTCCCAAAGCTGCAAATGCTGGCACACTTTTAGAGAAGGGAACACTTTTACACTGGTGATGAAATTGCAAACTTTTTTAGAAAAAAAGTATGGAGAATCCTCAGAGTGAAGGGGGTTTGGGCACAAGGAATAAAGAGGCTTGACACAAAGTCTGCGTCGGGAGACTGAGGAACTCGGAAAGAAAGGAGTCCTCCTTAGCAAACTTTGCATCCACATTTACTATCATAGCAGGAAAAAGTAGTTAAGTTACTTATCAGACATCAACACTAAAAGGGGGAACATGGAAAGTGTCAGACAGAATGTGGCCAACTTGTTTTTGCAAAACTGCAGACCTTAAACAAGATCTCTGCCTCCAGCATCAAGAGACCTTTATAATCTAGAGAATCTTTACCATAACTATTAGGCTCGGTATTGCCACACCTCACATGTACATTCTCTCTTGGAGACCAGTTTCCTGCATGTACACAACTCACATGCCATTCTCATGATTCTCTAGGTCTCTCAAGAAGGAAGCGAGTCCTATGCCAAAGATCAGGGGAAAAAAGAGCATTTTTTCATGTGTTTGTTTTTCAAGATCAAAGAGCTAAAAGTAGACCACCCATTTTAACCTGCAAGCCCATTACTAGGTATCTCCCCAGAAGGAAAGAAACCATTTTACCATAAAGACGTTTGCACTTGAATGTTTCTTGCAGCTCAATTCGCAATAGCCAAGATGTGGAAACCACCCAACTGCCCATCAACCCAATGGATTAATAAACTGTGGCATGTGTACATCATGGAATACTATTCAGCTATAAAAAGTGGAAATTTCACAATTTTTGTATTAACCTGAATGTAATGGAAGAACATTCTCCTCTAGTAAAAGAATCATAAAATGGAATATTATGCAGCCTTAAAGAAAGATGGAGACTTTACCTCTTTCATGTTTACATGGATGCAGCTGGAACATATTCTTCTTAGTAAAGTATCTCAAGAATGGAAGAAAAAGTATCCAATGTACTCATCCCTACTATGAAACTAATTTATGGCTTTCATATGAAAGCTATAACCCAGTTATAACCTAAGAATAGGGGGGAAGGGGGAAAGGGAGGAGAGGGAGGTGGAAGGTGGGCAGAGGGAGGGTGATTGGTGGGATTACACCTGCGGTGCATCTTACAAGGGTATATGTGAAACTTAGTAAATGTAGAATGTAAATGTCTTAACACAATTAAGAAAATGCCAGGAAGGCTATGTTAACCAGTGTGATGAAAATGTGTCAAATGGTCTATAAAACCAGTGTATGGTGCCCCATGATCGCATTAATGTACACAGCTATGATTTAATAATAATGAAAAAAAGAAATACAAGATAGATTCTTAAGTAAAAAACAAAAAAGAATAGAAAAGCAAGTATCCAATGTACTCAATGCTAATGTGAAACCAATAGATAAACAATTGTGATTAAATTCAAGTGGGGAGAAGGAAAGGAGGGAGTAGGGAGAGGTGAAGAGGGAGGGGAATTGGTAAGCTCTCACCTAATGGGCACAATGTAAGGGTATGTAACCCCTGCAATCCCATCTACTTGGCAGGCTGAGGCAAGAGGATTCCTTGAAGACAGGAGTTCCTGACCATCCTGGCTTCATAGCAAGACCTTGTCTTTAAAAATTTTTGAAAAAATTAGGGTGGTGTGGTAGTCCCAACTGCTTGAGAGGCTGAGGTGGTAAGATCGTTCTATCCAAGAGTTCAGGGATGCAGTGAGCTATGACTCTCACAGCTGGATGACAAAGCCAAATCGGCCTTGATGACAGAGCAACTGTCTTAAGAAAAAAAAAAAAAAAGAATAATTATCTGTATGCCTCTGTAAACCACTATTCTTCTTAATGTTATTCCCAGAGGCAGGAATGGAAATAGGCTGCAGTGGAAATGTGGGGCCTGGACTAATGTTTTAAACTGAACCAGCTGCTTCTGCTCTAAGGTGGCTTGTATTTGGTAAGAACAGAGATCCTATACCTTGATGAACAGTTTGATTCAACAATTCCCATTTTATGCCGTAATTCCTAAGCCTCTGCTGACCTCTCTAGCTCTTGAAGAATGAATTGTAGCTTACTTCCTTGACCGTATCTATGAAACTTTTAAATTCCATGACGATAGAAGCTACATCTATTTTATTCAGCAGTAAGTACTTAATATCCAAGCAAACACCTGGAATAGCCAACCTAGCACCACAATGGCTTATTTAAGGTAAGGACTTACCTCACCACAAGGAGTTGGCATTTGATTCTCCTCCTTTGGTAATAACCTCTGGTTGCCATCTCTGACATTATCCATGGCTCAGCCCCCTTGCTGACCCACTTCTGTATGCTGATGTCTTACTTACCCTAATTCAGTTCTTAGGACTCAGCCACCTGTTAGAGTTTCCCAACTTGGATCTTGTGATTGGATCCTGGCTATGAGGAATACTGAGATGTCAAGATTAGCATCTAGGAAAGTTGGTCCACCATTTAACTTCAGAATCCACTGTGTATTCAATAATAAAATTTATTAACTGAGCTTAGTTACACTGATGTTATGCATTGTAGTGATGGCCACATTCAGACACATACTAAATTTACTGACAAAACAGCTCTTTGGAAAGCAATCATACCACAGAGTGATATGATATGTTATTGATTATACCCTCAAACTATACCTGAAAGATTTATTTTGTCTTCTTTCATTCTCACTTATTATAATTTATCACCCTAACCCATCTCAGAAGTAACAACAAGCTTGAGGATGTGAGATCACTGCCTCACAATATTGCTGAGAGTATTCTCACAGATTATTTGGTAGTTGTAGAGCCTGCCCCTGAAGAGATGGTCACTTGCCCTAAGTCATATTAGAACATAGATGCTGAGGGTGTTCCCTTCATTATATTAGAATGCCTCCCTGTAGACTTGCCATAATAAAGAGAAATGATTAGTCATTGGACTACATAGTATACATCCATCTCCATTAGGATCCATTATACTTTATGTAGTGATAATTGGCCACATACCTTAGCAATCAAGTTTTTTTTTCTTTTTTTTTTTCAGTTTTTCCAGGGCTAGGTTTGAACGCACCACCTCTGATATATGGGCTGGTGCCCTACCCCTTTGAGCCACAGACACCGCCCAGCAATCAAGTTTTGATCTTTTCACATGGGGCACATCTTCATGCTTAGTGCCTTCAGCCAGTACTGATTCATATTTGGTCTATTTCTTTTGTTATTCAAAGTAAGAGTACACCATTATTGGCCCTGATGTTGTATGATGTTAAATTAGTTGTGGTTTTGAGTGAAAAAAATTGCTTTCCAAGCAAGATGGATAATTTACTTATTTCATCAAGTATTTGTAGCAGTGAAGATTGAGAAGGCTGTAATGATTTGGAATTCTCTCTTTATTATGCTATTGAACAAATTAAAGAGCTAATGAGATTTACACTAAAAAGGAAATTTCTCCATCACCTGCTGTTTTATGGGTCATAGGGAAAAATTATTGATAATTTTACTTTTTCTACAGTAAAACAAATTTTGTTTTTAAACAATATTTTCTCTGGGTATAAAATATAAATTCACACTTTCTCTTTGTGGGAAATAAATTTGATATAGAAAATGAAACAACACAGCTCAAATTATGGGTCTTCCTATGCACTGAAATATTTAACCAAAATAATGCAACGGCATAAACTAAATTTGACATCAAGAAAACTGAGTTCAAATCAAAGCTCTACTAATTTTAGCTTTTAAAATTGGGCAAATCACTTAATATCTCTGCCTTGATTTTCTCGGATATAAAATGTCAATATTTCTGTGAACCGAATATCAAGGTACACCTGTGAAATCAACTAAACCAACAGCCTAAATATTATACAATTGAAGTTAATAATAATGGTTTTGAAGTTATCATTGATATTAAAAACCAAGTCCTTAACTATATTGTCTTTATAGGAAATTTTAAATAGTTGGTTTGGGTAGAGGTAAACAATCACACAGTTTTGTAAGAAAATCCATGGAATTACCTTTTAATTTTTATTTAGAGATTATTAAAGACATGAAGGTTTAAAGGAGGGAAGAAAATTAGTATTCAAAGGAAAAGAGATTAGAGGAAAATAGCAAATCAGAAACAATTAGCATGATAGGTCAATATTTTCACATCGACTTAATAAATAAGATCTTTCTAAATTTGGGCAATAGTTTGTATTACAGGAAAAGAAGGACATGAAATTAAAAGATGTGCATTGGTCATAATTTACATGGAGGCATTATTGTATTTGGACAGATTTTTTTTCCTTACTCTCTCACACTTAGCCAAGCCGGTTATTGCTCCTGTTACTGCAAGTACCATTGTCACTCTGAAAGAAACTTATACCAATTAAATAGGCTCACAAATCCTAATCAGATCTCAAAAGAGATGACTCTCTCTCTCTACCCAAGGAACAGCTATATATTTTTCATTTATTTTCTTAAGTTTCTAAACAATAAAGGAAACTACTTTCTTATTACCTTTATATATATATTTGTGGAGCTGTACTAGGACACATGGGTTGCCACTGAAATCTAGATAAATGATTCAATAAAGTTGCACAAGAATATAATGGAGGGTCATGTGGTTTGAAAAAGATAAGACACACTACATTAACCCCCCTCCATAAGAAATAAGAAAAACATACTCATTTATCTAAATACCTCTGGAATTGTGAGCTCAATGCATTTATATCACAGGCTGAAAAATGTGTTGCTGTAGAAATATCCTCCTTGCTGGGACTTTTCTATCCAAAGCAAACAGCCAGTTTAAAGTAGTTCTTGATCAAGCAGCCATAAAGCAGAAGAGGCAAATAAGTCTCTGAGTTTAAAAGCTGCTGTTTGGTGCAGAAAATAAAATATAGCATATTCTAAAGGAGTTGTGGTTTTGCCCCCGTGAAGCACCAGAGACTCAGGGTAACAATTCTTCAAAATGAGCATCACCATAACACAGGATGACTCAGACTTTTCCTCATGATGGGCCCCCCTGAACTCTTCCTTCACCATGCACTTCCCTCTCCTGCTTCTTAATGTTTTACATTCCTGTATAGAAGCACAATCTGTTGATTTTAAGACTTACAATTCCTTAACATCCAAATAGCTCTCCAGAGGATGTATGCACTATCTCTCAAGCATTCATTCAACAACTGTAATCAAGCACCTACCCCATGCACTGTCTGCCAGGCACCCCACCAAATCCTGATGATAAAGATATAAACAAGACTAAGGTCTCAGAAGCACCCAAAGATGACTAGTGATGAATATTTAAAAAGTAAAATAAAAAAGAGCAGATGCAGAGAGTAAGATAGGGCTACTTTCTTTTCTTTTCTTTCTTTCTTTCTTTTTTTTTTTGGCCAGGGCTGGGTTTGAACCCACCACCTCCGGTATATCGGGCTGGCACCCTACTCCTTTGAGCCACAGGCACTGCCTGAGATACGGCTACTTTCTAACACTGGTAAGAAAGGGTTGTCATAGGAGTGTGAAGGAGGGGACATCATCCTGCGATATCTGGTAAAATCTTCTTGAAGGAAGTAGCTTCTAAGCTGAGACCTGAAAGAGGAAAGTTAGTTGAAAAGGACAAGGGATGAATTGGAAGGGTAGTTTAAACAGGGCAGGTGTGGTGGGAGGAGGAAGTAGGTTCAGCCTTTCATATAAAAAAATAAATACAAAAGCTGGAGATCTTCGCTGTAGAAAACTTTGTGTAAGTTAGTATGACTGTGGCTTTGAGAATACCTGGAAAGGGGTCAGAGCGGCACAGATAAAGTTGGAAAAGGAACAAGAGACTGTCACACAGGGCTCTGTAAACCAAAGCTTCTCAAAAGATGGTCAACAGACTGGCACTTTCACCATGACTTAAGAGCTGAGTAGAAATGTGAAATCTGATTTAGGGATTATGGGGCAGGGCCTGAGATTCCACAGTTCTAACAGACTCCTATATGCCCCCTTTTAGCAGCAAGTTATAAACCATATTAAGAGTTTGCTCTTCATCTTACACACAACCCATGGATGGATATGATTTGTACTTTATTTTTTTTTTTCAAATCTTTTTTTTTTTTTCATTGTTGGGGATTCATTGAGGGTACAATAAGCCAGGTTACACTGATTGCAATTGTTAGGTAAAGTCCCTATTGCAATCATGTAGGCCTGCATCAAAGAGGCCATATTTCTGGGCACAATGCTTTGTTCATGACAGCTGAATGAATTAATGGATTAATCAATAAGTGATTTAATTTCTTGTAACTCCTAATGTTCAGATTCTAAATAGATTTTTTAACTGAAGTCACTTTCAATTAGTGGCTTTTTCCATGAAGGTAGAGGTTTGGAAATGTGTGAATTGTAGAGAACAGTATTGGATGGAATTTACAGATAGTGGACGGAACATTAGGAGACATTTTCCATTCTGATATGCCAATGCATTATGGATCAAGGATTTCTTTTTGTTGAGTACTGTTCCTAGTTGCTGTGTGAATTTTTCATATGCCTCTGATGAACCAAGATTGGAGTTAGGGCCATGGTTGGACAATCTTGGGGCCACTGAATGATTGCGAACTGACCACTGGGAAAACTAGCTCATTATGGAGAGAGAGTATTAGTGCTTACCTACATTTGGAAGTTCTACCTGGTAGATTGGCTTGAGGGGAATTGGCCCTACTTGTTTTATTTTCTCTGAGTCATGATTGCCATGAAAAGTAGAAAATGAGTATTTTAAATTATTTTTTATAGAGAGGGAGAGAAAATGAGAACGAGGACACACAGCTGCTTATTTCTCAAGAATATTGCTCAGCTCAGAGAGTCTGAGTCAAAGAATTCCTCCCAGGTTATTGTTGATTATGACTTTTGAAAGGGCACCTGTCCAACCTGACAGTGTACACAGTGCTGCAGACTTCAACTTTCCATTTGTAACAAGAGCCCCCAAAGGTTAATTTGTTTTGGCACTTCTTGATTACTTTCTATGTTCATCTCGTTCTGAGACTTCACATTCACCACCTGATTTAGGGGCTCTACTTAGCAACATATTGTCATTTTCCCCGACTTATTGCTAGCTTTGGTCCTACGATCTCTAAACGCAGGTAAATAGCTGAAATCAATTTTCTGTTTAGAGGGGTTGATGACACCTAGAGGAATTTGCAGATCTTTCTCCTTGGATATGTTTGAGATTCATGCTGAAGCATCATCCCAAACAAATGGAATCTGAGGCCTGCCTACATTTGTGACTTTGATGCAGGTCCCCTTAGTTTTAGCTTATTTGATGCCTTATAATTGTTTTCTCAAGCATCCTTTCAAGTTCAAACTTTTTGAGAAACACTAATATTTCAGTCTGTTTATATTTTGAAATTCATTTAAATAAATTCTGTGAATTAAAAAAAATCCCACCCTGCTTATTTATATACAGGGCCTCTAAACAAAAACACAGCCCTCTTATCCTTACTCTGTGAAAGTGCCCAGATGGTTTACCCTGGAGAAGCAGGTCACAGCCCTGGCTCTGATTCAGCTACTCAGCCCTTCCTTCATTCACCTGGAGAACCACAAGCTGTATACGTGTTTCTATCATATTTCCTTTCTCACCACTCATTCCTTTAGATTTTCTATCAAGAGGTTATTAACCAGGTAGGATTTTCAAACACATACTTGGAACCCAGAAACAGTCTTCTTGAAATGTTCCTCTTAGACTGTTGTTACATTTGTCCATCTTCATCAGCTTCCAGAAACTTCTATCCTCATCTGCTTCCACATACCTATAGCTTTAATAAAGCTGCTAACTGTTCCATTCTAGCATAAACATATTTATTTGTGTATTCCTTCTTCACATTCCAAAAGGGACTGGAATTCATATTGCTCATACCCAGTTATTACAAATAATGACAGCAATTCATGGTAACCTTTCACTGTGTTTTCTTATTTATAAATTTACGTATTAGGACAACTTTTGGTGCTAAATTTTTGTGAAAAACATTGTCACTGTGTTTTGTTTTATGAAGTCATGGTTGGTGTCAAGGAATATACCATCATTTGGAATATTTGTTTCAGAGTTGATCCTTTAGCTCCACTGTCATCCACAGGGACTATCAAGGATATATTGGTGGCAACTTGACTGCTGCTTGGGTTGTCTCATTGATTCTTCAGTTTACAGGAACCCAGGCCACATGGCAGAGGGTGAACAGTGGGTGAGGGTGTAAACTTCATCTGTGCTCACAGCCACTCTCCATCACTGGCATCACCACTCGAGCTCCGCATCCTGTCACATCAGCAGCAGCATTAGGTTTTCATAGGGGCACAGAACCTACTATGAACTGCACATGCAAGGGATCTAGATCTGTGCTTCACTTGCGAATCTAATATCCCTCCCACTGCCCAGTATGTAAAAAATTTGATTTCCATGAAATTAGTTCCTGTTACACAAAAGGCAGGGGACCTCTGTGTTAAGAACAATGACTGGTTATTTAAGTGGTATCTAACACAGTCCATCACATTTCAAGATTCATTCAGTTTTTGTAGTACACATAGGGGTCCTTGAATCAAGATGATTCTGATACAGTCTCAGAACTCAGGATATGGTTCATGAATTGCCTTACTCAATCCCACCTTCATGTGGATCCTTATAGGTTTGTTAAAGCATAGGACCTTGCTACTTATTTTGATTTTTCTCCTTTAATTCCATACATGCTTCACCTTTCCTTCCTATTGAACTTGGCTTTTCTCCTAACTAAAATCATTGCTTCTTTTTTTTCTGAGAACATTATTAAAAGACACTTAGAGAAACACACTCCCAAGGTTGACCTTACTACCCCAAGTTTCCTTTCCCTATGTTCTCCTAAAGATCACTACTTAAATTACCCTCCATGAAACCAATAACTTTTTAGAAAATAAAATATAAAAACATATTCTAGTCTTATTAGAAACTAAACATCAACTTTTTAGGACTAATTGTTAGAAGAAATGCAGACAATCCGTGTTATAAAAGCATTTCGATGTAATGACATAATAAAGAAAAAAAAAAGAAATGTAAAGGTGACCACATAGAAAGACTCCAAAAATGATTTAAAAATCATTCCACATTAATGAAACCCTAATAAAAACATAATTAGAATACTTCTATTTTGATATTTTTATGTGTAATATAGGAACTAGGCTTATTTACATATAAAAGTAATATATGCTAAACATGTAGAAAGCATAACTTTTTAAATAGATGGCATTGAGACAATTGGATAGCTTTTGCATAACATACTCTAAACATAAATGAAACCATGAACAGAATAGAATAAGACTAGTAGAATATTTTTGAAGTCTTCTACAAATATTGCATTGCTAAATGTGAAGCCATAATGAACATGATTGATAAAGATGTCGGCAAAACATTCATACACACACACACACACATACACACACACACATACACACACACACACAGACTCCATACACAGACCCCACACACACGGCCTTAGAGAAAAAATGAAATAAATGTGTCTTTTTCAAAACTGATGAAAAAAATTTAATTCTTATTACACAAACATACAGAGATTTATTATGATGCGTAAGGACAAGATGAATAATATAAATTTGGCAAAACACAAATAAGCAAAGCAGTAAGACTGGCAGAGTGTATTAGCAGAAATAGAAATACCTAAAAAAGGTATGAAAGGACATGCAATCTCACTGATAACTATTGAAATAAAATTAATATAAAGGGGTCTTTTGACTATTATATTGGTAAATATTAAAATGTAAATCTTCAGATACATTTCTGTCCAGCAAACCATTTCAAGATGTGGTGGCTTAAAACAAATACTTTTTTTTTTTTTCTAAGTCTGTACTTCAGGAATTTGCATAATCAAGCTGACCCAGTGCCAGGTGGGGTTGCAGGCACTGATTGGTGTCACTCACCCTGCTGACTTCAGCTGGGGAGCTGGGCTGGTTTGGGTCTCACAAGCCTCCACTCACACACCTGATGCATCATACTATTTCATGTGTCCTTTCTCTTTCTCTTCGTTTTATCTCAGCATTCATCTGGCAATCTTGACCTTATTTACTCCAAAGTGGCTGGCTTTCCTGAACGAAAGCAGAAGCTGCCAGGCTCTTAGGGGGATTGAGCCACAGCCAATACAGCACCAAATCTGCTGTTTTACTGGTCAAAGTACATCCAAATCAGTAGATTCAAAATGAGGGGAAAGAGATGCTTCTCTTAATGAGAATGCCAGGATCCTCAGAGAGGGACAACAGGAATTATAGATGGGTATTTCTGAAGACCACAGTAATTTCTATAGAGTTGTGGAGGGTGGAAGGAGATATGTAGTCCCATAAGATCTTTATAGAAATGAACAGTGGAATCGAATACTAAAAGGAGACTTGAAATTATGTCCAAATCTATGTATATCAACAACATCCATATTATTTGACCTAGAGAGGTAACTTCTAGGAATCTATTCTATAGAAAATATGAATTTGCAAAAATGTGAAAAATTGTTCAGTACAATATAGTTTGGCAAAATTTAGGAGAAAATACTTAAATGTTTATCATTGGATATTAGGTTAAATAAAATAAAGGATATCTACATAATTTAATACTGTGGAACTTTTAAAACATCTGGAACTTTAACTAAAATGGAAATGTGCCCAAATTGAATTTCTGTATCATTTAATTCTTACTTATTCATTGACTTATTCAGAAAGGAGGTAGTGAATATCTGCTGTGCTAAAGCCCTAGAAGAAAATTTTATCTTTGTATGACTTGACCTCTAATTATGGTTTTCAAGACCTGGAATTACAACTATTGCATTGTGAGTCTTAACTCTGAATTCAGGAGATTTTAACTTAGGATCATTTTCAAATAGAACTTTAAGTATTTACCACTGTGTTTCCTGTAGCCTGAGGCTTAATTTCTTTTGAAACAAGATTAAAGAGCTGTGACATGTAACTCACTTAACTATGACAAAATTGTATCAATGAAAAATTACTTTTTCTGTGAGGTTTATACTTACTGCTCATTGATGTGTAGTGATTGTGAACAACTTTTAACATGAAAGAAAGTGAGACTAATAAATTTGTTTCCTAATTCATAAAATCTAATTGTCTAATCTTCTTAAGGCAAATTTCAATATTAACATTTAATTTACATGGTAAATATTCTAAAATCGGTGTCGATTAAGGACCATCATGTTAGTTGTGGTTTCTAAGAAACCATGTCAGTCAGTGGTAGCCAAATTCTGCACTTCTTTACTCCCCAGCCTTACCCAGTCCAAGCCTTCCAGCCTGCTGTCAGTTTTCACTCCAGTTGGGGATTTAAGGAACCAGCAGTAGAGAATATCCTTGCTTCAGATTCCACTTTACCTCCTGGTACTTTGCCCAGTATTAAGTGGTTATGAAAATTCCTGACCTTGTAAAAATGTTCACTCTAGTACTTGATTCCTAGGCTTCTTGTCTTCTTTCTTCTTATTATTATTAATAAACTGTAACATTTATCTACAGTGTGTGGTTTACAGATATTGTATTTATTTTCCAATGGAGTATGTACTAGTCTTAGGTTGGGATATTTAGCCACAGAACCTGAGGCAGAAGTTCTTAAGATAGTGACTCTCTGAGAAAGTGCTCTCAGAAGAAGATTCATGAGAGGTAGGAGAAGGAAGGAACAAAAAGGTTAAGCAAAAAGATGATCTCCTCAGCCTAATTCCATAGGAATCTCTGAAACACACAAAATAGCACAGAGTTGTTTCCAACTGGAGGCAAGAGGGCTGGTGTTTTATATATGGGCTGCAAATGGAAGGGCTCTTATAACCCACACTTATAGAAGCTAGGGTCTGGGTGAGTGATTTCGTATGGTGGACCGGAGCAGAGGACCAAAAAATACTCTACAATACTATCATCAGCCCAGAATGACATATTTAGTAAATAATAAAGAGCCACATCAATGTTCCCCTAATACTAAATTTATCCTTGATGTGTTATGGACTTAGGGCTGTTCAAAACCCAGATATCCTTGTGAGCATTGTAACTTCCTGGTTTTCCCAATGCTAGAATTCAAATGGACAGTCTGCCTTGTAAAAGTCCAAGTATGGGATAATTAAAGAGATGAGCCACTATCTTTCATTCCTCCACTTGTATCTCTTCATTGCATAGAACAGGTCAGTGATTTCATGGACAACCAGAAGGGCCCTTGGCACCTGTGAGTGACTTGACCTATGACCATTTCAGCCTATGTCCTCCTAGCAATCAGGCCTTGTATTGAGACTACAATAGTCAGAAGTTTGGAGAGTC
Source organism: Nycticebus coucang (assembly GCF_027406575.1). Classification (NCBI taxonomy): domain Eukaryota; kingdom Metazoa; phylum Chordata; class Mammalia; order Primates; family Lorisidae; genus Nycticebus; species Nycticebus coucang. The sequence goes on from NC_069786.1 coordinate 32,346,800, forward strand.
TCTGAAATAGTGGGAAGTAGGAAGGAAGTTTTAAATATCGCAAGAAAGATGTGAATTGCTCTTACTATTTTTTCTTGGAAGGATGGATTAAACTAATGTTCACTCACTGAAGAACAGAAGAAAATTGTGAAACAATCTTTCTCTTTTTTGCAACTGGATTAGAAGTAAGACCATCAAGGTCTCAGCTGGAGTCCTAGAAGACTCCAACATTTCCTAATTTGGGGGGAAATGTTTATGGGTGAGTTATTACTGGTCAGGGAAGCATAGGATGTGACAGGTGGTGTCCATGATCTCTAGAGATACTGCATTACCACTGATATTGTATGATAAGTGTTTGGGAATACCAGGCTGCTGCTATTTTACCATCACTGTCTGATTCTGCTGTGGTAAAGCACACTGCATACCAGTGACCAGGTAACAGCATCAATCTACTTTAACTCATTTCATTTGATACATCATTGCATAATAACGAGAGCTAATTTTAAGCAGTCTAGCAATCCGTCTTTGTGTGGAATATATTTACACTAAGAATATTTTCTCTGTGCATTGAAAAATTTACTACTCCACAGCAGGCAACTAATTTTAGTAAAAAGTGATTGTGATTGAATTTAACCTTGACATGCGAATAAAGGTGAACCATCATTTTTTCTTTTGTGGAAATACTCAGCCTTTTTCATAGAGGGAATATGCCTTAGAGTAAATGGAGGAACTTTGAGAAAACTATTGGGCTTACATATTGTCTTGAGGCAATTCAGAATGACCATTTAATTTGGTGGGAATAAGTCTAAGAAGAGTGACTCTCGTGAAGGAGCTATAATTTATTTTTTAACCTCAATCACTCTGTGTCATTTTGGCAGTTCTCTGTTGGTAAATATCTCTTTCCAGCTCCAAGTCCTTTTGCAAAAGCAAATCAAGGTGAGTCTGTTAGCACTGAGTTACCAAGGCTAGTCACCACAGTTATATTTGGTAATACATCTGCAGTAGATGTATTACTAAGAATGTTAAGAGTTCACTTGTCTCACAAAATCAAGCCTAATGCACCCCTTACTTGTGAAGCTGTGACATGACTCATTGATTTAAGAACAACTTCTCCTTCTTTATTCTACACACACTCCCACACACCCCACTTGCCAATAAGTTATTTAGAAAAAAATTATATTCTATAGTCATTATTTCACTACAGATGCTGGAAGAGGTGGGGGAAGGTGCCAGAAAAGAAAAAGAATGTGGTTTTATCTCTAAATCCAGGGCTCGTGCCCACACCTCTTCCTTCTCACAGATAGCATCTTCCATCACCCACATTTATCTCTGGAAACTTCTTCTCTTTATAGCCTAATTTCTTTAAAAAGGAGGCTATTAGTTTCCACCCTTCTCTCACCTCCTCTTAACACTTGATCCCATTGTGATCTGCCTTGGAAGTTACTCTTACCAACTATAAGCAATGTTCTTACACCGGCTAGCAAGTCCCTTAACTATTCAGTCTCTTGACACTTGACAATGCAGTTCACCCCCTCTGTTAAAAAGAAAAGCAAAAATAAATAAACAAACCCCTTTTCTAATTGGGGCTTAAGTATACAACCCTCAACTGAGTGCCTCACTGCCTTCTCCTGGCTATGGCTTCCTCCTGTCATTTGAAGCATTTCTTCCAGACACAGCCTCTCAAGTTCTGATATTTCCTTCTGGGAACATCTGTTTCCATGCTTATCTCTTCCCTTTTTCTCATTTGTTGAACTACTTGGTTAATCTACCAGTCACCATGGTTTCAAGTGCCACAGATGTGAACTTTTTGCTAAGCCACCAATTTTACTTATGACGTTTCTTCTCCTATTCATAACATTTTAGTGTTTCAGAATGTAACTGTCTAGTGCATGGTGCTCAACACACAATCTACTCATTCCAAATATCTCATTGCATGTTTGCAGACCTAAGGACACCCTTCTTTCTCAACTGATTTAAGAATATTTGATTTCTTTTTGACAAATACCTTCCCAGTAATCCTACCTGCCATTTAGCCTCAGGTTTCTGACACCTGGTATACAATTTCCATCGACACATAGCATTGGGCACATAGTAGGCTCCCAATACATGTGTATGTGTTGAATGAAACTGAAAAGCATACAAAATGGGATATAACAAGATGCTAAAAGGACAGCAGAAAAGATAGCAGTCATGTCAGCTTAATGTATTGGTTGAACTCATCAGAGAGATGAGAAAGCTGGTGCTAAGTAGCTGCACCACCCTGGAGAAAGTTCTTAAGCTAAGTCTCACTTTCTCCATTCATAACACGAGAGGATTGGATGAATCTATGCTTTTTGTCTCTTCTAACACCAGATAAAAATGCTGTCTTATCCCATAGAGTGGATGGGCCTCATTTCCAACTATCTTTGAGATAGTAGCAATATGGTATTAAGAATCTTGGTACAAGATATATGTCCAAATATTTTCTTGTGCAATTCCTCGGCTGACCGGGTACCACTGAGATGAGCCTGTCAGAAGCTGATGTTTCTCTCTTGATAAAATGTTTTCATTATTTCACTCTCTGATTGAGTGATCCCAAAGGAGTTTGGGTACTAGTTTAGCACAAACTGCACTGATGCAGAGGCACACAGAGGAAGCTATGTCTGTCTGCCTTTCCATGGAGCAGTTGAGCAAAAAGTAAATGATGTGTCTAAACAGCAAACCAATTCTTTCTATATATAGGAACTTAATTACTTTCTCTTTCACAATACATGGAGGAGGAAGAGTATCTATAGGTATTGAAATTCAATCCCAGGGTTTCATATTAGACAAGTGCTTCTTGATGTAGCCAACTTTAAATATAGCCACATCTTTATTTTTCTATAAAGTGCGTGAAATCAAAATGAAGAGGTCGTGCTTACACATATTATTATGTGACAATAAACAATGCAAAAGTCAACACGTTATCCCTTCATTCATTGCCTCCACCTTTTCCCCTAAAGTATTTTCACTTAGAATAAATCATCAAAGATGAACAAATTAATAATTATTCTTCTGGTCAGCTTGTGCAATTTTGTTAATATTTGCAAGAAAAGTGATAAGTTACATTGTTTCCAATATTTGCCCAAATTTTGTTTTTTATTTTTTACCAAGTTTGTGGTAAAATTAACACATTAATTTGAAACTTAAAATGTCATTGCTCTTTCATTGTAGATATACATTTTGATTGTAAATATAAGTGCAAGTAAAGAGGAAAAAAGTATAATTCACTAGTTTTATGGGTCAGCATCCCAGCAGCTCACAGATGGCACAATCACAGGGTTTATTTGATAAGGTGAACTTAACAATGGTACTATTCATAGGAGTACAGGCAGGGTGAAGAGAACCAAATAGAACTTAGATCCTGGCATGGTGAGAAATCCTTTCTGTACCTCTGAGGGGCACAAGGAGGGAAGCCTGGGACTGAAACTTAACTGGAGTTTTAACCATGGCAGAGTGGCCACCAATAGGATGTAGATTTATATGTAAATCAAAACTACAACCTTGCTCATCTCTGAGACTGCCTCAGAATCCACTGACTTCAGGAAGGCATCAAGAGGCTGGGGCCTGAGTAGGGAGTCAGCAGAAGTCAACCTCCTGGGGGTGGAGAAGGGAGGAAAATGGATCAGAGGGGCAGAGAATTACATCATGGCTGTAATTCAACCCTTTAGAAATGTGCTTTATTGAAATGTGGCATAAATCTTTGCAAACTTTTCGAAACTTACCTCCTTATGATAATTGCAGCCATTTTACTTCCCATTTCTGAGATTTGTACCAAATTTGTGCATACACAGTCCTCTTTCAAAAGGAAGATGCGACATTTGTTTGAAGAATATTCTTGTTCTCTTTTAAGTAGAAAGTTGCCTTTCACAAACATTCCTATGGGACTATTACCCTTTACATGCTGACTAGGTTTTATTGAATTTTCATTTTATAGCTGAAGGAAAAAGATATAGGCCTCGAATCTAACTACACTAATTCAGTCCCTTTTGCCTTCTCAGAAATGACTAGATAAAAATGTGGTTCATGTGCTTCCAGTGCCATTCCAAATATTCACAATTTTTGGCTGGAATAATGAAAAAACAAAAGTTTATAATTTATGGTTTTTACACATGGGATATACAGGGTTGCTTTTTATCTCTCACCATGACACTGTGGGTAATAATTGCATCCTACTTATTTCTGGTGGTCAAGCGCTCCCAGACAGTCTTGGGGATAGATGTACAGGATGGTTATGTATGGGAGCAAACATCCAGGAATAAGACTTGAGAAAGATAAGAAAAGAAGGACAGAGCCTAGGGAGGAGTTGATCTCTACTGCAGCTCCAACAGATGCTTCTGATGATCTGAAGGGAACCTCTGGAATCAAGGTGATTTTTCTTTCTTTTTTTTTTGCAGTTTTTGGCCAGGCCAGGTTTGAACCCGCCACCTCCGGTATATGGGGCTGGTGCCCTACTCCTTTGAGCCACAGGTGCCACCCAAGGTGATTGTTCAAAGTTGTTCTGAATCATTAGAGGCCTTTGTCCTTCCTCATCAGCCACTGTGTATGGGCTGCACAAAGCTTCCCATGACACAAAGCCATTCCTGTGTACTTTGTATTAATAACTAACTCTCCTGGCAGCTGAAGTAGCATGTCCATCCACAGCTCCCTCCATACAGGTATTTTCCTACATTGGGGATGAAAGAACAACAATGACTTATTAAACCCATATTTCCTTAACTTTGGACAAAATGAGTGGTTGAATAATTTAACAGACTATATATCTGCTATCAACTGTGATGGATAAGAATAGTTAAGGGATTTGATAAACTGGAACTTCCACATCACTTTCTGGAGAGCATTTATAACATTGTGGGATCTACAGTACAAACATTTCTTTGGTGAAACATAAAACTTTCGTATCTTAAACCTTATAATTTAATTGATTGGCACTGGCTTTTGAAATGGGACTCTTTTCTCAAATGGAGTTAAATCAGTGTATTTGATGTGCACATGTATTCTAGGTACAACCTTAGAATATCTCCAAATCCATTAACGATTAAAAGCTTTGGTGATGAAACAACCTAAAATATGCAGAATTATAACCTAAATATTTAAAAACACAAAATTCTTCAAATACTAAAAATAGTTGTAAAAAATACCTTTGTAAATACTCTCCTAAAATTTAGTATACAGTAAGTAGTGAAATTGGACATATTGATGATATTTGTAAAAGTATCAAATGGAAGAAATAAAAACTATACAAAGGACACAGAATTGGTCTTAACATAGCAACCGCTAGCACCTTTCTTCATGCAAATTATAACAAACAAAAATATCTGCATCTTCCTGAGGTAGATTTGTTTGCAGGACTAGGCTGCTTGCCAATAGCTAATTTCTTCTTTTTTTTCTTTTATATATACATGTGTTTAGTAGGTTTCCATTTTTTGCCTTCACAAAATTAAAGAGGCTTAAAATTTAATAACAATGACAATGTTTAAGATAAGGACTAGAAACAAAAACCTTGTAAAGAATGAACAAACATAAATACATGCAGAAAAGAAGTCAGAGAATTGCTGCATCATAATATTAAGCAATAATAATAATAATGCAAAGAAAGTTGTCAAATAAGAGTATGTCTATTATAGAATGCTTTGACTTTGAGATTCAGTATGGAGTCATCAGTTAACTTCTTATTATTTTTTTAAGTCTCAAAAAATAAACAACCAATATTTATAAATAAAAGTAAAAGATAATTTCAAAAAACAGATCATGCCAAATCTTATAGACAATAGAAAAAGAAGAAATACTTCAAAACCATTCTACTTGATCTGGGTATACCTGATAGTAAAATTGGAGAGAATATATTATGATAAACAGGAAATTACAAACATATTTCACTTATAAATGATGATGCAATGTAGACAACAGCTAATTTCTTTTTATCAATTAAAAAAGGATCTCCAATGTACTCAATTCTAATATGAAGGCAGTAGAAGAGCTCATACAAAGGGAAGCGAGGTAGTGGAATGAGCAAGTGGGGAGAGGGTGGTGGGAGGGGTAGGGAGGTCATGATGTATGGCACACCTCTTGGGAGCTGGACACAATTTCAAGAGGGATTTTACCTAACAACTGCAATCAATGCAACCTAATTCTTTGCACCCTCAATGAATCCCAAACAATAAAAAAAGAAATAAATAAAAATAAATAAATTTTAAAAAAAAGGATCTTCCATATTCTAGAATCTGACTGATGGAGCCCTATGCCAGGGTGTGTACTTGGCAAGCAGAATGCAATCTGGATTTCAATCCCTCCTTGCTCCCTCAGTTTGATGCTCTTGTTCAGTAAACAACCTGTAAAACTATACGTCAGACCCTGGGTTTTATAATGGCTAGTGAAGGTATGCTTAGAGACATAGTGAAGGCTGATAAACCAGCCTTATATATGGCTTGTTTCTTTTCAAGATTGAATCAATATTAAATTTATTAATATTTACATTAATAATTATTTTTATTATTAAAACTTTATTTTAATACATTTTTAGCATTTACTACTGTAAGTGACTAATGGCTTTCTTGAGGATTGAGGCGTAAGCATAGAGTCAAGGGTGAGATTTCATAATTATATCATGAAACACGCCCCAAAGTACCACCACTAATATGCCAGTTAGCTTCTTGATAGATTTTCTAGTAACTTCTCAACTATTATTAATGTATTGAGATGCATTTTGATGTCCTGCAAGCATATGCTAATCTAGTTGCTACCCACCTTAAGTTATAGAACAAAATAGAAAACATACCTACATTTTAGAACTTATTTATGTAGATGGTCAGATAGGTGAGCATTACTAAAATGAAAACAAAATGGCAGTATCTTATGCTAGTTTCTATTTAATTGATTTTTATTTAATGGATGAACTTTTTACTGTTTTAATAATGTTATTGCAAAAATTAAATGATATAATAATGCCTTTAATTTGAAAAATAGCTCTTTGGTTGTTGGGCATTCTTTTTTTTTTTTTTATTAAATCATAGCTGTGTACATTAGTATGATCATGGGGCACCATACACTTGGTTCATAGACCGTTTGACACATTTTCATCACACTAGTTAACATAGCTTTTGTGGCATTTTCTTAGTTATTTTGCTAAGACCTTTACATTCCACATTTACTAGGATTCACATATACCCTTGTAAGATGCACTGCAGGTGTAATCCCATTAATCCCCCTCCCTCCCCTCCCTTTCCCCCTTCTCCCTATTCTTAGGTTGTAACTGGGTTATAGCTTTCATGTTGAGGTCCTACATTAGTTTCATAATAAGGGTGAGTACATTGGGTACTTTTTCTTCCATTTTTGAGACACTTTACTAAGAAGAATATGTTCTAGCTCCATCCATTCTTAATTCAGAGATGTAATTAATAAATATTGATCCCTAGAAATGTTCTAGTTGTTGCACAGTGGAGAAATACTCAAGGAAAACATAAATACTTCTGAGATGCTGAGAAATAATATATATTCTATTGGATCTCAAAAAGAAGATAATGTGAAGTGAAATCTAATGGAAGTTTTCCTAATTTAGCTACTTAGACTACAAATGGCAATAAGGAAGGGACAGCTCTCTCTTATTGCAGCTGACTCTCTTGAGTTCAGTGTACACTGGATACCAATCATGAGATTGCCTATGAGCGTTAATTATACTTAATGAGAGAAGTGACAATTTCATTTGACACACACTGGAATTCAGAGGCAAATATTCAACAAGACGAGAGACAGTGGTCATTCACCATTGCATCAAAGCCCCAGAGTGCATGAAACTCACACTCCATTTAAGCAAACCCTTCTGAATTTTTTCATTTAGTCAGGGGAATCCTAGTTTATCCTACTGCCAAGTGTAATTGAAGCCATCATTTGATGGTGGTGGCAGCAAGAGAAGAGAGCAATACAACTAAACTCTGATAAAACTCTATTTTTGACAAATTAAAAAACACATAAATGTTTGTAAGTTTTTCCTCTTAAAATCTATATTATGCTTTGTGTTTTATTAACTATACTTTTCATTTATGTGTATGTGCGCTCAATATATACTAAACATTGTTCTAAATATTTTTTTCACAATTTTTGTGTGACCTTATTAGTTCGGTACCATGATACTCTCGATTACACAGATGAGGAAACTAAACTGCAGAGAGTTAAAGTCATTTATCCAGGACTAACTAAGTATGTAGTGGTGAAGCTGGGATTCCAGTCCACTAGTCTGATCTGGCTTCTCTGATCTTATACAACACTGTGTGTATGTGTGTATAGCACAAGTGGTCTGCACTTAAAAGTTTCCCCATTTCTAAGTAAATCTACTCTGAATACATACCTTTACCTATTATTTCATTTTTTCACATGAAGAATATTATGAGTCAAGACCTTATTCAATTCCCATTTTGGTTTTTCATGTTTTATAGTGAAATCATTATCTTGCTATATACAATTGTCATGAAGATTTTCTTTGCCATTGGCAGTAATCCTTTAAGATAAAATTTTATAAAGGTCTGACAGCATTAAAGAGTTTCCTAGAATTTTTTTTATTATTCTTTTAAAATTCAACCATTGTTACTTTCTTTTGAGATGGCACTGAGGTTATTTCAAGCTCTGGAGTTTAAAATGAGCTTAGTCCAGGGAAACCAGATGGGTGAAATTATTGGTAATAGGATATACTGAACGTTTCACCCCTAAGCAACTAGTTTAGATACAGCCTGACGTGGGAAAAGCAGAGTGCTCCTTTTGTCTGACAGTTTCTTGTTAGTTCAGGTGAAACAAGTTGGTAGTGTCACATCAGTTCCTATAGTCAAGTACCCACATTGTAATTGGCACCAGACATTATGATCCTGCAGTGAGTTCTTGGAGGGGAAAATAGAATTATCCTCTCATTACTCTGAGAGAGCCCACCAAAAGAGTTTTAATATCAAAGTGAGACATGTTCCCCCTTCCTTACCCTTCTATCAAATTAAGAATTAATTTGTAATTAAGAATTAATATGTATTAATAGAATTAGAATAGAATTAATAGAATTAAAAGGCATACAAATAAATTGATGCATTTTATTCAAACATGGTCATTAAGCTATTAGAAAATCATCAAATTGTTTTAAGATGTTTAAAAAATGGTACCTTCTCTCTCTCTCCCATTTTTCTCTCTCTTTGTCTCTTACATTCAGTATCTCTGTCTTTTTTCTCTCTTTTTTACAGACATGCACATATACACACAGAAAAAGTCAGGAATCAATATACAAAATCCACAAATCTAAATAATGCACATTTAAAAAAATCTAGCCCTATAGTGAGAAAGATCTCTGCACGATATCTCATATAATTAAAAAAAGAGAAAAATAAGAAATGAAAGTTTAGTATATATATTCTTTTACCATTTTTTCTTACCAAAAGATATAAACATTTTCAATTTCACATAGGCATCTTGAGTCTTCAAATGGACAACCAGAGGTTAAGAAAGTGAAACTAGCTGGTTTTGATTTATCTGTCTTTCCCTAGTGTCTTGATAATTTAAAAGGCAGAGGAATTTCATCCTAGATCGTATAGTAATTTTCTGAATGATTTTTTACAAGTTCTTTGGTTCTCTAAATACTCACTGGAGACCACTTCAATTTGTTTCCCTTTCCTGAGGTTGCCTGTTACTTAGGCTTTATTTCAAGCTCTTATTTTTTAGAAAGAGGGCAAGGGAAGAAAAGGCTACCAAATTATCGTCACAAAATGAAACAATTTAAATTTGAGAGGTTACTGAATCATGCCTCTACAATCATTTCCATGTATATTCTCCAGACATATCCCACCTATTATACCCAATGTAATATTGGGGTGAAAATTGAAATATTTCCATTCTCTTTCACTTCAGGCAATGTTTAAGATTATATCAAAGACCGAAAGCCTAGTTTTACTCTAGCAAGAGTCATTAAGTAAGAGAATGACATTTTTTCCACGAAAAGTACAATATTTTGTATTTTGCAAAATAGTAGAAACATAGATTTATTTTTCATAAGTAATTGAATCAAAGGATGTTAGGTATGAAAGGATCTTTAGATATACCTTCACATTTTGCAGAAGTGGAAATTGAGTATCAGATAGATGAAGTAACTTCTGTAAGATTTTGTTGTCATCGGTATTGTTATGTCTTAAGGTTATCTCTTAAGATGAGTGTTTTGCACTTTATCTCTATGGCAGAAATCACCTTCTACAACAGATGTACAATGACAAGTAGAGTCTCTGACCTGTAAATGCATTGGTTGATTCCAGTATAAAATTCAACTCATCCTGTGTGAACTCAATGCCAAATTTCTCTCCTTTTTCAAATAAGAAATAAATAACAACATCAAACAAACAAGCAAACTAAAATGTAGAAAGATATGTGCCCCTTTATTTTCATATTAACAACATAGGAGCAAATGGATGAAAAGTGTAATGTTATGAATTAATCATTCATGCCATCTTGTCTTTTGAGTCTGCCATGAATTGATAAATATCCTTCATATTAGTTTTTGCCAAATTCCACTTCAAATTCAAAAGGAGTAATTTCCTACCTTTCTTTTGAGTACACATATGTTTAAACATTTAAATGAAATCATCATTAATAATGAGCTGGCTTATTTTCTCCAATAGATTCTCTCATGAAATTCAGGATATCAGCCTGTGTGCTTCCTTTTCTCTTGCTCGGTTTTTGACACACGTTGGTTCCTTTTAAGAACTTAAGTGTTCTTAACTCTAAATTTGAACACATGGTTTAAGCCTTATTGTTCTTTTCCTACCTAACTGCACCAGTACTACCACTAAAGTGGAGATGAAAAGTAATTTGTGAGGAGAAGTTACTCTTATTTGTTACGAGTCTGCATTGTACCATATTAGCCCTATGCTATTACAGGACAAATAGAACAGTTCATTCAAGGCTCAAGAAGAGACCATAGAGTACAGAGAAGAGCCTCAGAAAGCATCACTGCACATGGGTTATTACCTCTCTTTATTAACTAAAATCTTTACTTTTATGCTTAAACATGCTCACCTCCCTCCAGTATTCAAATGCAGAATTTAAAAGTAGATTAATGAGCCTTTACCAGGATCTATGAGAATGTTCTCTCCAACAGCAATCAATAGTTCTTTCTCTCTCACATGGCATATAAACTTCCTATGTTCTTAGATATATTTATTTGATTAATTGATCATTACTGCCATGCTGAATAATATGCATTTACTAGGAAATAGCCGAAGCCTTAGCTTTTAAGACAGTAATAAATTATTACCTATAATGGAAATTGCATTTAAGCAATTACGTGTTAAACAGGTTGTTCTATGTGGTGTGTTTGTTCACCTATTTATTTATTTATCTATTCATTTATTTTGTTTAATATTCATCACCAGCTCAAAATGGTATCTTATCCAGGCAAAACATTCACTAACACTCTGAGGTAGTGAAAGTGTGATCTTCAGAGCTGACTCTCAGGAGAACAGTAATCCGGCCCAGAGCCAAATCCAGTGTTAGACAGAGAATCTAGGTGTCAGATCTTTGTGCGAGGGGCTCCTGAAATGTCTCAAAGCACACAGGAATTACTTAAAATTTTTGCCATATTAAGGGTGAACACAATGCCAGAAAATGTGCATCTATTTTCTTCCAAAGGACAAGGAACCTTCAAATATGAGTAGATCTGCACTCATAAATTCAATTATATTCATTACATATCTTGGTTCTTATCTGACAAGATAGTTGCAGACTTAAAAAGAGAAAAATATCATGACCCAGAAGAAGTAAGATGTAAGTATAAGTATATAAAAACTGTTCCGCTGGTGTAATCCCACTAATCCCCTTCCCTCTACCCAACTCCCCCCTCCCTCCCCTCCCTTTCCCTCTTCCCCCTATTCTTAGGTTGTAACTGGGTTATAGCTTTCATGTGAAAACTCTAAATTAGTTTCATAGTAGGGCTGAGTACATTGGGTACTTTTTCTTCCATTCTTGAGATACTTTACTAAGAAGAATATGTTCCAGCTCCATCCATGTAAACATGAAAGAGGTAAAGTCTCCATCTTTCTTTAAGGCTGCATAATATTCCATGGTGTACATGTACCACAATTTATTAATCCATTCATGGATTGATGGGCACTTGGGCTTCTTCCATGACTTAGCAATTATGAATTGAGCTGCAATAAACATTCTGGTACAAATATCTTTGTTATGATGTGCTTTTTGGTCTTCTGGGTATATGCCCAGTAGAGGGATTACAGGATTGAATGGCAGATCTATTTTTAGATCTCTAAGTGTTCTCCATATCTCTTTCCAAAAGGAATGTATTAATTTGCATTCCCACCAGCAGTGCAAAAGTGTTCCCTTTTCTCCACATCCGCGCCAACATCTCTGGTCTTGGGATTTTGTGATATAGGCTAGTCTCACTGGAGTTAGATGGTATCTCAAAGTAGTTTTGATTTGCATTTCTCTGCTGGGGCTGGCTGCATGGCCTGGAATCAATCTGATGGAGAGGAACTTTTTTTTTTTTGCAGTTTTTAGCCAGGGCTGGGTTTGAACCTATCACCTCCAGCGTATGGGGACAGTGCCCTATTCCATTGAGCCACAGGCACCGCCCTGGGGAGAAACTTTTAAGAATAAAAGAACAGGCTATAGCTTTTGGAAGATGTAAAGACACACAGAAGAAATCTCTGTGGAACAGCAAAGAAAATATTTTTACGTAGTGCTAACATAATGACCAGACACAGTTCCTACAAGAGGAAAGAAGACACAGGCTTAGCATGCTGTACGGCGCGGTGAACACTAATGCACACTTGGGGGCCTGATTGCCAGGGTGCAAATTCTAGGTCTTCCACTTTCTTGCTTGATGGCTTTGGCTGAATTATATCATCACAATGTCCTTACAGTTACTTTATCTGTAAAACACTATAATAAAAGTGCCTCCCTCCCTCAAAGAGTTGTGGTGAGGATTATATAAGTATGTGTGTATAAAGAAATTATTACAGTGACTAGAGATACTGTTCAAAATGATGTTAAGGGAATTTTAACGAGAGGAGAGCAACCAAGAATGAGCTTTATTTAGAAAAAAAGTTTTTTTTTATTTTTTATTAAATCATAACTGTGTACATTAATGCATCAAGACTTGCCCCAAAGTACGCACACATATGTATATTTGAGAGAGAAATAATAAAGAGGTCATTTTGCTTCAAAAAAAAAAAACTGTTGAGGCCCACAAGGGCAGTCATTGTATGCATTCTTAGCAATGGTGGTGAGAGTTAGGTGAGGAGCCATTGAACATTTAGAGACATGAAATTAAATATAGAGGAATTGAAATGGTTCCTTGCATTAGCTAAATATACCAAATGATGGAATAAATAATGTGTGTGAAAGGTTAACTAGTATTTTTTCTATATTCCTTTTTCCCCATTTGAATGCATAGGAAATTTTATGTTTTCATTGCCTCAGCAGATGTATGTATACAACAAAAGAATGCAGAAGAAAAGGAAGGCTCCTCCTTGCTTTTAAATATTAAAGTCTATGGCCTTGGAGAAAAAGTAGGACACAAGTAGTAAATAGAAGATTCTGACTCATCTTTGAGAATAAGTCCTTTACTACTTCTTTGACTTCAACAACAACAGCAACAAAAATTCTTAATTAGGGTTGAGAGAAGATTAGAGTAGATTTAAGAGGACAACATGTGTTCAGAGCATGAGGCAGTGCCTAGGAAGGAAAGAAATACAGGAGCACCAACACAGAAGCTGGGAACAGACAGGAAGAACCACAGGGGCACGTAGACATTATCTCTGTCAAAATGGGCAGATACGGGCAGGTCAAACAATGGGGAGAACAAGGGTTCTGATGTTATACTCCTCTATGCATCCATTCTCATTTGTACTCAATCACATATTCATTTGCTGTCTCCTTAAAAACGATTTGGTCATCAATTTGGCTACTCTTAACTGTAACTCTTAGCAATGAGAAGGACTCTGCAATAACTTCCACACAGAAAATTTAAGAAATATCTGAGTTTTCTTAGAATCTTGTTTTATGAGGTCTGACAATTAAGTGAGCAAATTTGTCAGCATGCACTTTTGTTGGTAGCACAGTACAAGCAATTTGGTAAGGTTTCATGACCTTGCTATATCAGTATCTCACAGTTGTTTTATGTCAGCCTGTGGTACTGTCTTGCAGAGTAGTGTTCATTATTGTTGTTGCCTGTTTTTGTGTGCCATGGAGTGAGATTCTGGGAGCTTGAATTAGAGCAATTAACAAACATTCCTAAATTTCTTGTTAAACTTGGCTAGAGTGAAAGTGAAAACAAGGACATGTCAGTTAAGTTTATGAGTATAATGCCTTGAAGAAAATGGCAGTGTACACAAGGATTAAATATTTCTCTGAGGGGAGAGAAAGCACCAGTAATGAAGGTCAGGGCAGCCAGTAATGAGTAGAATTGATGAAAACATTGCAAAAATTTGTCAAATTGTGCATTAAAATCATCAGATGACTGTGAAAAATATACCAGACCAAATAAACATGGACAGAGAAACAGTTCAGAAAATCTTAACTGAAAATCTTGGCCAACAACTCATGGCTCTTGCATCATGACAATGCACTGTCTATGAGGGAGTTTTAAGCGAGCAAACAGGCACATGTATTGGAACATTCCCTACTCACTTGATCTGGCCCCAAATGACTTCTTTCTTTACCCAAAGATAAGGAAATATTGAAGACATTTTGATGACATTCAGGACATCAAAGGTAATATGATGACAGCTCTGATGACCATTCCAAATACAGTTTCAAAACTGTTTTAAAGAGTGGACTAGGTACTGGCATCAGCACATAGCTTCCCAAGGAAAGTACTTCAAAAGTGACTATAGTGATACTGAGCAATGAGGCACATAGCACTTTTTCTAGGATGAATTCACAAACTTAATTGTCAGAGCTTCATGCATCATTGTAAAACATTATAGGACCAAAGTAGAAAAATAATAGAACATTTCAATATCTAGTGGACAAGATGTAAGGTTTTGGAAGGTCAGTTAATTAATGCTTGACTGAAACTCTGTGTATGCAGTTTCAACACTTCATTATTATAATTTTAACACTTTTCTTATATTTAGTTCCATAATTGGCTCATGTATATGAGAACATGTTTACATAATCTTTTAAATATTTCTAGCAAGTCACAATTACCTACTAATAAGAAAGTGACCATAAATCATTATTTTTTCATTGTCAGAATTACCTCCTCTTTCATCCCAAATGGTTTCCTTGTTTTTATCTGTCTCTGTCTCTTCTACCCTGGAAGGTTCTCAGCCAGAGCTTTTTTTAGCAGGCTGGTTAACAGAGGAGTGAAGGATAGGGCTTAATTGAGAAGCAAGAAGCCATTTCCAAGCCCAAAGTCTAATTGGCCTGCTCTTTGTATTTTGGAGGTTTTTATGCTCTGCTACAGATTATTCAGTTGCGAGCATTGATTATCTAAGTTACAACTCAAACACAGTGGAAACAGATGAATAATTAAAACCAAAAAATGCATTTATTGTGAAATGTAAGAACTAAGTTCAGTGTTCATTAAATCTCTACCTTCTGAACTAAAACTTGTTATTCAATGGAAAAGAAGACATTTGTTCACTACTAATTGATTATAGTCCCCTAACACCACTGGATCAATTTAACCATCAGATTCTCAAGCTTTGTGTAATTTCTGATGGCTAATTGGCTGGTCCCTGACTGAGTTATGGGCACTTTTCTCATGAAATGCACTGGCATTTATCTGTTTTCTTTTCCCACTTCTGAACATAGTAGCTTTTTTTTTTTTTTTTTAGTTCCTTATTTTCAGTGACCTCAGGTGTCTTTCGTGGGTGGTTATTTTTTAATTTGATTTCGTTTTCTTCAAAAAGTTTTGAAGTAGTCTCTCTCCTTTCCAGAGCTTCTTATTTCTCCCTTAGTGTTGATTTTCCTTTAGTTTAATGGGGATACTGGTAAATAAGAGAGATCTGGAGCAGCATTTCTTGTTATGGGGGTTGGAAGACAGAGAAAACTTGACTTGGGAAACAGTTTGTTGTAATGGCTACAACACTTTCTGGGGAAATATTCAAGTTGACATTTCACAATGTCTGCTTTGCCCTCCTCCCCACTGGGTTCCAGTTAGTTCAAAGTACATTTTTTTTTCAGAGTACTGCTTAAAAGACATCAGGGAAATGACGTTAGCTCTCAGCCAGCAACAACAGTGTTTAAATACAAATATAACCAGAATCAGCCAGTTTTTAACCTCCAGTAAAAGGCTTCTTTGTGTGCACTCTGCATAATAATATGTTCTCAGTGCTGTCATAATTTTTCTCATTATTGCTTCATGCATTCTCACATTATAATTTTCAAAAAAAGTATATGTTGAAGAATTCATCAATGGCTTCCTTATTAGCTCACCAGTTCTTTCAAATCCATTTCCATTGCCTGACTTATTTTGAAATGAGTTGTTACATTTTACTGTTGTGAAAATGGGCTAACCTTTCTAAGTAGTATGTCCAAGTAAACAAGTGCAAAGACCAAACCTGAGAAACTTTTCCTCTTCCCCTTCACTGCCTTCTCCAATAAGAGTTTCTGGGAGCAGAGAAAAGCTGGAAAAGATACAGGGCTTGGAAAGATTATATCAATCTCAATACCCAGAAGGTTTACCAAAGCAATGAAATACACACTGACAAAACAGGTACAGGCAATGCTTTTACACAGGGGCTTAAACCTAATAGTTTAATTAAGGCTCAAATACTTAAATCTTGCATATAAGCCTGTGCATATTTATCAAATTTGTTAAGATGTTAACATTATTCAGTAATGCTATGGCTATGTGATTCCAAGAGGGTAATATCCTATGAGTAAAGGAAGATGCATCCAGTTAGTTTAACTTGATTCTGTCCATGTTGAAAAACATCAAAGACTTTCTCATAAAAATTCATTTAGCCATAAATTTCTGCTAATGGAACAGTGTACTAGAGGGATTAAGTACAGAGTCATTCGAATCTAATAGCCCTCACATCGAGGCCCAGCACCTTCACTTATTAACAGTGGAAACTTTGGCAAGTGGTTTTATCCTTTTAACCTCAATTCCTGTGGCCTTAAATAATTTTTAAGCACATAACACATAGTTTGTGCTCTCTGGAAGAAAATAATTTTAATTCCTGCTATTATGACTATTATGTGGTTTATTATTGTTACCATATATGTATGATATAAAATGGTTGGGTTTTTTTTGCCTTTTTTCTTTTATTTGCTGCAGAATTGTGAAAATAAATAGGACAAGTACTTAGCAAAATCTTGAAACTAACATGAAATGTGTACCACATTATATTTTATTGCATTATATTTCTTATTGTTTCATTTTCAACCATTCCTACCAAATTAATAAAAAGATTAAAAAATTATTATTTATGTAGGTTTACTTTATTTAAGGGCAAAGATAAAACCCATTCCCTAACCTACATCCCCAATCTGTCTGGCCTTTACTTTGGATTAAGTTTTCTCTTAATTTCAAAAGCAATTTTTAATTAAATAGTTAAATATACAGCTTAGAAGGTGAGTTTTGAGACCTTCTATTTAAAATGACCTGGCCACCAGAGACCCTTTCCTATTTTCCTAAGAGAAAACATTTTTTTAAAAAAAGCATAGAACAGGATGCATCCTTCCTCCTAATTTCTCTACTCTGAAGTGCTCTGTATATCTTTTTTTTTTTTTAATTTCAAAATATTGCAGGGGTACAAACGTTTCCAATTATGTGGATCAATGTGTAATGCTTGAATCAGGACTATACATGTGCCCATCACCCAGATAGTGTTTGTAGTACCTATTAGGTAAGTTCTCATCCATTCCCTCCTACCATCTTCCTCTTGCTTGATTTCCACTAAATTTTACCTTCCTCTGTGCACAGGTGTGCTCACTGGTTAGTTATAATTTTATAGCAAGTACATGTGGCATTTGTTTAACAGTTCTTTAGACACTTCACCTAGGATAATAGTTTCCAGTTCCATCCAAATTGTTGCAAAAAGCATGAATTTATCCTTATCCATGGATGAGTAGTATTAGTATTCCATAGTATACATATACTGCATATTGTTAATTGACCCCTGAATTGGTGAGCACTTAGGTTGATTCTACATCTTTGCAATTATAAATTGTGCTGCAACAAACATTTGAGTGCAAATGTCTGATAAAAATACCCAGCCAGTGAGATTGCTGGATTGACTGTAGGTCTATGTTTAGTTCTTTGAGGAATCCCTAAAATTTTTTCCATAGAGGTTATACTAATTTGAAGTCCAACCAACAGTTCCTTACTCTGCATCCAAACCAGAATCTAATATTTTTTGACTTTCTAGTAATGGCCCCTCTGACAGCGTAAAGTGCTATCTCATTGTTGTTTTAATTTGCATTTCAACTGATCGTGTGAACATTTTTTTCAGGTTTTTTGGTCACTTGCGTATCTTCTTTTGAAAAATATCTGTTCATGTTTTTGCACAATTTTTCAAAGGGATGTTTGTATTTTTCTATTTATTTGAATTCTTTGTAAACTCTGGATATAAGTCCTTTGTTGATGTATAGATTGGGAATATTGTCTCCTACTCTGTAGGTTGTCTCTTTACTCTGTTGATTATTTCCTTTGCTGGGCAGAAACATTTTAATTTAATTAAGTCCACTTATTTATTTTTCTTGTTGCCATATGTGCCTATGGGGTCTTAGTCATAACTTCTTTGCTATGCCAATATCTAGAAGCGATTTTCTAACATTATCTTCTATAATTTTTATGGTTTCATGCCTTATATTTAAGTCTTTTATTTATCTTGAATTAATTTTTGTAAATGGTGAGAGGAAGGAATCCTGTTTCTTTCTTCAACATGTGCCTATCCAGTTTTCTTAGCAACATTATTGTATAGAGCTTCTTTTCCTCGGTGTATATTGTTCTTTGTTTCTCAAAGATCAGTTGGCTGTATGTGGATGGTTTTATAACTGGATTCTCTGCTCTTTTCTATTGGTCTATGTCTCTATATTTTGCCAATACTGAACTATTTTGATTACTATAGTCTTATAATATAGTTTGCAGTCTGGTAAAGCAATGTGTCTAGATTTGTTCTTTTTGCTTAAGATTGCTTTGGCTATTTTCTGGTTCCAAATGAAGCCTAGAATTATTTTTTCCCAGGTCTGTATAATGTGATGTTGGTGTTTTGATTAGGATTTCTCGGAATCTGTAAATCACTTTGGACAATATGTACCTATTGACTCATGGATCGTACCCATCCATGAACATGATATGTTTTTCCATTTGTTTGTGTCATCTGCTATTGCTTTCCTCAGTATTTTCTAGATCTATTTGTAGAGATCTTTTGCTTTCTTGTTTAAGTTTATTCCTAGGTATTTTATTCTCTTTATAGCTATTGTGAATGATATTGAGTCTTTGAATTGACTCTCAGCTTGACTGTTATTGCTATATAGCAATGATGTAAAGAAATTTTACTGATTTGTGTACATTGATTTTGCTAAATTTGTTAATCAATTTCTGGAGTCTCTTTGTAGAGTCATTGGGTTTTCTAGATTAAGGATCATACTATCAATAAAAAGTGCTAGTTTTACCTTTTATTTACCAATTTGTATAAGCTTAATATTCTTTTCTGTCCATATTTCTCTGACTGGGACTTTCAGCACTATGTTGAAGAGAAGTGATGATGGTGGGCACCCTTGTCTTGCTTCAGTTCTTAGGGACAATCTTTTCAACTTTTTCTCATTCACTATGATATTGGCTGTGGGTGTGTCATATGTAGCTTTAATAATTTTGATATATGATCCTTCTATAACTATTTTGTTGACAGTTTTTATCTTGAAAGAGTACTGGATTAGGTTAAATGCTCTTTCTGCATCTATTGAGATAATCGTATCATTTTTGGGTTTGCTTCTGTTTATACAGTGCATCACATTTACTGATTTATGTATACTGCATCATAACATATAGCCATATGTCTTTGGGATAAGCTCACTTGGTCATGATGGATTATCTTTTTAATGTACGGTTGAATTAAATTTTCTCATATTTTATTTTTTGACGTACAGTTGAATTCAGTTTATCTTTTGATGTACAGTTGAATTCAATTTTCTTATGTTTTATTTTGAAAAATAGGATTAATGTGAAGGTACATACAATTAGATTACATTATTTGAAATTTAAGGTAAAGTCTGAGTTGTAGGTTTCACCTTCATCCAGGAAGTATCCCACACATTATATCCATTAGGTGGGAACTTAACCAACCTTCCATCCTTTCCCCTGTTCTTGAATTTAACAGACTTTTACTCTCATATGTGCACATTATTACTAATCTGTAAGTTTCAACTTAGTATTGAGTGTAAAAGAAGTTTAACTTTCCATTCTTATGATAGTTTATTTAGGAGAGAGCTCTACAACTCCATCCTAGTTACACAAAAAGATACAAAATCTCCATCTTTTTATGGCTGAATAATATTCTATTGTATACATACATCACAATATATTAATCCATTCATATGTTGAAGGGCACTTGGGTTGTTTCTACATCTTTGCAATTGTAAATTGGGTCGCTACAAACATTGGAGTCTGAACATTGTTAAGATAAAATGGCTTTGGTTAATTTTGGGTAGATACCTAGTAATGGGATTACAGGATCAAGTGGAAGGTCTACTTTTAGTTATTTGAGGCCTCTCATGTGAGAATACTATATCTGCTTTTTTTGGTTTCCATTTACTTGGAATATTTTTTTCCATACCTTCATCTTGAGTCTATATGAGTCCTGCTGGTTTAGATGTGTTTCCTGGGGATACCAGATACTTGGGTTGTGCTTTTCATCCATTCAGCCAACTTATTTCTCTTCAATGGAGAATTCATACCATTCACATAGATTGGAAGAATTAATATGTGGAAGGCTGACACCACAGCATCTATTTTGTAGGCCAAGTGCTATTTCCAGTACTAACAGACTTAAGTTTCTATTTCCCTGCAAATGCTAGGCCTAAGTTTCTATTTCCCTGCTAACTCCAGGCCTCTTCTCATAAATCACGTGAGCGAAACTTTGAAGCTTGCCGTTGGAACTTATCTCCACCAAGGCCAGGAACTTATCTATACCAAGGCCAGGTTGCTTAGATACCTGGTGACGTAAACCTCCTCCTTCACCTACCCTTATATACCCTGGAAGAACTTTGCAATAAACGAGACTTGATCAGACTCCTGTCTTGTCTCCATTCTTCGTGCCCCTTGACCCTTTTTCATTCTCACCCCCTCCTCCAGGTATCCCTGTCGACTGACCCGCAGCCGGGTCATTAATATGTGGAATGTTGTGTAGTACCTTATTGCTTTGGTTTACCCCTTATTCTATTGTTTTATATGAGCTTTGAGATTTAACTTGTGGGCAGTTTAATAATGGTGTGTGCCTATTGTGCTGATCCATGCATAATGTAGTTCTAAGTACTTCCTGCAAGGAAGGTGTATTCTTGAGAAATTCAGTGTTTGCTTGTCTGGAAATGTCTTTATTTCTCCTTGATATATAAAAGGTAAGATTTGCAGAATATAAAATTTTGGGCTGGACATTTTACTATTTAAGAAAACTGAAGATTGGACCCTAATACCTTTTGGGTTGAGAAATAAAAGTTAGTCTGATGGATTTTTCTTTTCACTTGATGTTTTTGCCTTGTGGCTCACATGAATTTCTCCTTTCTGTGGATTTTGATCAGCACAATAACTATGTATCTTGGCGCTTGCCTCTTTGCAAGAAATCTCCTAGGTGTTCTTTGAGCTTTTTGCACCTAGATATCAAAATTTCTAGCAAGACCAGGAAATTTTTTTTCTTAATTATTCCGTCAAATAGATTTTTCAACCCTTACTCATTTCTTTCTTCATCTTCATGGATGCCTATGATTCTTATATTTGAAATAACTCAATTTTTCTTCCTTCTTGAAGATTTTGTTCATTCCTCTTAATTCCTTTTTCTTTATTTGACTGATTGAGTTAGTTTGAAAGAGTTGTCTTCCAGCTCTGAGATTCTTTCTTTTGCCTTGTCTACTCTATTCTTAAACTTCCACTGTGCTGTCTATTTCTTTAAATTAATTTTCATTTACAATAGTTCTATGTGCTTTTTTAAATATGTTTATTTCTTATTTAACTTTTTCATTTATTTTGTGAATTGTTTTTCTACTTTCTTTGAGTTGGTTTTCCTTTTTTTTCCTGAGATTTCCATGACCTTCTTTACAATTGATGTTTGTAATTCTTTATCTGTCATTTCAGTGTTTTTGTTTTGGTTGTTATCCATTGCTAGAGAACTGGTATTACCTTACCTTTTGGGAGTATCATTTTGCTCTGATTTTCTTTTGAAACTTTCAGAATTCTTATACTAATGCCTGCTCACCTGGAGCAGCTGTTGCTTCTTATTTTTCTATACTTTTTCTTTCAATGGGGCTATTTTTCCTCCCTCACCTATTAGAGTGTTTCTATATCCTGGGTTGGGTATTAATCTTGGATTTGCTTGTGGGTGTCTTTTTTTTTTATTAAATCATAACTGTATACATTGATATGATCATGGGGCATCATACACTCACTTCATAGACCATTTGACACATTTTTATCACAGTGGTTAACATAGACTTTCCGGCGTTATCTCAGTTACTATGCCAAAACTTTACATTCCACATTTACCAAGTTTCGCAAATACCCCTGTAAGATGCACCACAGGTGTGATCCCACCGATTCCCCTCCCTCCACCCACCCCCCCTTTCCCACTTCCCCCTATTGTTAAGTTGTAACTGGGTTATAGCTTTCATGTGAGAGCCCAAATTAGTTTCATAGTAGGGCTGAGTACATTGGGTACTTTTTCTTCCATTCTTGAGACACTTTACTAAGAAGAATATGTTCCAGCTCCATCCATGTAAATATGAAAGAGGTAAAGTCTCCATCTTTCTTTAAGGCTGCATAGTATTCCATGGTATACATATACCACAATTTATTAATCCATTCGTGGATCGATGGGCACTTTGGCTTTTTCCAAGACTTAGCTATTATGAATTGGGCTGCAATAAACATTCTGGTACAAATATCTTTGTTATGTTGTGATTTTTGGTCTTCTGGGTATATGGTCAGCAGAGGAATTGCAGGATTGAATGGCAGATCTATTTTTAGATCTCTGAGTGTTCTCCATATATCTTTCCAAAAGGAATGTATTAATTTGCATTCCCCACCAGCAGTGCAGAAGTGTTCCCTTTTCTCCGCATCCACGCCAACATCTCTGGTCTTGAGATTTTGTGATATAGGCTAATCTTATTGGAGTTAGATGGTATCTCAAAGTAGTTTTGATTTGCATTTCTCTGATGATTAAAGATGATGAGCATTTTTTCATATGTCTGAAGGCCGTGCGCCTGTCTTCTTCAGAGAAGTTTCTCTTCAAATCCCTTGCCCAGCCTGCGATGGGATCCCTTGTTTTTTTCTTGCTGATGCGTTTGAGTTCTCTGTGGATTCTGGTTATTAAACCTTTGTCAGAGATATACCCTGCAAATATCTTCTCCCATTCTGAGCGCTGTCTGCTTGCTTTGCTTACTGTGCTCTTAGCTGTGCAGAAGTGTTTTAGTTTGATCAAGTCCCAGTAGTGTATTTTTGAACCTGCTTCAATTGCCGGGGGGAGTCTCCTCATGAAATACTCACCCACACCAATTTCTTCAAGGGTTTTCCCTGCATTCTCCTCTAGTATTTTTATAGTTTCATGTCTTAAACTTAGACTCTCTTAATCCAATGAGAGTCTATCTTAGTTAATGGTGAAAGGTGTGGGTCCAATTTCAGTCTTCTGCAGGTTGCCAGCCAGTTCACCCAACACCATTTGTTAAATAGGGAATCTTTTCCCCACTGAATGTTTTTAATTGGCTTGTCAAAAATCAAATAGCGGTAAGTAGCTGGATTCATCTCTTGGTTCTCTATTCTGTTCCAGATATCTACTTCTCTGTTTTTGTGCCAATACCATGCTGTTTTGATCACTATCGATTTGTAGTAAAGTCTGAGGTCTGGTAGTGTGATTCCTCCTGTTTTGTTTTTATTTCTGAGTAATGTCTTGGCTATTCGAGGTTTTTTCTGATTCCATATAAAACGAAGTAATGTTTTTTCAAGATCTTTAAAATATGACAGTGGAGCTTTAATAGGGAGTGCGTTGAAATTATATATTGCTTTGGGTAGTATGGACATTTTGATAATGTTGATTCTTCCCAGCCATGAGCATGGTATGTTTTTCCGTTTGTTAACATTTTCAGCTATTTCTTTTCCTAGAGTTTCATAGTTCTCTTTATAGAGATCTTTCACGTCTTTTGTTAGGTAAATTCCCAAATATTTCATCTTCTTTGGCACTACTGTGAATGGGATAGAGTCCTTAACTCCTTTTTCAACTTGACTGTTGTTGGTGTATATAAAGGCTACCGATTTATGGATGTTGATTTTGTAACCTGAGACGCTGCTGTATTCCTTGATCACTTCTAGTTTTGTAGTAGA
The DNA here is from genome assembly GCF_027406575.1 of Nycticebus coucang. Taxonomy (NCBI): domain Eukaryota; kingdom Metazoa; phylum Chordata; class Mammalia; order Primates; family Lorisidae; genus Nycticebus; species Nycticebus coucang. The sequence continues at coordinate 32,371,311 of NC_069786.1, forward strand.
GTCCCTAGTGTTTTCCAGATACACAATCATATCATCTGCGAAGAGCGAGAGTTTGATCTCTTCTGACCCTATATGGATACCCTTGATCGCCTTTTCTTCCCTAATTGCGGTGGCTAAAACTTCCATTACAATGTTGAAAAGCAATGGAGACAATGGGCAGCCTTGTCTGGTTCCTGATCTGAGTGGAAATGATTCCAATTTAACTCCATTCAATATGATATTGGCTGTGGGTTTGGTGTAGATGGCCTCTATCAGTTTCAGGAAAGTCCCTTCTAGACCAATTTTCTTGAGTGTTCTGATCATGAAGGGATGCTGGATGTTATCAAAGCTTTTTCTGCATCAATTGAGAGAATCATATGGTCTTTGTTTTTTAATTTGTTTATGTGCTGAATTACATTTATAGATTTACGTATATTGAACCAGCCTTGACACCCTGGGATAAAACCAACTTGGTCATGATGTATAATTTGTTTCATGTGTTGCTGGATTCTGTTTGTTAGGATCTTGTTGAATATTTTTGCATCTATATTCATTAGTGATATTGGCCTATAATTTTGTTTTCTTGTTGGGTCTTTTCCTGGTTTGGGGATCAGGGTGATGTTTGCTTCATAGAACGTGTTGGGTAGTCTTGCTTCTTTTTCTACATTTTGGAACAGGTTGAGTAATATAGGTACTAATTCCTCTTTAAAGGTTTGGTAGAATTCTGACGTGAAACCATCTGGTCCCGGGCTTTTCTTTTTAGGGAGGTTTTGTATAGTTGATGCTATTTCTGAACTTGATATGGGTCTGTTCAACATTTCCACTTGATTCTGGTTAAGTCTTGGAAGGTGGCGTGCTTCCAATTATCGGTCAATTTCCTTCAGATTTTCATATTTCTGAGAATAAAGTTTCTTGTAATATTCATTAAGGATTTTTTGGATTTCTGATGAGTCTGTTGTTATTTCATCTTTGTTGTTTCTGATTGATGAGATTAGAGATTTTACTCTTTTTTTCATGATTAGGTTGGCCAGAGGTTTATCTATTTTATTGACCTTTTCAAAAAACCAACTTTTTGATTTATTGATCTGCTGTATTATTCTTTTGTTTTCAATTTCATTTAATTCTGCTCTAATTTTGATTATTTGTTTTCTTCTACTGGGTTTAGGGTTGGAATGTTCTTCCTTTTCCAGTTGCTTGAGATGTCCCATTAAGTTGTTAACTTCCTCTCTTTCCGTTCTCTTGACGAAGGCTTGCCGTGCTATAAATTTCCCTCTTAGAACTCCCTTTGCGGTGTCCCAGAGGTTCTGATAGTTTGTGTCTTCATTGTCATTTTGTTCCAAAAAAATTGGCGATTTCTTTCTTAATCTCATCTCTGACCCAGCTATCATTCAGCATAGGGTTATTTAACTTCCATGTTTTTGTATGAGTATGCAGATTCCTGTTGTTACTCAATTCAAGTTTTATTCCATGATGGTCCGAGAAGATGCATGGAAAAATTTCTATTCCTTTAAATTTACTGAGGTTAGACTTGTGACCTAAAATGTGGTCAATTTTGGAGTAAGTTCCGTGGGCTGGTGAGAAGTATGTGTATTCAGTTTTGTTGGGATGAAATGTTCTGTAGATGTCTGCTAAATCTAACTATTGGATGGTTAGGTTTGAATCTAAGATTTCTTTGCTCAGCTTCTTGCTGGAGGATCCATCCAACACTGCCAAAGGAGTGTTGAAATCTCCGACGATTATGGAGCTGGAGGAAATCAAGTTACTCATGTCTGTTAGAGTTTCTCTTATAAATTGAGGTGCATTCTGGTTGGGTGCATAGATATTAATAATTGAGATCTCATCATATTGAGTATTACCCTTAACATATATGAAGTGACCATTCTTGTCCTTCCTTACTTTTGATGGTTTAAAGCCTACTGTATCTGCAAATAAAATTGCAACACCTGCTTTTTTCTGATTACCATTTGCCTGAAATATGGATGACCATCCTTTCACCCTGAGTCTGTATTTGTCTTTTAAGTTGAGATGTGACTCTTGTATGCAACAAATATCTGGCTTGAGTTTTTGTATCCAGTGAGCTAACCTATGCCTCTTTAGAGGACAGTTTAAGCCATTCACATTGATGGAGAGTATTGATAAGTCTGGTGGAATTTTGGGTATCGAGTTTTTCAAAGGTCCAGTGGACATTTTTAATCCTTTCGCCAGTGTGGAAGTTGGAGTTTGATCCGAAGGTTCTGAGTGAGTTTACTTTTGTGGTATAGGATTGGGTTGGTCATTGTGGAGGATAGGTCTGAGAATATCCTGAAGAGCTGGTTTACTTATGGCAAATTTTTTCAACATACAAATGTCATTGAAGTATTTAATTTCTCCATCATAGATGAAACTCAGTTTGGCTGGATACAAGATCCTGGGTTGAAAGTTATTTTGCTTTAGGAGATTAAAAGTTGATGACCACCCTCTTCTGGCTTGAAAAGTTTCAGCAGAGAGATCTGCAGTTATTCTAATATTCTAACCTTTGTACGTAATTGTTTTCTTTCGCCGGACTGCTTTGAGAATCTTCTGTTTCATGTTAAGTTTAGTGAAGCTAATTATGATATGTCTGGGGGATGACTTATTGGGGTTGAATAGTGCTGGGGTTCTGAAGCTGCCTGCTATCTGAATTTCAGATTGTATAGGCATGTCTGGAAAATTTTCTTTCATAATTTCATGCAGAAGGGCCTCTGTGACCTTGGAGGCCACTTCATCGTTCTCAGAAATCCCTATAATTCTTTTTTTTTTTTTTTTAGATTTTTCATGTAATTTTATTTATTTTTTATTTTTTTTATTAAATGATAACTGTATACATTGATATGATCATGGGGCATCATACACTTGCTTCATAAACCATTTGACACATTTTTATCACTGTGGTGTGACATAGCCTTTCCGGTGTTATCTCAGTTACTGTGCCAAAACACTTACATTCTACATTTACCAAGTTTCGCAAATAGCCCTGTAAGATGCACCACTGGTGTGATCCCACCGATCCCCCTCCCTCTACCCACCCCCCCTTCCCACTTCCCCCTATTGTTAAGTTGTAACTGGGTTATAGCTTTCATGTGAGAGTCCCAAATTAGTTTCATATTAGGGCTGAGTACATTGGGTACTTTTTCTTCCATACTTGAGATACTTTACTAAGAAGAATATGTTCCAGCTCCATCCATGTAAACATGAAAGAGGTAAAGTCTCCATCTTTCTTTAAGGCTGCATAGTATTCCATGGTATACATATACCACAAATTCTTATATTGCTTTTTTTCGAATTATCTGAGAGCTCTCTGAGTGAGTGATCCGTTTTTGCTCTCCATTTCTCTTCCTCTTTGAGAGATTGGGAGCGTTCGAAGACTTTATCTTCAATGTCAGAAATCCTTTCTTCTGCTTGCTCCATTCTGTTGCTGAGGGATTCTACTGTATTTTTCATATCTTTGAGGGCTGTAAATTCTTGCTTCAGTGTGTCTAAGTCTTTGGTGGTTTTGTCTTTAAATTCGTTAAATTCTTGAGACAAGAATTTTGAATTTCTCCTCGAATTCCTAATTCCATTTTATTAATCTTGTCTGCAATCCAAATTCTGAATTCTATTTCTGACATCTCAGCCAGTTGTTTATGAGTGGGATCTTCAATCACATCTGCCGTATCTTTTCTTGGGGGGGTTTATCTATTCTGGTTATTCATGTTACCAGAGTTTTTCCGCTGATTCCACCCCATGGTTATTTTACTCCCTTTGCTTTTTCCCCTGGGGCTTTATCGAGGGGCCGTACAGTGTTGTGGCCTGAGAAACTGGGGCCCTGTCTGGTGTGGTGGAGCAAAGTGGTTCTGTCTTGTTTTCAGCTGGTTTCTGTTCGATCCTATTGCAACTTCTACTCTGGCTTGAAGTCTCAGCTGTGTGGAAAAATCAGCAATTAAGTCACCCCACCCGTCCACCTCTGGCCCCAGTTGGAAAAGGAGAATGAAACCTTCCTACAACCGCACACCCAGGGCACCGCCTGAAAAGTCCTCATTCTATTAGCCCAGTTCAAAAGGTCCAAATCAACTGTCTCAATCGGCACCTGTCTCGGTTGGTAGAGTTCAAGAGGTCTCTGGGAACTGGATCACAGGAGCCTGGTGACTCCTCTGACACGGCTCACCCCAGTGCAGCGTGGAGTCAGGAGGAGCCACCCAGCAAACAGAGCAGTCTGGGAAGGTTGACGTCTCCTTCCCCACTTTGCCCCTCCATTGGACCCAGTCACTGGTATCTCTGCAGATGGCTAACCCAGTTGCCTGCAGTGAACAGACACTCCAGGGGTTTGCACCTGCCCGAATCGCAAGGAAGTCTGCCAGGCCCCCGCAGACTGCCACTATCTAGCAGGAGGAGATGGGGCCTGACATCTTTGAGTGCTTGATGCAGGTGATGGGAAGGAGGTGTTCACTCAGGCTTAGCCCCGTCCCTGATGGATGCTGCTAACAGAACAGAAAGGAACAGACAACTTTGCGAGGTTCTGTCTCTGTTCCTGCCGAAATCGCCTACAGAAGACAGGCTGTTCTGAGTTCAAACGTCTTTGCTGCTGGAGGTTTGTGTCCTCTTTGCTACTGGAGGTTTGCCGATCACCTCTCTGGGTCGGCCCCGCCCTGGAAGCTTCCCAGGTTTGTGTGCAGTGTCAGGAAATCCCCCGCTTACCGGTGGCCTCCTCTGGTTGCCCAGGGAGACAGGGTGTTTGGCCTCAGAATATCCAGAAGTGAGCGTTCTTCCATTAAAGAAAAAACGGCTGTTGATCTACCTCCAGGGAAATGCTGTCTGGTGTGGGCACTCAGCCGACCCTTTTTTCCTCTGTCTCGAGCCCCAGAGTCAGCACTGAGTGGCCGCAGTTTATGCTGGGTCCACACCCCTCAAGAGATCCCCCAAGAATCCGAACTCTTGGGGGATAGTCCCCCAGACCCCGATTGGGAGTGGGGGGGAAGTTAGAGTTTTATTCAGTTTTATGCCCGCCCGGGGAGGGCTGTTGCACCGCACCACAGGGAAGTGCCGCCAAAAGGCTTGATTTCACCGCAGCAGAGTGCCCTCTCCTTGCTCACATGTCTCAGAGTCAGTGCTAACCTGACGCAACTCGGGCACTGTGCACTCCCCTCGAGAAATCACCCAAGGATCCGAACTCCTGGGGGATAGGCCTCCAGACCCCGAGTAAGAGTAGGGGCTCTCAGCTCTCAGCAGGGAAGCTAGAGTTTTATTCAGTTTTGTGCCCGGCCCTGTAATGTTGCCCGGGGAGGGCTGCTGCACCTAATCCGCAGGGAAGTGCCGCCGAGGCGTGACTCCCCCTCAGTAGAGTGCTTTCTCCTCGCCTGCGTGTCTGAGTCAGCGCTGACCAGTCGTGGCTCGGGCACTGTGCGCTCCCCTCGAGAAATCACCCAAGGATCCAAACTCCTGGGGGACAGGTCCCCAGACCCCAAGTGAGAGTGGGGGGGGAAGCTAGAGTTTCATTCAGTTTTATGTGGCTGTATTGATGCACGGGGAGGGCTGTTGCACCGCACCACAGGGAAGTGCCGCCGAGGCGTGACTCCCCGTCAGCCCGGTGCCCTCTCCTCACTCGTGTGCCTCAGAGTCAATGTTGACCAGTCGCAACTCGGGGACTGTCCACTCCCCTTGAGAAATCACTCAAGGATCCGAACTCCTGGGGGACTGGCCTCCAGACCTCAGTGGGCGGGAGGGGAGTGTTGGGGATTCAGGATTGCCAGCAAAGGATTTTTAAAGTTTTATTCAGTTTTATGCCTGGCAGGAGAATGCCACGGCACCCCAGTAGGGGAGGTAGGTCCAGTTTTTAGAAGGTCTCTCCCATGGAGTGTAGTGGGAAGGCCTTTAATTTCTGCCCACTTGTTTAATTGTGGGGCTCTTGAGCCGGTCCCATGGGGGAGGGGGACTCCCGTCCGCTTAGTGGTGGATTTTGTACCTTTTGTTTGCATCCTTGTGATCACAGCTTGCCTCAGCGGTGTTGATGTGCGTTCTTCAACCTTCTCTCTTGGTGAGGCTCAAGTCCACCAGGATACTGACTAAATTCCTGTCCCTTAACTCTCCTTCTGGACGGGAGCCTCTGTTGAAAGCTGGGTTCAGTCCGCCATCTTGTCTCTTGTCTCCCCCCTCGTTTGTGGGTGTCTTGATGATGGTCTAGGTTCTGCCTAGATGTCATGGTTATAGGTATCTTTAGTGTGCTGGTTTTCTCAGTTGTTAGTTGTTTGTAGGCTATAGCAGTGGTGAGGCATGGGTTGAGGCAGTTTCCCTGTCTTTCATTGACGAGGGAAGATGGAGGTCTGTGAAATCCTTTCCCTTTGTTCATCCCTGTGGTTTTCTTAACAACATGAATTGTTTTGGCACACCCAGTTTAATTTATGAGACTATACATATTGCTTATGTGTAAGAATCAACCACACCCTGTATTATTATGTCAGTCAATGTTGTAAAGGGCTGTGCATATTATCCTCCCTGTCAGTAGGTGGCAAATGCCAGAAGAAACAAGCTTCAGTGTTGTTTGGGGGAGCCGTCACTGGGTCTAGACTCTCATGGGAAGCACTCTAATGCTCTGGGTGGTAGATGGGGCCCTAACATATTCAGATGAGCTCTTATTCTCTATGAAAGCAGAGGTGTTTGGGGGAAAGGCTTCGTGGGGCTGGGCTGGGTAAGCTTGCCCTTAGGCTCCACAAAAGCTGGTAAGGTGGCTGTCCAGGCATAGGTCAAGAGTCCCCTCCCAGTCTTCTAGGGAATGTCACCAGGAAGGGGCTGAAGCATCCCATTCAGTAAGAGAGTCAGCTTGTGAGGAAGGACCATCTAAGATTGTAAATCTGGCTGTCAGTGGGTTTTTCTTTTCTCTCCACTCCCTTGCTCTGTGGTCTCCTTCTGGAGAGACCACATGCAGGACCTCAAACTAGTTCAGCTCCCTCATGATGGAGGTGAGGGCTGGGAGCTTCCCTATTCTGTCCTGGGCTGAAAGTGTGTTCTTCCTGTGAGGTCAGTGCTGTATGCATGTATAGGCTGCAACTGGGACCACTCTGCCCTGTGTTTTAAGTTCTACCTGTAATGTTTCCCTCATATTCTAAGATTTGTTCACAAATCTCTCTCAATGCCCCCAAGCAACACAATTGATTCCTAAGGCCACAGGATCCAGCCTGTAGCCCTGTCTCCAGGTTCCTAAAGATCAATCCCTAACTGTGCCAGGGAGAGGTATGTTGGTTCTGAGTACCGTAAAGGGTTGATGTCTATCCACTTCAGGGTGTGCCCTGCTCCAATGGTACATCCAGGAAAGCAGCACCAGGGAGGGCCAGTGAACAAGGAGCTCACAGTCCAAGCATCACTTAGTCTGATATAGGTAATTGAGAGGAAAGTTTGAATCTCATATTCTGTGGAAGCTTCAGTGTAGTAGATATACTAACAGAAGGGAAACGGTCACTTCTGACAGCCAGACTCGAGCTCTTCTTTTGATAACCATGGATAGGGCTGGGAGAGGAGCAAAAATGTTTGAATGGAGGAAGCTAGAACTCTGGTAATCTCTGTCCTTCTTTCCAAAAGGCAGCTCTTCTGGAATGTGTAGGGTCTGGAGTCACACAGATCCTCTGGGACCCACTGACCCCCTGTGACTCCCACAGACCAGGCCAGACTTGGGAAATGATTTTATGGGAATAAGTGAGATGAAAACTGAAAGGTTGAAGCTCCCAAGGGATGACAAAAGTGTTCAGTGAGTGAAGAAGCAATATGGTCCCTGCTGCCTTGGGTCTGTGGTAATGGGATATAACCCCTAGGGGGGTATGCTAGGCTGGTGCTTTGTCCTCAAGAAGCTCCTAGTTCTCTGGTGGCAGCAGCTTTTGGGCTCATGAAGGTAGAAAAGCTCTCAGCAGCTTAGGAGCCTGATGACTGCTAGAGATGCGAGGGAGTAAACAAACAAACCACCTAACCTACCCTTTTCTTTCTTTTTTTTTTTTTTTGGAGAGACAGAGTCTCACTTTATGGCCCTCGGTAGAGTGCCGTGGCCTCATACAGCTCACAGCAACCTCCAACTCCTGGGCTTAAGTGATTCTCGTGCCTCAGCCTCCCAAGTAGCTGGGACTACTGGCGCCTGCCACAACGCCCGGCTATTTTTTGGTTGCAGTTGGCCGGGGCCAGGTTTGAACCCACCACCCTCGGTATATGGGGCCGGCGCCTTACCGACTGAGCCACAGGCATCGCCCAATAACCTACCCTTTTCAAGGGACTCCAAGCCTCTTAGCGTTAGTATACTCCTTCTTGTTGTACTCCTCAACTTCTGCCTGTGGAATTTCTGATAGGCTCTGGTATTTTTCCCTTAAAATTATATCCCATCTAGGGCAGCGCCTGTGGCTCAGTGAGCAGGGCGCCGGACCCATATGCCGAGGGTGGCGGGTTCAAACCCAGCCCTGGCCAAACTGCAACAAAAAAATAGCTGGGCGTTGTGGCAGGCGCCTGTAATCCCAGCTACTCAGGAGGCTGAGGCAGGAGAATCACCTAAGCCCAGGAGTTGGAGATTGCTGTGAGCAGTGTGACGCCACGGCAGTCTACAGAGGGCAATAAAGTGAAACTCTGTCTCTACAAAAAAAAAAAAAAAATTATATCCCATCTATATTTGTCTGTTTTTCTTTTTCATCTAAAATTTTTCCTTCTTTCTGAGATGACCTGGTAGTGGAGGTCTCTGATCAGACCTCCTGGCTCCCCTTGTGCCATGACCTTTTTTGGTCGGTATCATCATTAAAAGTGAAATTTATTGTGATGCAGTTCCCTAAATTTAATTCCCTGGCTATTTGGTGTCTATATTAAAGCTAACGTTAGTCTGTGTGTGGCCTAGGTATGACTGGAATGTGGCTCCCTCCCCTCTCCTATGAGCAACCTTCTCTTTCCATTTATTTCTCATCAATAATCCTGATGTTCTCATGCTGTTCTCAATACGCCCAAACCACCCACTTTGGTGAGTTACTCATCTATAAGCCCTAATTTGCCTTTTATCCTCTCCTGTATCTGATTTTTAATTCAAGCAGGTTGCATTCTCTTAGGGATAAATTTTAATTTGTACCAAGGTGTCAATGGGTCAACAACTAATGTGCCCCATTTCAAGACAACTTTCTCATCTTGGCATTGCCCCTCAGTGACAAGTTCAAATATTTAGGAGAAGAATGGAGGAAGATGTAGGACAGGTGCTTTATACCCTGTTTCCCCGAAAATAAGACATCCTCCGAAAATAAGACCTACTTACAGGAAAGATAAGATGTCCCCTAAAAATAAGACCTAGTGCATCTTTGGGAGCACACCTTAAAATAAGACACTGGTTTGATTTATAGCATTTTTGTCTTTCCTCTCTACTTGGTGGAGGTGGGGTACTGTGTCTGATCAGGTTAGCAAAGAGCTGCTGACCTCAAGGGAACCACCCAACTGGGCTCCCCCAGAAGGTGGTTTATTTAAGGTTGTATCAAAGTACCATACTGTACACCTATATTACTCCGTCTCCCTCATTCTGTGCTCTCTTTTTTTTGTCAATATTTCTTTTACCCACCCCCTCTCCTTTCTCTATTTTTCTTTTTTTTTCGTATCACTCAGTCCTCCTTTCTTTCATCCCTTTTTTGTTCTTCAACCTTCTCACACTTCTGGTCCTGTAACCCTTAGTCCACAGGCATGAGAACTTAAAGAGCAAGAGGAAGTGAAAGGAAAATTAGGGCAAGGAAACAAATAAAAGAAATCACCCATGAGGAAGAATCAGCAGAAAATTCCAGGTGACATGAAGAACCAGTCCAGAACAACCCCACCAAGGGACCATGAGGTAGCTACTTCAGAGGATTCCAACTATAAACAAATGTTAGGAATGACAGAAAGGGAATTTAGAATACACATGTTGAAAACAATGAAAGAAATGATGGAAACAATGAAGGAAACTGCTAATAAAGTGGAAAATAACCAAAAGGAAATTCAAAAACAGAATCAAATAAGAGATGAACGATATGAAGAATATAAAAAGGATATAGCAGAGCTGAAGGAACTGAAACAGTCAATTAGGGAACTTAAAGATACAATGGAAAGTATCAGCAGCAGGTTAGACCATGCAGAAGAAAGAATTTCAGAGGTAGAAGACAAAGTTTTTGAGATAACTCAGATAGTAAAAGAGGCAGAAAAGAAGAGAGAGAAAGCAGAACGTTCACTGTCAGAAATATGGGACTTTATGAAGCGTTCCAACATACGAGATAGAGGAATTCCAGAAGGGGAAGAAGAATGCCCCAGAGGAATGGAAGCCATACTAGAGAATATTATAAAAGAAAATTTCCCAAATATCACCAAAGATTCTGACACACTGCTTTCAGAAGGCTATCAGACGCCAGGTCGCATCAACTCTAACCGAGCTTCTCCAAGACACATTGTGATGAACCTGTCCAAAGTCAAGACAAAAGAAAAGATTCTGCAAGCTGCCAGGAGTAAGCACCAGTTGATCTACAGGGGCAAATCCATCAGAGTGACCGCAGACTTCTCTAACGAAACTTTCCAAGCAAGAAGACAATGGTCATCTACCTTTAATCTACTTAAACAGAACAATATCCAGCCCAGAATTCTGTACCCTGCTAAGCTAAGCTTCAAAATTGACGGAGAAATCAAATCATTTACGGATATACAAACATTGAGGAAATTCGCCACAACAAGACCAGCTCTACAGGAAATACTTAACCTGTTCTGTACACTGACCACTACAATGGATCAGCAGCAAAGTAAGAACTCAGAAATTAAAGGACAGAACCAAACAAACCTCCACACTGATGCAAAAGATAAAACTAAGCAATGGACTCTCACAAAATAAGACGAAAAGAATACTACCACACTTATCAATTATCTCCATAAATGTTAATGGCTTGAATTCCCCACTGAAGAGACATAGATTTGTTGACTGGATTAAAAAACACAAGCCATCCATTTGCTGTCTGCAAGAAACACACCTGGCTTCAAAAGACAAATTAAAGCTCCGAGTCAAGGGTTGGAAGACAATTTTTCAGGCAAATGGAATTCAGAAGAAAAGAGGAGTTTCAATCTTATTTTCAGATACATGTGGATTTAAAGCAACTAAAGTCAAAAAAGACAAAGATGGTCACTTTATATTGGTCAAGGGAAAAATACAACAAGAAGACATTTCAATTCTAAATATTTATGCACCCAATTTAAATGCTCCCAGATTCTTGAAGCATACCTTACTCAGTCTGAGCAATATGATATCTGATAATACCATAATAACAGGGGACTTTTACACTCCTCTTTCAGAGCTGGACAGATCCTCTAAACAGAAATTAAACAAGGATATAAGAGATTTAAATGAGACCCTAGAACAACTGTGCTTGATAGACGCATATAGAACACTCCATCCCAAAGATAAAGAATATACATTCTTCTCAGCACCCCATGGAAAATGCTCCAAAATTGATCATATCCTGGAACACAAAACAAATATCAACAGAATCAAAAGAATTGAAATTTTACCTTGTATCTTCTCAGACCATAAGGCACTAAAGGTGGAACTCAACTCTAACAAAAATGCTCGACCCCACACAAAGGCATGGAAACTAAACAATCTTCTGTTGAATAACAGATGGGTGAAGGAAGAAATAAAACAGGAAATCATTAACTTCCTTGAGCATAACAACAATGAAGACACAAGCTACCAAAACCTGTGGGATACTGCAAAAGCAGTTTTGAGAGGAAAATTCATCGCTTTAGATGCCTACATTCGAAAAACAGAAAGAGAGCACATCAACAATCTCACTAGAGATCTTATGGAATTGGAAAAAGAAGAACAATCTAAGCCTAAACTCAGTAGAAGAAAAGAAATCTCCAAAATCAAATCAGAGATCAATGAAATTGAAAACAAAAGAATCATTCAGAAAATTAATGAAACAAGAAGTTTGTTTTATGAAAAAATAAATAAAATAGATAAACCATTGGCCAGACTAATGAGGAATCAAAAAGTAAAATCTCTAGTAACCTCAATCAGAAATGATAAAGGGGAAATAACAACTGATCCCACAGAGATATAAGAGATCATCTCTGAATACTACCAGAAACTCTATGCCCACAAATTTGACAATGTGAAGGAAATGGATCAATATTTGGAATCACACCCTCTCCCTAGACTCAGCCAGGAAGAAATAGAGCTCCTGAACAGACCAATTTCAAGCACTGAGATCAAAGAAACAATAAAAAATCTTCCGACCAAAAAATGCCCTGGTCCAGATGGCTTCACTCCAGAATTCTATCAATCCTTCAAGGAAGAGCTTATTCCTGTACTGCAGAAATTATTCCAAAAAATTGAGGAAGAAGGAATCTTCCCCAACACATCATATGAAGCAAACATCACCCTGATACCAAAACCAGGAAAACACCCCCCCAAAAAGGAGAATTTCAGACCAATCTCACTCATGAATATAGACGCAAAAATTCTCAACAAAATCCTAGCCAATAGATTACAGCTTATCATCAAAAAAGGCATTCATCATGATCCAGTAGGCTTCATCCCAGGGATGCAAGGTTGGTTTAACATACGGAAGTCTATAAACGTTATCCACCATATTAACAGAGGCAAAAATAAAGATCACATGATCCTCTCAATAGATACAGAAAAAGCATTTGATAAAATCCAGCATCCTTTTCTAATTAGAACACTGAAGAGTATAGGCATAGGTGGCACATTTCTAAAACTGATTGAAGCTATCTATGACAAACCCACAGCCAATATTTTACTGAGTGGAGTAAAACTGAAAGCTTTTCCTCTTAGAACTGGAACCAGACAAGGTTGTCCTCTGTCACCTTTACTATTCAACATAGTGCTGGAATTCTATCCAATACAATTAGGCAAGACAAGGAAATAAAGGGAATCCAAATGGGAGCAGAGGAGGTCAAACTCTCCCTCTTTGCTGACGACATGATCTTATACTTAGAGAACCCCAAAGACTCAACCACAAGACTCCTAGAAGTCATCAAAAAAATACATTAATGTTTCAGGATATAAAATCAATGTCCACAAGTCAGTAGCCTTTGTATACACCAATAACAGTCAAGATGAGAAGCTAATTAAGGACACAACTCCCTTCACCATAGTCTCAAAGAAAATGATATACCTGGGAATATACCTAACGAAGGAGGTGAAGGACCTCTATAAAGAAAACTATGAAATCCTCAGAAAGGAAATAGCAGAGGATATTAACAAATGGAAGAACATACCATGCTCATGGATGGGAAGAATCAACCTTGTTAAAATGTCTATACTTCCCAAAGCAATCTACCTATTCAATGCCATTCCTATCAAAATACCAACATCGTACTTTCAAGATTTGGAAAAAATGATTCTGCGTTTTGTATGGAACCGGAAAAAAACCCCGTATAGCTAAGGCAGTTCTCTGTAACAAAAATAAAGCTGGGGACATCAGCATACCAGATTTTAGTCTGTACTACAAAGCCATCGTGCTCAAGACAGCATGGTACTGGCACAAAAACAGAGACATAGACACTTGGAATCAAATTGAAAACCAAGAAATGAAACTAACATCTTACAACCACCTAATCTTCGATAAACCTAACAAGAACATACCTTGGGGGAAAGACTCCCTATTCAATAAATGGTGTTGGGAGAACTGGATGTCTACATGTAAAAGACTGAAACTGGACCCACACCTTTCCCCACTCACAAAAATTGATTCAAGATGGATAAAGGACTTAAATTTAAGGCATGAAACAATAAAAATCCTCCAAGAAAACATCAGAAAAACACTGGAAGATATTGGCCAGGGGAAAGACTTCATGAAGAAGACTGCCGTGGCAATTGCAACAACAACAAAAATAAACAAATGGGACTTCATTAAACTGAAAAGCTTCTGTACAGCTAAGGAGACAATAACCAAAGCAAAGAGACAGCCTACACAATGGGAAAGGATATTTGCATATTTTCAATCAGACAAAAGCTTGATAACTAGGATCTATAGAGAACTCAATTTAATCCACATGAAAAAAGCCAACAATCCCATATATCAATCGGCAAGAGACATGAATAGAACTTTCTCTAAAGACGTCAGATGAATGGCTAACAAACACATGAACAAATGTTCATCATCTCTATATATTAGAGAAATGCAAATCAAAACAACCCTGAGATATCATCTAACCCCAGTGAGAATGGCCCACATCACAAAATCTCAAAACTACAGATGCTGGCGTGGATGTGGAGAGAAGGGAACCCTTTTACACTGCTGGTGGGACTGCAAACTAGTACAACCTTTCTGGAAGGAAGTATGGAGTAACCTCAAAGCATCAAGCTAGACCTCCCAGTTGATCCTGCAATCCCATTACTGGGCATCTACACAGAAGGAAAAAAATCCTTTTATCATAAGGACACTTGTACTAGACTGTTTATTGCAGCTCAATTTACAATCGCCAAAATGTGGAAACAGCCTAAATGCCCACCAACCCAGGAATGGATTAACAAGTTGTGGTATATGTAGACTATGGAATACTATTCAGCCATTAAAAAAAATGGAGACTTTACATCCTTCATATTAACCTGGATGGACGTGGAAGACATTATTCTTAGTAAAGCATCACAAGAATGGAGAAGCATGAATCCTATGTACTCAATTTTGATATGAGGACAATTAATGACAATTATAGTTATGGGGGGGAAACAGAAAGAGGGAAGGAGGGAGGGGGTGGGGCCTTGGTGTGTGTCACACTTTATGGGGGCAAGACATTAGTGCAAGAGGGACTTTACCTAACAATTGCAATCAGTGTAACCTGGCTTATTGTACCCTCAATGACTCTCCAACAATAAAAAAAAAAAAAAAGACATTACTGGTACCTGATCAAACTAAAAAGCTTCTGCACATCCAAGAGCACAGAGGTAAAGCAAGCAGACAGCCCTCAGAATGGGAGAAGATATTTGCAGTTATGTCTCTGACAAAGGTTTAATAACCAGAATCCACAGAGAACTGAAACGTATTAGCAAAAAAAAGAAGAAGTGATCCCATCTCAGGCTGGGCAAGGGACTTGAAGAGAAACTTCTCTGAAGAAGAGAGGCGCATGGCCTACAGACACCTGAAAAAAAAATGCTCATCATCCTTAATCATTGGAGAAATGCAAATCAAAACTACTTTGAGATATCATCTAACTCAAATAAGATTAGCCCGCATCACAAAATCCCAAGACCAGAGATGTTGGCGTGGATGTGGAGAAAAGGGAACACTTCTACACTGCTGGTGGGAATGCAAACTAATACATTCCTTATGGAAAGATGTTTGGAGAACACTTAGAGATCTAAAAATAGACCTGCCATTTAATCCTACAGTTCCTCTACTAGGTATATACCCAGAAGACCAAAAATCACATTATAACAAAGATATTTGTACCAGAATGTTTGTTGCAGTCCAATTCAAAATTGCGAAATCATGGAAGAAGCCTAAGTGCCCATTGACCCACGAATGGATTAAAAAATTGTGGTATATGTATACCATGGAATATTATGCAGCCTTAAAGAAAGATGGAGACTTTACCTCTTTCATGTTTACATGGATGGAGATGGAACATATTCTTCTTAGCAAAGTGTCTCAAGAATGGAAGAAAAAGTACTCAGCCCTACTATGAATTATAGCCTAAGAATATGGGAAAGGGGAAGGGGGGAGTATGGTTGGAGGGAAGATAATTGGTGGGATCACACCCTATGGTGCATCTTACAAGGGTACATGTGAAACTTACTAAATGTACAATATAAATGTTTTAACACAATATCTAAGAAAAGCCGGAAAGGCTATGTTAACCAGTGTGATGAAAATATTTCCAATTGTATATAAAACCAGTTCATGGTACTCCATGATTGCATTAATGCACACAGCTGTGATTTAATTTAAAAAAAAAAAAAGATTTCCTCTTGCGCTGTTAAAAAGAAATACACGGCGGTGCCTGTGGCTCAGTGAGTAGGGCGCCTGCCCCATATGCCGAGGGTGGCGGGTTCAAACCCAGCCCCGGCCAAACTGCAACAAAAAAATAGCTGAGCATTGTGGCAGCCGCCTGTAGTCCCAGCTACTCAGGAGGCTGAGGCAAGAGAATCGCATAAGCCCAAGAGTTAGAGGTTGCTGTGAGCCGTGTAACTCCACAGCACTCTACCGAGGGTGGTACAGTGAGACTCTGTCTCTACAAAAAAAAAAAAGAAAAAGAAAAGAAATACACACATATTACACAGATTAAGGGGGAATGCTTGGAGATATTCATTCTATATTAGAATATCATTGTCACACTTTGTAAGTATCAAGAACTGTTTATCTTCATGATCCTTTCAGAATTGCCCACACTCCTCAGACAATGACATTTTAGAGAGGATTTGGCTGAGAATAAAAGTCTTTTGAGGAAAGAAATTAATTTATGTCAGGACTGCACCATGCCAAAAAGTAGCCATCTGGGATGTTACATTGTTCTATCATTGACATTACCCTGGCTGAAGTAGAAGCTTGTCCTTGAGCCCTTTATCTCCTAGCATTCTATGTCGCAGCCCCTAGTGGCCTCTGTGGCCCTGGACTCCATCGCTGCGGGAAGGAACCAGACGTGAAGCAGATTAGAAGTAGGAGCTTGCAGGAGGCGGGCTAACCTTGCTTGCAGGATAGCCTGAGCAACCTCCACAGTAGCCTTTTATTGACACAGCACAAGACAGGTGAGGGGAGTGTTAGACAATGAATGCGTGCCTAAGGATCGCCATGGGCTCAGCTCTTTCTCCGCAAGGAGCACCTGCGGACGAATCCCCTGAGGGTCCGTTCCCCAGCTGCAAATCATCTTGCTCAGAGGTTGTCTGGCTCTTGGCGTCCTCTACAATTCTAGGCTAACATAAACGTGATGGAACTTTTGGTTCATTAGAAAATTCTAGATATATTCACTATGCATTAACTATAGATTACATTGGTTTAAAAAAAAAAGCAAAAACTATTTGAGATGAGAAATAAAGATGATAACTAAAGTTATCACCTGGTCTAAAACCTTAGTTTACAAATTGGAACCAAGAGAGATGTAAGACTTACTTTCTGACACACAGCTTGTATTAGAGCCATGATTGACATTCCTAGGCCACTCTTTCTTCTGTCCATGGTCCTAAACTCTTTGGGCTTGATTTATCTTTTCATATTGTCATGTTGTATTACAGCAAAATGAATGTAATTTCAGATATAAAAGGGTGATTGAGGAAATAATATTGTTACTGTCAGAATGAAGATCAGGTAAAAATAAATTTGTGGTCAATAATGATCTTCCCTAGATTTATTTTAATGTTTTACCAGTTATTGCTTTTTAAGTTGCAAAAAAACTGAGAAATGGTCATTTTACTTAGAAGTCGAGATCTATATTTTTAAATCTTCATCTCAAATTCATGTCTGAAATAAATAATCTATTTTGCTCACAATCTGCTGTTTGTTCATGGCTCAGGCTAGACAGTTAATTGCTTTTCATGGCTGTATCTATCTTTTGTATCCCTATTTATCTCTTGTAGACAGTGAAATAGGTGGATAGTTAGATAGATTAGATAAATAAATATGCTACTAAATGATAAATGGCTAGAAATTTGTAGAAAGATATAATATTTATTTTTGTGAATAATTTTTACAAAACTATGCAGTCTTTATAATGAGAATTTAATAATATAGAAGATAATATCGAATAATATGGAAGATAAGTTTCGCTATTTTACAAGAATGATTGTAATTACTTGGTAATTATGGTTGTCTCCAGAAGGTCATAGAAAGTAACAATCTCTAGATTAGAAATGGCTAAACTCCTATAGGCCTATGAGGCTCTTTCTAACAAATCATCTAAAAACAATAATTTTGGATGGTAAAATGAGACACAGACAACCTAAGGGTGACAAATGAACGAATTATCATCATCTCAAGGTTTTACGTACTTACATCTTTCGATGACTTTAAGAAGTTTTACAACAAAGTTTTCTTAACAAACTCAGAATTAATTTATAATTTTTCACCAAATAGATTATATTGTTCACTGACAAATATAAAATGCAATCCCTTCTTACCTACATTACAAGCTTCTTGAAGTCATGGCTGATTCTTTCAGTGCATCTGAATAGTCATTAATTTGACAAATATTTGTTGAATACCTAGGTTGTTCTAGGCACTATGTTTAGTCCTAGGGATAATGTGGGGGGAACAAAGCAAAATCACTGCTCTCAAGGATACTACATTCTACTTCTTACATTTTACATCCAATGATCTCCTGAACTGATCAGTTAATAAACTAATTTTAGATTAATGTTATTATGCACAAATTACTACATGATAAAATAGGTTTGAAAAAGACCACCCAACATAGGAAGGCATTTCTGAGAAGCTGACATTTGAGTTGAGACCTGAATTACAAGAAGTAACCTAACAGTGTTGCAAATCATCCTCTTGATGAATACAACTATTGAAACAACTATTACTAATACAACTAATACAACTATTACTTGGATTTATGTGATTATGTTTATCATATATTGTCCTTAGATCTCTTTAGCTATAGGGACTTTTAAAGGATATATAAATAATCCACTAATTGCCAGATTGGAAAATTAAATGTTTCTCATATTCTGTCTTTCCAGATGGCAAATATTTCTCAAATTAAGAAATTACATCAGGGAAAAAATAAAATATAGATTTTATCTTTGTTAATACCTCTGAAATATTTAAAATATTTAATGGAAGACTGTTTCAACCAGACAAAAAATTCTTAAGAATATGCCTAATAGATTATTTTCATTACATAATAGGGCTTCTATGAAGCTTAAGGTCATTGTTCCACAGTGGTCACATGGGGATTCAAAGGCAGAGATATACTTATCTAGAAAACACGTGTGGATATTTTTTTTACCCAAAGGACAAGATTATAAATGGAGTGACAAGGAGTCTACCAACTTTTAAAAGTAATTATATTAATTTGTACTAAATGAAAAAGATAACAGTATAACATGAAAAGATGCCTCTTCATGCCCTAAGACGTTTAGACAGGAAGCAGGCTGAGAAAACTACCTAGCTATATGATTATTATTATTTTCTTATTATAAAATCATAGCCGTGAACATTAATGCGATCATGGGGCACCATACACTGGTTTTATACACAGTTTGACACATTTTCATCACACTGGTTGACAAAGCCTTCCTGGCATTTTCTTAGTTATTGTGTTAAGACAATTATATTCTACATTTACTGAGTTTCACATGTATCCTTGAAAGATGCACCGCAGGTGTAATCCCAACAATCACCCACCCTCTGCCCATTCTCCCCCTTCTCTCCCGACCCTCTCCTCCTTCCCCATATTCTTAGTTTATAACTACGTTATAGCTTTCATACAAAAGCCATAAATCAGTTTCATAGCTGGACTGAGTACATTGGATACTTTTTCTTCCATTCTTGAGATACTTTACTAAGAAGAATATGTTCCAGCTCCATCCATGTAAACATGAAAGAGGTAAAGTCTCCATCTTTCTTTAAGACTGCACAATATTCCATGGTGTACATATACCACAGTTTATTAATCCATTCGTGGATCGATGGGCACTTGGGATTTTTCCATGACTTAGCAATTATGAATTGGGCTGGAATAAACATTCTGGTAAAAAATATCTTTCTTATAATGTAATTTTTGGTCTTCTGGGTATATACGTAGTAGAAGAATTATAGGATTGAATGACATGTCTATTTTAGATCTCCAAGTGTTCATACATCTTTTCAAAAGGGAATGTATTAATTTGCATTCCCACCAGCAGTGCAGAAGTGTTCCCTTTTCTCCACATCCATGTCAACATCTCTGGTCCTGGGATTTTGTGATATGGGCTAACCTTACTGGAGTTAAATGGTATCTCAAGGTAGTTTTGATTTGCATTTCTCTGCTGATTAAAGATGATGAGCATTTTTTCATACGTCTGTAGGCCGTGTGCCTGTCTTCTTCAGAGAAGTTTCTCTTCAAGTCCCTTGCCCAGCCTGCAATGGGATCACTTGTTCTTTTCTTGCTTATATGTTTGAGTTCTCTGTGGATTCTAGTTATTAAACCTCTTTCAGAGACACACCCTGCAAATATCTTCTCCAGTACTGAGGGCTATCTTCTTGCTATACTTACTGTGTTCTTGGCTGTGCAGAAGCTTTTTAGTTCGAAAAGGACCCAGTAGTGTATTTTTGAAGCTGCTTCAATATCCCAGGGAGTCCTACTCATAAAATGCTCACACAGACCGATTTATTCAGGGTTTTCTCTGCACTCTCTTCTAGTATTTTTATAGTTTCATGTCTTAAGTTTAAATATTTAATCCAGTCAGGGTCTAACTTAGTTAATGGTGAAAGGTGTGGGTCCAGTTTCAGTCTTCTACAGGTCGCCAGCCAGTTCACCCGGCACCATTAGTTAAATAGGGAATATTTTCCCCACTGAACATTTTTAATTGGCTTGTCAAAGATCAGATAACGGTAAGCAGCTGGATTCAACTCTTGGTTCTCTATTCTGTTCCAGACATCTACTTCTCTGTTTTTATTCCAGTACCATGCTGTTTTGATCACTATAGATTTAAAGTATAGTCTCAGGTCTGGTAGCGTGATTCCTCCTGCTTTGTTTTTATTTCTGAGTAATGTCTTGGCTATTCGAGGTTTTTCTGATTCCATATAAAATGAAGTATTATTTTTTCAAGATCTTTAAAGTATGACAGAGAAGCTTTAATAGAGATTGCATTAAAATTGTATATTGCTTTGGGTAGTATGGACTTTTTAACAATGTTGATTCTTCCCAGCCATGAGCATGGTATGTTTTTACATTTGTTAACATTTTCAGCTATTTCTTTTCCTAGAGTTTCATAGTTCTCTTTATAGAGATCTTTCACGTCTTTTGTTAAATTCCCAAATATTTCATCTTCTTTGGCACTACTATGAATGGAATAGCATCCTTAACTGTTTTTTCAGCTTGACTATTGTTGTTATATATAAAGGCTACCGATTTATGAATGTTGATTTTGTACCGTGAGAAGCTGCTATATTCCTTGATCACTTCTAAGAGTTTTGTAGTAGAGTCCCTAGTGTTTTCCAGATATACAATCATATCATCTGCAAAGAGTGAAAGTTTGATCTCTTCTTACTCTATAGGGATACCCTTGATCTCCTTTTCTTCCCTAATTGCAATGGCTAAAACTTTCATTACAATGTTAGAGAGCAGCAGAGACAATGGGCAGTCTTGTCTGGTTCCTGACCTGAGTGGAAATGATTTCAATTTAAGTCCATTCAATACAATATTGGCTGTGGGTTTGCTGTAGATGGGCTTTATCAGTTTAAGAAATGTCCCTTCTATACCAATTTTCCTAAGTGCTCTGATCATGAGGGATGCTGGATATTATCAAAAGCTTTTTCTGCTTCAATTGAGAGAACCATATGGTCTTCGTTTTTTAATTTGTTTATGTGCTGGATTATACTTATAGTTTTACATATATTAAACCAGCCTTGAGACCCTGGGATAAAACCGAGTTGGTCATCATATATAATTTGTTTGATATGTTGCTGGATTCTGTTTGTTAGGATGTTGTTGAATATTTTTGCATCTATATTCATTAGTGATATTTGTGTATAATTTTCGTTTCTTGTTTGGTTTTTTCCTGGTTTGGGGATCAGGGTGATGTTTGCTTCATAGTACGTGTTGGGTAGTCTTCCTTCTTTTTCTACTTTTTGGAACAAGTTGAGTAATATAGGTACTACTTCCTCTTTAAAGGTTTGGTAGAATTCTGATGTGAAGCCATCTGCCCCTGGGCTTTTCTTTTTAGGGAGATCTCATAAGGCTGATGCTATTTCAGAACTTGATATTGGCCTGTTCAACATTTCCACTTGATTCTGGTTAAGTCTTGGAAGGTGACATGCTTCCATGTATTGGTCAGTTTCCTTCAGATTTTCATATTTCTGAGAATAAAGTTTCTTGTAATATTCATTAAGGATTTTTTTAATTTCTGAGGAGTCTGTTGTTATTTCGTCTTTGTCATATCTGATTGATGAGATTAGAGATTTTACTCTTTTTTTCCTGGTTAGGTTAGCCAAAGGTTTATCTATTTTATTGACCTTTTCAAAAAAAAACAACTTTTGGATTAATTGATCTGTTGTACAATTCTTTTGTCTTCAATTTTATTTAATTCTGCTCTAATTTTTGGTTATTTCTTTTCTTCTACTGTGTTTGGGGTTGGAATGTTCTTCCTTTTCCAGTTGCTTTAGATGTCCCATTAAGTTGTTAACTTCCTCTCTTTTCGTTCTCTTGAGGAAGCCTTGCAGTGCTATAAATTTCCCTCTTAGGACGGCCTTTGCGGTATCCCAGACATTCTGATAATTTGTGTCTCCATTGTCGTTTTGTTCCAAATATTTGGCAATTTCCTTCTTAATCTCATCTCTGATCCAGCTATCATTCAGCATAAGGTTATTTAACTTCCATGTTTTTGTATGAGTATGCAGATTCCTGTTGTTACTGAGTTCAACTTTTATTCCATGGTGGTCCGAGAGGATGCAAGGAATAATTTCTATTCCTTTAAATTTACTGAGGTTAGACTTGTGACCTAAGATGTGATCAATTTTGGAGTATGTTCAATGGGCTGATGAGGCATATGTCTATTCAGTTTTGTTGGGATAAAATGTTCTGTAGATGTCTGCTAAATTCAAACATTGGATGGTTAGGTTTAAATCTAAAATTTCTTTGTTCAGCTTTTTATTGGAGGATTGATCCAACACTGCCAAAGAAGTGTTGAAATCTGCAACTATTATGGAGCTGGAGGAAATCAAGTTGGTCTTGTCTGTTAGAGTTTCTCTTATAAATTGAAGCACATTCTGCTTGGGTGCATAAACATTCATAATTGAAATCTCATCATATTGAGTATTACCCTTAACAAATATGAAGTGGCCATTCTTATCCTTCTTTACTTTTGTTGGTTTAAAGCCTATTGTGTCTGCAAATTGAATTGCAATGCCCGCTTTTTTCTGATTACCATTTGCTTGAAATATGGATGACCATCCTTTCACCCTGAGTCTATATTTATCTTTTAAGGTAAGATCTGACTCCTGTATATAGCAAATATCTGGCCTGAGTTTTTGTATCCAGTCAGCTAACCTGTGCCTCTTTAGAGGACAGTTTAAGCTGTTCACATTAACGGAAAATGCTGATATTTCTGGTCAAATTTTGGGTATTGAGTTTTTCAAAAGTGCAGTGGACATTTTTGATCCTTTTGCCATTGTGGAATTTGGATTTTGATCAAGAGTTTCTGAGTGAGTTTACTTTTGTGGTAGAGGATTCTGACATCTTGGCCAGGTGTTTATGGATGTGATCCTTAGTTACATCTGCCATATCTTTTTTTGGCAGGGTTGATCTATTCTGGTTATTCATGTTACCAAAGTTTTCCCACTGATTCTGCCCCATCATTACTTTACACAGTTTGACTTTTCCTCTGGAGCTTTGTCGAGGACACGTACAGTGTTATGGCCTAAGAAACTGGGGACCTATTTGGTATGGTGGGGCTAATGGTTCTGTCTTGATTACAGCTGGTCTCTGTTTGACCCTAGTTAAATAGTTACTCTGGGTTGATGTCTCAGCTGTCGAGAAATACCAGCAATTAACACATCTTGCCCTTCACAGGCAACAATTGGAAGAGGAAAATCAAACCTTCCTACAGCCACACACTCAGGGCACCACTTGAATAGTCCTTAGGTGATTGGCTCAGTTCAAAATGTCTATATCAATTGTCTCAGTCAGCATCTGTCTCAGGTGGGAGAGTTTCAAAGGTCTCTGGCAACTGGATCGCAGGGGTCTGGTGACAACTCAGATATGACTTGCTCCGGTGCTCCATGAAGTCAGGAGGACCCACCCGGCAAATAGATTAGTTTGGGAAGGTTGATGCCTCCTTCCCCACCTTGCACCTCTGTCACACCCAGTCACTGATAGCCACGCAGGGCTGTGACCCAGTTGTTTTCAGTGAGCAGATACTCCAGAGGTTTGCACTTGCCTGAATCACCAGGAAATCTGTATCTGCTCAGCCAGGCCACTGCTCTCTGCCTCTATCCAGTAGGGGGTAGTGAGGCTTGACAACCTTGGGCACTTGATGGAGGCTGGGGGTGTTCACTCAGTTCCAGCTCTGACTCTGATTGATGTTACTGGCAGAACAGAACAATTTTGTGGATGTTTGTTTCTGTCCCTGCTAAATTCCTCTGTAGAAGAGAAGGTTATTTGAGTTCCCAGAACCTGTGCCTCAGGCCCTGTCTTCACTCCTTCAGGTTTGTATTTGCAGCTTGGTTAGCTGTCAGCTCTAGCCTCCTGCCTTCCTTTGTCTATAGGCTGATGATCCCCTGAGGGCCAGGTGCGTCTTAGGCTCAGTAAAGCAGTCCTCTGGGTCAGCCCTGCCCTTGGAATTTCCTGGCTCTATGCATGCATTTTCTAGTCCCTGCACTCTACCCAGGCTGATACCATCTCAGGTAAACCCTTTCCTCATGTAGCCTGTGTTTCAGTCCCAGGTCTATTCCATGGAGAAGATGCCTGGCCTCCTCTGGTTGCCCAGGGAGACAGGGGGTGTGGCTTCAGGATATCCGGGGGTGGGCCTCATTTTTGTCAGAAACAGCTGCTGCTCTGTACCTTGGGACACTGCCATTCTGGCGTGATTCCCTCTCAGCCAACCATTGTCTCCTCACTCCCATGCCGCAGAATCAGCACTTACCAGCTGCAGTCCATGTCCTGTCCATGCCCCTCGAGAAATCACCCAAGAATCTGGACTCCTGGGGGACAGGCGTCCAGATCTCAGAATGAGAGTGGAGGGGAGTGCTGGGTGCTCAGAATTGCAGGTTGAAACACCAAACTCATTGAGACCAAATGAGCAAATAAACAGATAAAAAGGCTACCAGACACAGAAGCCCATAGATACACAAACAATCAGAAACACATAGACATACAGACAACAACGACACCAACAACAAAAAACAGCTACAATAAAAATAATGATAGTCATAAAATAATTTAAAAAATGGTAAAAATCATACAAACAAGATGAACAAACAAACCAAAAAAACCTCTAAAAATCTGGTGTAAGCACTCTCATAAACCATAGGAGGGAAGAAGAGCAACAGAGAGGGAAGAGGAAAAAAAAGTGGTGTTCATAAAAATGTTAAAAAAGAAGAAAGAAAAAATTAAAAATAGAAAAAATAAAAATAAAAAGTATATATATATATATATATAATAATAAAAATTAACAATAGCTTCCCCAAGAAAATAGTGAGGAAAGAAAAAAAAAAGGCAGAAACCACAAAAGTATATTCTTATATATATGAAGGAATATACATCTATATGTATGATGTAGGGATCGACTTTCATAGGAATATATTTATAATGCAATATACTTTATGGACACCAGGTGGCTCTGTGAGTGGTTCCGAGGCTTATACATGATTCACAGTTTATACTGTTACCACAGTAACCACCCTACCTGGCTGGTAGCCATTTTGGAACTTCTGTAAAAGTTTATTATCTAATTGTTGTGTAACCTCAGCTGCTCTGTTCCAGACAGCAGTCTTATCCAACCTCCCAGCTCAGTGCAAGAGTCCACACTTCACAAATCTTCCCACTCTGCTCCCACATTCTCCTGCAGACTGACGACTGCAATCGGCTGTGAGAGAGGGTGCTGGCTGCTGCTGGCTCCTGTAGCCGCCACTGGCCCTGCAGCTGCAGCACGTGGAAACCTTATCATCAGTTTTTGTGGCTCAGAGTTTCACTTGAATCTGGACTTCTGAGTTCAGCCACCAGCTAGTTCGCTACACAGCCTGAACTGCTAGCCCACTCCAATATTCCCCACCAGGAATGGTCCGATCTATTTAATCACTCCTGTTGTTCTGGGGGAAGGTGTCCACCATTTCAGATAATTCAAAATGTCTGTTTTTCAGGAGGGATCCCTTCCCTTCAATTTTCTATCAGGTTGCTTAGCACATTGTGGTTCTGAGTGGCTCCCCTTTTGGGTGCCACACTCAGCTCAGGAATAAATTTTTGTCAATTGGGTTTTGGTAGGAATTGCAAGCTACTGTCCTCCATGAGGGAGGGAACCACCAGCCAGCACGGCCAAGCAGGGAAAATCTCTACAACAGAGTCCGTGATTTTAAATTACACCTCATATACAGCAATCTGCCAATTCACTGTGCATCTCCAGCTGTCTGTCCACATCAATAATCCACACAGGGAAAGGGTCTAGACCCTTCTTCCTCTCACCTGATGACTTGGGAGAGGTGGGTTACATGTCCGCCCATCCGCCATCATGTTCTGCCTCGCTATATGGTTATTTTTTAAGGAAAATAAAGGATGGCACAAAGGGTGGTACCAAGAGCTTTGAGGATAGAGCAAGGAGCTATCGTAAACAACTTCAATATCATGATCTTGAGACCATGAAATCAAGGAACTTCAATGTGTGCCTGACCAGATTTCAGAATTAACATGCAAAAGTGACTTCTGTGCCTTTTCCTTTTTTTCCCTTTTTGAATAACATTTATAATGTTTATCATTTGCTTCTCCCAACACTGTATATCAACTACATGGAAATAGAAATCTTATGTGGGAAGACATTTTGTCTTTTTAGTTAAATAATACTCTCTCCTTTTACACACAGACACATACACATATACACAGGACATATGCATACAGCGTTAACATAGAAATTATCAAAGGATAAGAACTTTATTTTCTGTACATAATTTATAATAAACATGTATGATGTAAGAGCCTAACAATATAAAAGAAAAATAAGTGGGGCATGGTGGCTCAAGCTAGTATCTCAGCACATTGGGACACTGAGACAGAACAATTACTTGAGGCCACAAGTTCAAGATCAGCCTAAGGAAAAGTGAGACCTCATCTGTACAACAAATAGGAAAATTAGAAGGATGTGGTATTGTGCACTTGTAATTCCAGCTACTTGGGAGGCTGATCCAGGAGGATTGCTCAAGCCCAGAAGTATGAAGTTGCAGTGAGCTAGCTACAGGTGGATGGCAGAGCAGGATCTTCTCTTTTAAAAAAAAAAAAAAAAAAGGAAAGAAAGAAAAAAAAAGAAAAACAGTAACATTGCTGATATAAAATACTAAAAAATAATTAATTATTGAACACTGATTCCAGGAGATCACATATCTCTCAGTAAGTAGGAATGATCTAATTCCTACAAAGTTCTCTTGAGCTTTTCCCAGTAAATACTCCACAGAAAATAGTCTTTGTAGTAAATTCAGAAATTCTCTTCACTTATATACTTATATACTCCTCAACAACTCTAAGAGTACTGACTTCTAACTTCTCTAAACAGACTGAGTATATAGAATTTGTCTCATACAGTTCTGCAAAATAGTATGTAGCATTGACTGCTAAAATAGTCTCATTTCTCAACAACATTAAAAGCTCTTTTAAGGCATGGAGAATGATGGGATAAAGTGGTGAACAAGATGGGTGCTGCTCTGATGTGGCTTGCATTCAACTGAGAAAACATAGATGATGAACATGCAAATTCAAACATTAATAAGTTCAGAAAAACACACAGATAAAAAATAAAATAAGAGGTAAAATTCCCCTACCCTGCTACTCAATCTAAGTCTACATAAAGGGTAAAAGCTAGATTTTATAACATTTGTTCTTCTCTTTAAACATCTACTTTACAGAAGAGGAAGTTAAACAGTCAAAAAATGCACACAGGTACAAGAATAGTAAGTTTTCTCAGGCCATATGTGTTTCTGTGTGCTATTTGCCTAATAAGGAACTCAATTTTAATCTCAAATCTATTTTCTGGTGGAAAGTTTTGTTTCTACCAGAGAAAGGCATACAGGTTTCTTCCTAGAATAAAAGAAGTGCACATGACATGGATATACTATAACAAAAAAAATCACAAGATGACAGTTTCACTCAAACAAGGAGACAACACTCCTGATCACAACTAGCTACAGGTGTTACTAATCATAGGTAATCTGTGATAGACTATGGGGGAGAAGGTTCTCTTTTACAAATTTCTGATTAGGATCCTATCTCTTCAACTAAACTGGGAATACAAGCAAACCTATGGCTTAAAAGTTCCATATTTATGGACAAAGATCCTAGAAAAAATGAAAGTCATTTCATTTAGAATGGGAAAAATAAAGAAGCTTTGGATATAAAGAACTTCCTTGATAAAAAACAAGAGAGACTATGAACAAAGACAAAGTCTTCAATAAAGAGGTTTGGTAAAATAATGATGTTTAAATTAACTATGCCATAACATATTTAGGGTATATATGGTTTTACTTGGTTAAGTTTTTGGTAATCTTTATAAAAGTTGAAATTAAAATCATTAAAGGTAAAGTTTCAAGCCAAGATGTAAAACAGTTGGTCTCTAACTGACAATATGAATCAAAATACTGGCTCCTACAATTTTCAGATGAAGAAGGAAGCATGAATGTCAGAAAAAAAGGGGGGTACATGATAACTTATTTCATCCTTGACATATTGTCTGCTGTACCAGCACAATGAGGACAATGTACCTGGCATTCTGTAGTTTTTCCCTGAATAACAAAAGACTACAGACATAAGATAGATCTTCTTCCCGTGAAACACTGGAGGGTACCTGAACACAGTGAAGCAGGAGAAGGAAACACTGAGCTAAGAACAACTGCAACATGGAAGAATAGAATATGCTAGTGAGCATCTGTGACTTAAACCTTCAAATTTTCCTGTTATTTTGATTCAGAGAGGAGTGGAATAGGATTTATGGATGTCTAAATGCTCAAAATGTTGGAATAGCTTTGTAAGAAATCATCATTATTGTTTAAACAATATTAGAATCATAGTGCATAGTAGTAATCATACAAATGGGCATTGCCCATTTCTTCTGAGCACTGTCTTATACCCTGGACTCAGAGGTTGACAAAATAGCAGTAGTAGCTGTGATAGCAACAAGCACCATCACAAAAACAACAGCAAAATTAACCACATCCGAGTCACTTTTCTGCCAATAAACAAACATACAGCATTACACAGAATGGAAACCATTCATGGCCATCCTTAAGTCTTCTGACTGCAAAAGCATGTTATTTGAAAGTTAAAAATATTTATGCTTTTTAGTATCAAAAACATTATTTTTCTTAATCTTTTATTTGAAAGTGAAGTTCTTCAGCAAATAAATTGTCCTTAATTCTCTTCTATTCTTAGGTGCATGATTTCAGTCTGATGGCCACTGCATCTGGCTTCCAATATTTTCATGAGATGCTAGACTACCTTCTTACTTCACTCCACATATTTACTGTTATTGTCATAATAGTCTATTACATGTCACCTCTACACTGCTATAGAAATTTCTATTGGAGATTATTTGTTGAATTATTGAAAATTGATATAATAATTTATATCAATATAAATTATAATGTGTAATATAATTTTACTGCTAACATAAGCTAGCTACATCATTAATTTTCATGAATATTTTGTCTAATAAAAATCATGAAGAAAATTGATACAGATTTCAAAGTCATGGTATTTTCT
Source organism: Nycticebus coucang (assembly GCF_027406575.1). Taxonomy (NCBI): domain Eukaryota; kingdom Metazoa; phylum Chordata; class Mammalia; order Primates; family Lorisidae; genus Nycticebus; species Nycticebus coucang. The sequence continues at coordinate 32,400,855 of NC_069786.1, forward strand.
ACAACCACTAGTCAATTCCCTTGTTATTTCAGTTGTTTTTATTTTTTTCCTCTGTGTGTGTATGTGCATATTTGTATCAACTAAATTGGTTAGTCAATCTAATGAAAAGGGTAAAATTAGTTAGATGTGTATTCTCAGTCAAAAACTCAATTTACCTTCAAGGACTTAACACGAAATATCAAATGATCAAGGACATAACACAAAATATCAAATGAAAGTATCATGAAAAGTATACAAATAAATTTGACAAGTTGACCAAAGACCATTAATCATCTTGGGAAATGAAAAGTCACATGATTTATAATGAAGTAAGCCTTCTCAGAATGTGGCATTCAATTGTCTTAAAATCAACAGTATATTTCATTCTTATTTTATTCATTTGAAAACAAATAGAAGTACAGCACATTATTTTTCTAATAGTTACATTAATGGGAGATTTTGACATTTGAATTTGGAAGTGAAGAAAAATGATATTCTAAACAACTATAATTTAAAAGAATGCTTATTACTCTCATTTTTATTAAAACTCCAAGGACTCTCAAACATTAAGTTTTATGAGATAAAGTATAAATTGGAGATAAATAGCCTTGTATTTAAAATTAGGAACAATGAACATCATACATGAGTCTGGATAAACCCATTTATTTTATTTCACAAAGATAGCCTATTTGTAAATCAAATCTTCTCTAAAGGTAAAATATATATATATTTACAAGTCGATTTTAGTGGCCACCTTTTCCCAGGAGCCTATAAGTTTTAAATTTTGCTTGCAAATAGTAGAAAGCATTCACAGTGATAATAAATAAAAATGAATATAACTATGTCTAATCTAACAGGTGTTATCCAGTTCAACTCTGGCTAATCTTATCCCGAAAGAAAATTCTTGAAATGAAAGTACAATCTGTTTTATTGGAAATAAAATGGTGGACCAAGATACCTACTATTCTGCTATGCAAGTGGATAACCCTGTGGAATAATGGGCCTGAAGGAACTGTGAAGAAGCTATCTCATGTGTCACTCATTTCTCTACTCACAAATAATTGAAAAATCAAGCCCCAAGTCTTAAGAAAAGCTATGCTCATTATTCTCATTTTGCTCCAACGTATTAGAGATAACTTCATAGACTGTTAGTTCCCTCTGTCCCCACCCCATTTCATTGCAATTCTGATAGTCAAAGAGAAATGACAGATCCTTCTACATTAATATTTGTTGTTGTTTGAGACAGAGTATCACTTTTTCACCCTCAGTAGAGTATCATAGCATCATAGCTAACAGCAACCTTAAATTCTTGGGCTAAAGCTATCCTTTTGCCTCAGCCTTCCAACTAGCTGGGATTACAGGAACCTACCACAACACCCGACAATTTTTTTTTTTTATTTGCTGTAGCTGTCATTGTTGTTTGGTGGGCCCCACCAGCTCCAGTGTGTGTGGCTAGCATCCTAGCCATTATAGTTACAGATGCCAAGCCTACATCAATATGTTTTTCCTTAAAAATACTGTGGAACCCAGAACAAAAGTGGAAGGAGAGTACCCCTTAGTTTTATCAGGTAACTAAAGATGGCCACTTGAAAGCTATGTCTGAGCCATCAGAGGTGATTCTGTGGTTTGCAATCAATTATCTTATTTTCCAGTGTCAATCTTCTATTTCCAAAATAAGCTATTTATGTGATAGGAAATCATCTGAGAATTTAATTTTCACTCAACATTTGGTATATTAAAGGTTTCTATTAAATGATAGCAATAACCAAAGGCTAAAAGTAAATACATTGCAGAATGTAAGCATAATTTATGGACAAAAATAACACAAGGGCAAAATGTCCATCTGAATATGGCTACTATTACAGTAAAACTTTAGTAAAGTACACACAGAAGTTTCATGGATGGTTCAATATCCATATTTTTGAGAATGTCGACTTCCTCAATATCTGTATTACAAAACAGGTCTACAGAATGGTTAATTACTTAAACTATCTGGACTTTTAAAGGTGAACTCAGAAATAGCTTTACCTTTCTCATGTCATCATTTTCCAAACAGCCTATTTTTAGCTTCTCTTCCTTGTCCTGGGTGATATTCAGGCAGAATTACAATATCTGCAGTTCCTTTCATTTAGTGACAGTATAATTGTTATGGCTGAGTGGACAAGTCCAATATAAATCAAAACATCAATTTCACATTCAGCTTAAAGTAAGATCAATTTAGGCTCAACTTGGACTAAGAAACCTAACTTGGGCAGTGGGAGCATGCTCAGATTCTTTACTAGTAATCTGCCTTACTCTTCTGTTTCTTCTCTCTTACTTACCTATTGACTCTGCTTAACCAGGATGTGGGTAAAAGAGGTAAAGAAATACAAAGGTCTTACCTGACTGGCATGGGGTTCATTAAGTGTGTCATGTGCTTTTGCTTTCTTCTCTGTTGGGTTATTTCTGTGTTGTGAGTGATCAACACCTTGCTTCCTCCAGAAAGGCTTTCCTCTTCACTGTGCCCTGTAGGTGATCTGCCTGTTACAAGGACACTGGCTACCTCTCCCTCGGTTGCTTGTAGTACATCCTATAATGCTCTTTCTGTTGTGATCATTGAGTTCTGACAGCTCTACAAAAACCTGTAGCTAGAGTTTTTTTTACAGATATTTTAAATCTGGCTATTTTGAGAGGTTCTTGAAACTCACATATTTGTGCTATAAATTGAATTGCAAATATGTTCTCCCATTCTGTAGGTTGTCTATTCATTCTATTGATTGTTTCCTTTGTAGTTCAGAAACTGTTAAATTTAATTAACTCCCATTTATTTATTATTATTATTATTATTCATGTATTTGCCTTTGGAATCTTAGTCATAACATTCTTTGCTTAGGCCAAAGTCTAGAAGAATTTTCCCTCCATTACTTTCTAGAAATTTTATGGTTTCATACCATATATTTAAGTCATTTAACTATCTTGAATTAAGTTTTGTATATGGTGAGAGAGAGGAGTCTTGTTTCATTCTTCTGCATGTGGCTATACAATTTTCCCAGCACCATTTATTGAATAGGAATTCTTTTCCTCAGTGTATATTGTTTGCTTTGTCAAAGATCAGTTGGTGATAGATACATGGTTTTATTTCTGGGTTGTCTATTCTGTTCCATTGGTCTATGTCTCTACTTTTATACCAATACCATGTTCGAAGTCAGGTAATGTGATGCCTCCAGATTTTCCTTTTTTTGTTTAAGATTGCTTTGGCTATGCAGGATCTTTTTGGTTCCAATGAAGTTTTGTAATTTTTTCTAGGTCTTTGAAATAAGATATTACTATTTTGATAGAAATTGTGTTTAATCTGTAAATCACTTTGGGTAGTAGTGACATTTTATGGATGTTGATTCTGTCAATCCATAAGATATTTTTCCTTACATCTGACAAAGAACTAATATCCAAGATTTACAAAAGAATCAAACAAATTAGCAAGAAAAAAAGAAACAACCTCATCTATGTAGACAGAACACATGAACAGAATGTTTTCAAAAGAAGACAAAGAACTAGCCCACAAATATATGAAAAAAATGCTCAATATTACTAATTATCAGGGAAATACAAATTAAAACTATAATAAGATACCACCTTACCCCTACCAGATTGCCGTTATTAAAAAGTCAAAAGTTAATAGATGTTGGCATGGATACAGAGATGAAACTTATACATTGTTGATGGGACTGCAAATTAGTATAATCTCTATGGAAAAGAGTATGGTGATTCCTCCAAGAAATAAATGAACACCTACCATTCAATCCAGCAATCCCACTGCTGGGTATCTAATCATGAAGTAAAGTCACTTTATCAAAAAGACACCCATAGCCAAATGTTTGTCACAACACAATTCACAATTGTAAAGATGTGGAACCAAATTACATGCCCATCAATTCACATGTGGATAAAGAAAATGTGGCACACGTGTGTGTGTGTGTGTGTGTGTATACACATGTGGAGTACTACTCATCCATAAAAAAGAATAAAATAGTGTCATTTCATTAACTTGTATGGAACTACAGACAATTATTCTAGGTGAGGTAATTTAGGAATGGAAAACCAAATGCCATATATTCAGACTAATAAGTGGGAGCTAGACAGTGGGCACACATGGGTTCAAAGAGATATGAAGGGCATTGGAAACCAAAAAGCAGGAGGGTGGGAGTGGATGTGTGAGATAAAAATGTACCTATTTGTTACATTGGACACTATTCTTGTAATGACACACCAGAAAACCTGACTTAAGCATTATACAAGGTATCTGTATAATTTATCTAGCATAAATATTTGTACCCCTTAAGATTTTGAAGTTTAAAGAAAAGGAAAAAAAATTACATTGTGCTCTTTTCTCCTTGGTCTACCATCACAGGCAATTCTATCCAAACTTTGGCAATAAGAGTTTCTAGGTCGGAGTCAAGCATTGGTTTCTGCATCATCCAAACCCCAGAAGTACTGATGCAGTCCTTCATTCCAAATGAGGTCTGGAGTTGCCCGGGACCTAAGAAATCCTTGCAATTTTATCTCACTAATCCCTTAGTCTTCTCTTAAACAGTCTGGTGGCAGGTAATATCTTAAAAGTATTTGAACCAGTCTTTTTAATATGCTCCACATAAGCCATAATCTGATTGTTTATGTCTCCTCAAATTGACATGTATAATAGTAATTCTGCCCCTCCCAAGATGATGGCATTTGAAAGTGGAGATTAGGGGAGTTGATTAGATCACCAGACAAAGTCCTAACGAATAGAATTGGTGCTTATAAAAAATTATATTTAAAGGCAGAGCAAGAAGTCAACTATGAGCTAGAAAAGAAACATTCGGTAGACACCAAATCTACCAGTGTCTTGATGTCGGATTTCTTTGCCTCCAGAATTGTCAGAAATAAATTTCCAGTGTTTTTAACCATTCATTTACAGTAGCTATTTATAGCATCCCAAATGGGATAAGACAATATGAATGGTCCAGCACCAGTTGCAGGAATTTGAAGCCCCTGCTAAAACAGTTAATTAGCTTAGTTTTTACTTTATATTATGTAATAAAGAGGTAGAACACTTTGCAGATTGACATTAATAAGTGATAATTACTTGGTTTGGAATAATCTGACAGGGACATCAATCTTAAATTTAAAAAAAAATCAATACTTATTTAGTTCAATCTCACATTCTGCTTTCCTCTCTCCATTCTTACTCAAACTTAATTTATTGACCACAAGAACAATGCAACACAGAAATATGTACTTCAATAAGGAATGGTTGTCAGGAGTTGGGGGAAGCTAATCTCAAGGCATGTAAGGCTTGGAAGTATAAAAACCATGTATTTAAAAAAAATAACACAAATAACAAAAATGTCAAAGATAAAATTTACTTCATCTACCCCATTGTTTTTAAGATCTTGAATTTATATTTCTGGGAAACATCTCATTTTCTTTTAGTAAATGCTTCAGTATTTACAGTCTCTGTCATGCTTATTCATGTCTTCTAGAAATTGTCCAGGAAGAGAATCTCTCAGCAACATCTCTATCATACATGAGCTAAGAAATATTACATGACATTTTTATGTTATGTTATGTTATGTTATGTTATGTTATGTTATGTTATGTTATGTTATGTTATGTTATGTTATGTTATGTTATGTTGTTATGTTATATGGTATTGAAACTCTCTTTTTTATAATACTGATAAGATGCAGATAGTAAAGTTAAATATGGTACAATTTAGAGTTATAGTTCCAAGTACTACAATCATATCCAAGAAAATTATTCCAAGTCTTAGGGTCTGACGTTATACCATGACTAACATACCTTTCTTTAAACCAAAACATTTACATGGAATTTTAAAATATACTAAACAAAGAGAAAAAACTATTAAAATGACTACAAATGACACAAAACTCTGATACATAGAAAATATTATAAACAATAGATCATACTTTAATCATTATCAAATTAAAAAATTGTGTTTCTTATTACCCTTCTATTGTCTGTTTGCTTTCAATCAAACCTTCGTTCCTGGTGGTAGACAAAAATATATTTTGCAAGTTTTGCTCTCCCAAGTAAAATGCAACACCAGCAACACTGTGAAATCTGAACACACATTAATTATTTCGATAGATCTATTCAAAGCAGGAAAACTCAGTATAACAAATGAACATTTTAACCTTCATTAAACAAAAAAAAATTTTCACTTAAAAATTTTCTCCTTTTCTGTTGACATTACCCACTACTTTGGGCCTTGTAGTTATGTGACAATCTGTCAGTCAATCCATTCTTAACATGTTCATGACTGAATACTGGCTGACCTAAAAAGTAGCAATAGTTAGAGATCCTAATGATGACATTGTTTGAGACCTTGGAGGGTTTTATAGCTGATTAAGGGACAGGAGCTCACATTTACCTGTGTGTTTTGCTGTCATCACAAAATAAGGGGAGGAGCAGGACTTCAGACTAGAAAGATCTCCTTACTAGCCACTAGAGGAGAGGCAGTAAAAAGAAAACTCCAACAACCTCTGGATGGGGGAATCCACCTAGGGACATCCCTCTGGGCCACAGTGAAACAGTGGTGGTCTATAGGAACCAGTGAGGTGTGGAGGTGAGGAAAACCAGCACAGAGAGTGCTTGGAAACAGGTGAGGACTGTTTGGCCAGCCTGACCATGGAGGACTGGAGACAAGAAAGGGCTATCCTGTAGTTTTTTATTTGGGACTAGTCTGTTCACTAGAGTTACCTTGGGTTTAAATGAGCAGTTGGACTTGAATATTGTCCAGCAGCCAGGAATGAACATGGGGTGGAATGCATCTCCTCCTATTGGCTTGACTGCTAGCAGAGTGCCACCATTGTGGAAATGTGTGAATGAAAGAGTCTACCAGGTCCTAGTGCACAGCTGATTCCAGTGCACCTGCTGAGCTTGGGCATCCACCGTTGGGGAGAGCTGAGTAGCTCCAGGCATTGTTGTCAAGGGGCCCTGTATGACATGTCTCCTAAGGAATCGGGCAAGAGCTTTAGGACCCCAATCCTGAGGTGACTGAATGCTGATGAAACAACCAGGCACTGAATGATGGTAACTAAGTCAGGAAGACAGTACCTGATTGCCTCCTCTAAACTAATGAGTAGATTTCAGCCCTAATTTTTCACAGCAAAGTAGAATAAGTTCTCTGTCTCCTAACAACATAGTGCCACCTGGTGTCCAGGCAATATTTTGGAATATAAATATGGTTATATATCTATACTATATATAGGTATACATGTATATATATTTCTTTTTTTTTTCTTTCTGATGAGTGGTTGTATTTTTATTTTTTATTTTTTACTATCATAAATATGAAGGGCTCTTCCACATTTTGCTACATTTTTTCAGACCTCTTTTTTCTCTCTTTCTTGTTTCTCTCCTTTTTTCTCTCTTTGGTAGAGATTTTTCTTTTTTTCTCATCTTTCCCACATAAATTTTACAACAGATGATAAATTTCTCTCAAAAAAAGATATCTTTTTTCTTGATGTTATATTATTGTATCTTTAATTTTCTTTATCAATTTTTATTTATTTTTTCTTTTCTCCTGAGTACTGATGGCATCACAGCATTGGTCTGGCTGCGAGGGGGGAAGGGAGTCATAGCATTGGTCTAGCTCAAGAAGTTCATGAGCTCTTGGTCTAGGGTATCCTTCTAGCTTTGGCCTTTGAAAAGACAGTATTGACAGGTCACCATTGTGACATACTGATGAATTTTTAAGAATTTTTATTTGTTTGTTTCTTTTGTTTTCTAACTTTACATATTTGGTGGAGGGGGGGTCTTGCTTTGGCCAAGGCAGGTAAAAGCTTCTGATTTTGAGGGAGCCACCCAGCCAGCCCCATAAAGTCCTACAGCTGCAGGTTTAGCCATAACACCCTGCTGATCATCACTATTTCTCCTGTCACTATCTTTTTGTTATTTTACCATACTGTTTTCTTTATTGATTTTTCTCTTCTTTCTCCCTTCTCATTATTTACCCTTCTCTTCCTTTTTGCCTTGTACCAAAAGGTCACTGCAACAGCTAAGCTCTGAGTCAAGGTAATTTAAAGCAAAGGATGTAGTGAGAAGGAAAATAATAAGGGAAGGAATTTAACAAGAAGAAAATACACATGAAGAGAAACCCCCTCTAAGGGATCATGAGGCAGATACTGCAGAGGATTTTACCTATTAAGAATTAATGGAAATGGCTGAGAGGGAATTTAAAATTGGGATGGCAAAGGCAAAGAACAGAATAAATTAGAAAGTGAAGAAACAACCAGAAAAATAGATGCAAGAAGTAAAGAAAATAGAAAGGATAGGGCACAGTTTAAGGAATTCAAGGAGTCAATCAGGAAATTTAAAGATGCAGTAGAAAGTATCAATACCAAATTAGAACAAAGAAAATAAAGAAGCTCAGGGCAAGAATGAACTTTTCAGGTCTGAAGGGATAAAGATCTACCTATAACAGTGTTAAGCAAAATAATTTTCATACCAGATTCTGTTTTTGGCTAAACTAAGCTTCAAAATCAATGGAGAAATCAAGTCTTTTACTTATATGCAAACATTGTGGAAATTTACAAGTGGACCAGCTCTACAGGAAATCCTTAAACCTGTTCTCCCCACTGACCATCTCAATGGACCACTCAGAAACTAAAGGACAAAACCTAGCTACCAAACTGAACACTCAGAAGCTAAAGGACAAAACCTAGCTTCCACAATGGCACAAAGGATAAAAACTAAGCAACAGACTTTCATAAAATCAGATGAATAGAACTCCACCATACTTATCAGTCCTCTCAATAAATGTTAATGGCTCAAATTCCCCATGGAAAAAGCACAGACTAACCAATTGAATAAAAAAGCACCAGCCATCCATATGCTGTCTCCATGAAACACACCTAACCTAGAAGGAAAAATCCAGATTGAGGGTAAAGGGCTGGAAAACAGCATTTCAGGTAAATGAAAACCACAGGAAAGGAGATGTCACAATGTTATTTTCAGATACACATGGACTTAAAGCAAGTAACATTAAGAAAGACAAAGATGGGGTGGCACCTGTGGCTCAGTGAGTAGGGTGCTGGCCCCATATACCGAGGGTGGCGGGTTCAAACCCGGCCCTGGCCAAACTGCAACCAAAAAAAAAATAGCCGGGTGTTGTGGCGGGCGCCTGTAGTCCCAGCTACTTGGGAGGCTGAAGCAAGAGAATCGCTTAAGCCCAGGAGTTGGAGGTTGCTGTGAGCTGTGTGAGGCCACAGCACTCTACTGAGAGCCATAAAGTGAGACTCTGTCTCTACACACACACAAAAAAAAAGAAAGACAAAGATGGTCACTTCATTCTGCTCAAGGAAACAATACAACAAGAGGACATTTCAATTCTAAATATTTATGGACCCAAATTAAATGCTCACAAATTTATGAAAAAGATCTTAATTAGTTTGAGCAATATGATATCCTGTAACACCATAATAATAGGGGACTTTAACTCTCTTCTTACAAAGCTGGACAGATCCTCTAAACAGGAAATAAAGATACAAGGGACTTAAAGACAACCCTAGAAATGGTAGGTACAGGAATGTCTCCCAGGAAGTAGAGCCCTGGACTTCCACTCATGTGTGAAGTGAGCAGAACTGGAGACAAGACCAGAGGCTAAACTTTGGACCTGAAAAAATGGCTGGGCTGCACCATAAGATCATCAGAGAAACCCAGCATTTGTTGGTGGAACAAGTCCTTGGCATTGAAGCAGAACCAGATGAGAGCAAGGCCCATTATTTTCATGTAGTCTTTGCTGGCTCTCAGCATTCCCCCTTTGAGAAAGGGACTTTCAAATGATTCCTTCCAGAATACCCAATGATAGCTCATAAAGTATGTTTCATGACCAAAATTTATCATCTTAAGGTCGACAAATTGGGAAGAATATGTTTAGATATTTTGAAAGATAAATGGTCTCCTGCACTGCAGATCCACACAGTTCTGCTATTGATCCAGACTTTGTTAAATGCTCCCAATCCAAATGATCCATTAGTGAATGATGTAATGGAATAATGGAAGGCCAATGAAGACTCAAGCCACAAAAACAGCTAAAACATGAACTAGGCTATATGCCATGAATATTTGAAAATGATCTGATCATCAAGTGTGCATCACTTCTCCTGTTCTGTGAAGATGTCTTCCTTTTTTGTTTTCATTTAATAGACACAGTCTTAGAAACATTACAGAATAAAAGCCCAGATATCTTAAGTCCTTTGATGATTAAATGCATGTTAGCAAATCTATGTCTTGTCCTAATTCACTATTGTAAAGCATGAGCAAATGCAAGAAGTATCATTTGGATTATTGCAAAACATTTTAAAGCAATGGCCTCTCCCTGCTGTTATTCATTTCCCTTGTTATGGTTTAAGTATAAAGCACTGTGAATGAAGGTAGTTGTCAGGGTTACCTGTGGGGTGTGGGTGTTTTTATTTTACTTTTTTCATGGAGGAGGTACTTTTATTTTAATTTTATGGGCTTCTTTCCTCCCGTTTATGGTGATCTAGTTGCAGCTAACAAGTTATTTAGAATATCTCTCTAGCCAAGTCTAACTTTATTCAGATGAAGCTTGATTGTTTGAACCAAAATGGGAACATTAAATATCACAATCCTCACTAATAACATTGTGACTTTGCTGCCAACTGTAGATTTCCCCCCCTTCAAAAAAAAGCTTAACCATTTTATATGGCTTGTCTGAAAGCTTCTATAAATCTTCTGTGTTAGTAAAATATTTTTTATTATTCTACTTTGCCTTTGTACAGTTTATTTTACTGTGTTTATTTCATTTTGCAATGTGATGATTGTATTTAAAAATTAAAACTCTGATGGGACATTCTGTTTTGGGATTCACCATATGACAGATTGAATAGCATAAGGCAGACTTGTCATTTCTTTTCACTGATACAAATTTGTGTTAAGATATTACTGAACAGAGTATTTATAAACTGGCCCTAAGCATGCATAAAGCATCAATATATGACTCTTTTTTACCTCCTAAAATTTGAAATAAATGTGTCTGTGTTGTCTCATTAGAGGATTATTGGTGTCTTACCATGATGTTTGAAAATTACTACATAGAATAGTCATAGCAAAGATGGCAATTGTGACCGACATGCAGGACTTTCACATGTGCCACGTTTTGCCTTCAATTTGACTTGTACCCTTTCTCTTGGTTCTTGTCTGAAAACTTCATGTGTAATCATTAGTGTATGTTACCAGGAAAGAGCAATCTGATAAATCATTTAAGGTTTGTTGAGGCATTTGTGAGTCTTTTTATAAACCTTTGAGCAAATCTCAAGTATACAACTTGCATAAATGTTATAAGAAAGATTTCTATTTTTGAGATCATCATATCCTCAGTTAATGATTCTTGCTTTTCATCCCTCCAGTATTGGCCATGGGAAATTAGGAGAGCCTTTTTTTTTTTAGTTGGTTACTTGGTTTGGGATGGTTTCTAGGGGGGTTGTATCACAGTGATAACACAAATAGCCAGTGCTCAGTGCTAATGCAAATTGTCAGTACTCAGAGGTAATGCAAATAGTCAGTGCTCAGTGGTAATGATAATTGTAAGTGCTCAGTGTTAATACAAATTGTTATCACTCAGTATTAATGCAAATTGTCAGCAGTCAGTGTTATCACAAATGGTCAGCAGTCAGTGTTAATGCAAATGGTCAGTGCTCAGTGTTATTGCATGGAGCCCCCAAACTGGTAATCTGCCTAGGGCCCGATGGGAACTTAATCTATCTCTGAAGACAGCTGAGGAGTAGGAAACCCAATTTAATTGACAGTAAGTGCATTTATATTCTGATTGCTATTCAGTTGTGTATGATGTTGTATGTTGTGTGCTGTGTAAGCCCCAGTTCACACTGTTGCGATCTCTGAACAGTGCGATTTCAGCCATATGCTTAACGGCTGAACTCGCATTAGATTTGGAAGAAAAAAGGCATATGTGCCTTCTTTTTTCCTGCAGTGGAATCTGATCCCATGGTGAGAAGACCCATGCAATCAGATTCCTGTGCAAGTTCACAGATTGCAGTGCAGTTTACACAGGGTAGTGTGAACTGGAAAGGTGGTGGAGGAACCGGCTCTGTAATCATGCCTGTTCCCGCACTGCACCAGTGTGAGCCTGAGGTAAAAGGGGAGTTTCATTATATGGGTACTGTCGAGGCTGAAATGATGTGGACTGGCAAGGCTGCATTGGTGGACACTGATCAGACTGAATTGATGGGCAGTGCAGTCTATATGTCTCTGTGTGGGCAAAGTTATTGCTGGTATATTGTTTTTGGAGCACTGTTTATATATATTGGTATTTTACTAATAGCAATTTGAAATCCCTAGGAAACAATGATATTAAAAAAGAGAAAAATTGACTCAGAGTGTAGGATATTCAAAGAATAGTGGACTTATGATTACTTTTTCATGCAGTATGAGGAAAGAGCTCTGTGTTTGATATGCCAGAATATAGTGTCTGTGTTCAAAGAGTACAATTTGCATCGACACTATCAAACTAAACATAAAGATAAACATGATTGTTTGGTCGGAGAAGTGAGAAAAGATAAAATATTAAAACTGAAATATACATTGACAACTCAGCAAAATACTTTGGTGAAGCAGAAGCAGCTACATACTTCATCACTGTGAGCAATTTTTCAAGTTGCCAAGCTAATAGCGTGCACTGGCAGACCATTTGTGGAGGGAGAATTTGTTAAAGAATGCCTTCTTTCTGTTGCCAAAGAGATGTGTCCAGAGAAGGCTGATTTATTTAGTACAGTGAGTCTTTCAAGACCCTCAATTACATGAAGGATTGAAGAAATGGAGACAATTTGCATCAGCATTTGCAAAACTCTGAAAAAAACTTTCCTATTTTTCCTTGGCACTCAATGAAAGTAATGTTTGTGATTCTGCACAACTTCTAATTTTTATTCATGGGACACATGACTATATTGAAGTCACAGAAGAGCTTGCCGCACTGCAAAGCATGAAAGGAACAACTATAGGAGAGGATATTTATGAAAAGGTTTGCCAAACTGTGAATAGTTTGGAGCTGGACTGGGCAAAACTAGCCAGTGTGACAACTGATGGTACTCCTAGCATGGTGGGGTCTAAGAAAGGAGTAACTGCTTGCATTAACCAAGAGATGGACAAACATAACCATTCTCATCCAATAGCCATACACTGCCTCATCCACCAACAAGTGCTGTGTAGTAAATCACTGAAGTAGGACTCTGTTATGAAAACCTTGGCATCTTGTGTTAACTTCGATAGTGGTAATGCACTAAACCACAGACAATTTCAGGAATTTCTGTCTGAGCTAAATGTTGCCTGTGAAAATGTTCCATACCACACACAAGTCCATTGGCTATATTGAGGGAGAATTTTGAAACATTTCTATGACTTACTTCCACAGTTTACAGCTTTTCTGCTTTCAAAAAAGCGAAGAAGTACCAGAGCTCAATGATGCAGAATGGAAATGGCACCTTGCCTTTCTGACAGATGTAACAGAGCTACAGTTTCAATGTGCAACTTCAAGGAAATGAGAAGCTCATCTGTGACATGCAATAACATGTGAAAGCATTTGAAGTAAAATTAGACCTCCTCATCAAACAAGTGAAGGAGGAAAATTTCTGCCATCTCCCCACAAATCAAAATCTGTTAGTGGAAAATCCATTGGTTGCATTCCCAGATAAAACATGTGTGGATTCACTGGAAAAGCTGTAGAAGGAGTTCCAATTTAGATTTAGAGCTTCATCTCCTTGAACAGGACATACAGCTTTTCTGTAACCCATTTTCTATTGACATTGAAAATGTGGATACAATTGACCAAATGGAACTGGCTGAACTGCAGAATTCTGACTCTCTGAAAGATGCATTCAAGTCAAACAGCCTTCCTAATTTCTATGCATCTCTCCCTTCTGAGACATATCCTAATCTCAGGAACTATGCACTCAAAATGGCAACCATCTTTGGCAGCACTTATATCTGTGAACAGACTTTTTCCAGAATGAAACATCTGAAATCTCCAACCAGATCTAGACTAAATTATGCATACTTGCATCACTTGTTACAACTAGCAGTGACAAATATGGAACCAGACATTGACCATCTCATTAGCTAAAAGCAGGCCTATAGTTCCCATTGAAATACTGATAAGTTTGTTGATTTAACTTTACTTGTTCTTCATTTTAAATATTGTATTTGTTCCCATATTGTTTTTTTACTTCAAAATAAGATATGTGCATTGTGCATAGAAATTTGTTCATAGTTGTTGTTGTTGTTGTTTTTTTAAACTATAGTCCGGCCCTCCAACTGTCTGAGGGACAATGAATTGGCACCCTGTTTAAAAAGTGTGAGGACCCCTGTTATATCTTCTCAGACCACAAGGCAATAAAGGTGGAATTCAACTCCAACAAAAATTTTCATCCTTGAACAAAGTCATGGAAATTAAACAACCTTATGTTGAATGACAATTGGGTCAAGGAACAGATAAAAAGGGAAATCATGAAAAATGAAGACACGATGTATCAAAACCTGTGGGATATTGCAAAAGCAGTCCTCAGAGGGAAATTTATCACATTCAATGCCTACATCTGAAAAACAGAAAGAGAGCACATCCACAACCTAATGAATCACCTTAAGAAAATGGAAAAGGAAGAACAGTCTAATCCCAAGCCTCGCAAAAGAAAAGAAATAACCAAAATTAAATGAAAAATAAAATTGAAAACAAAAACTCATTTATAAAATCAATAAAACAAAAAGTTGGTTCCTCAAAAAATAAATAAAATTGATAACACTTGGCCAAATTAATTAGACAGGAAAAGTAAAATTTCTGATAACCTCAATCAGAAATGAAAAACGGGAAATAATAACAGATACCACAGATAGACAAGAGATTATCTCTGACTACTACAAGAAATTCTATCTCTAGAAATTTAACAATGTGGAGGAAATCAACCAATACCTGGAATTACACCATCTCTGTAGACTTAATCAGGAAGAAATATATCTCTTGAACAGACTGATATCAAGCACTGAGATAGGAGAATCAAGAAAAAGCTTCCAATAGAAAACATCCCTGGACCAGACAGCTTCACACCAGAATTCTATCAAACCTTCAAAGAAGAGTTTTTACCTTATACTGAAGAACATATTCCAAAACACTGAGAAGAATCTTGCCCAACATATTCTATGAAGCAAACATAACCCTGACACAAAAACTAGGAAAGGACCCAACTAAAAGGAAAACTATAGACTAATATGGCTAAGGAATATCAATGCAAAAACACTTAACACAATCTTAAACAATAGATTACACCTAAATATTAAAAAAAGTTATACATCATGATCAAGTAGACTTCATCCCAAGGATGCAAGGCTAATTTAACATATTCAAATCCATTAATGTAATTCACCATATCAACAGAGGCAAAACCAAAGATCATAGGAACCTTTCAATAGATGCAGAAAAATTCAGCAGCCTTTTCTAAAAAGAACACTTAGTATAGGTATAGGTAGCACATTCTTAAACAGATTAAAGCCATCTACAACAAACTTGCAGTTAATATCATACTGAATTCAGTAAAATTGAAAGCTTTTCCACTTAGAACTAGAACCAGACAAGGACGTCCTCTATCACCACTACTATTCAACATAGTGCTGGAAGTTCTAGCCAATGCAATCAGAAAGGAGAAGGAAATAAATGGCATCCAAAGGAGAGCAGAGAAGGTCAAACTCTCCCACTTTTCTGATGATATGATCTTATACTTAGAGAACTCCAGAGATTCAATCACAAGACTCCTGGAAGCAAACAAGAAATACAGTAATGTCTCAGGGTATAAAAATCAATGTCCACAAATCAGTATCTTTTCTAGAAGCCAACAACAGCTAAGTCGAGAAGCTAATCAAAGACACAATTCCCTTCACAGTAGCTTCAAAGAAAATTAAATACTTAGGAATATACCTAACAAAAGAGGTGGTGGAACTCTACAAAGGGATTATGAAACCCTAAGTAAAGAAAAAGCACAAGATGTTAAAAAGTGAAAGAACATACCATGCTTTTAGTTAGGAAGAATCAACATTGGTAAAATGTTGCAGTTCTCAAAGCAATTTACAGATTCTATGCACTCCCCATTAAAATACAAACTAATTTGGGACTCTCACATGAAAGCTATAACCCAACTACAACTTAACAATAGGGGGAAGTGGGAAAGGGGGGGGTGGGTAGAGGGAGGGGAATCGGTGGGATCACACCTGTGGTGCATATTACAGGGGTATTTGCGAAACTTGGTAAATGTAGAATATAAATGTTTTGGCACAGTAACTGAGATAACGCCGGAAAGGCTATGTTAACCACTGGGATAAAAATGTGTCAAATGGTTTATGAAGTGAGTGTATGATGCCCCATAATCATATCATTGTATACACTTATGATTTAATAAAAAAATTAAAAAAAAAAAAAAAAAAAGAAAAAAAAAAAAATAAAATAAAATAAAATACCAACATCATAATTTGAAGAACTGGAAAAAATAGTTCTTCATTTTGTATGTAACCAGAAAAAAAACTGTGTAGCCAATGTAATTTTTAGGAATAAGAACAAAGCCTGAGGCATCACTTTATCAGACTTAAGGCTATAATATAAGTCCACAGTGATTAATATAGCATGGGATTTGTATAGAAATAGGCATTTGGAATCAAATAGAAAACCAAGAGATGAAACCAGTATCTTACAGCCATCTGATCTTTGATAAACCAAGCAAAAGGATACACTGTGGAAAACAATCCCTAATCAATAAATGGTGCAGGGAGAACTAGATAATCACATGTTAAAGACTGAACTTTTACAATGTGAAACTTCACAACTTTCACCACTCACAAAAATTTACCTAAGATAGATAAAAGATTTAAATCTAAGGCATGAAATAAATAAAGTCCCAGAAGAAATTGTGATAATTCTGCTCAGGGAAAGATTTTATGAAGGAATCTTCAGTGGCAATAGCAACAACAACAAAAATAAGCAAACGGTATTTAATTAAACTGAAAAGGTTCTGCACAGATAAGGACACAACGATCAAAGCAAATAGCCAACCTTCAGAATGGGAAAAAAATTTGCCATGTTACAAATCTGACAAAGGTTTGATAACTAGGATCTACAGGACAATCAAATTAATCAAGAAGAAAAGAGCAAACAATCCATCTATCACTGGGTAAGAGACATGAACAGAACCTTCTATGAGAAAGACAGATATGTGGCTAACAAACATATGAAAAAATGCTCATCATCCCTAATCAGCAGAGAAATTAAAATCAAAACCACTCTAAGATATTACCAAATCCCACCAATAAGATTAGCCCACATCACAGTCCCAAAGATGCAGATGCTGGCATGGACTTTGGAAAGAAGTGTGGGGAATGTCCAAAGAACTCAAATTATAATTTGCAGATTTGACCCTGCAATTCCACTACTAGGGATCTAACAAGAAGAAAAAAAATGATTTTATCATAAGACATTTGCACTAGACTGTTTATTGCAGCTCAATTTGCAATCACCAAGATGTGAAAACAAACTAAGTGCCCACCAACCCAGGAATGGATTAATAAGCTGTGGCATATGTATACCATGTAATAATATTCTGCCATAAAAAGGTAGATACTTTACATCTTTTGTATTAACTTGGATGGAGTTGAAATACATTTTTCTTAGTAAAGTAGCACAATAATAGAAAAGCAAATATCTAACATACCCAGTACTAATATGAAGCCAGTAGATGACCTAATTCATGCCCACAGAGAAGAAAAACTCATTTCAATTCAAGTTTGGAGGAAAGGGAATGAGAAAAGGGGAAGAAGGGAAGGTTTGTTTGGATGGGCACAATGTAGGGGTACAATGTCAGGGTATATTCCCTTCATGGGCACAATGTAGGGGTATATGCCACACCTTTTAAGTACAGGACACAAATACAAGAGGGCCTCTATGTAACAAATGATGATATTATGTCCTGATTGTTTATTCCCTCACATTAACCTGAAATTAAAAAAAGAAAAAGGAAATCCAACTTTTAATCAAGCAACCTTTGAGTATGAATTGTGAATATGGACTTGAAACATTAAGCAATTTTAAAGAGAAATTTAGATTAATGAAGTAAAGGTATTTATTTACCTTACTGAAATTCAAGATTTTTTTTTTGAAAAGTCCTGCAGCTTTCAGTAGTAACCTGATTTACTCAACAGATCACATGATTAGAGATATCATGATTATAGACTAAATAAAAATTGATGTGTTGCCAAAGTGCTGAAAATTAAGTGACTCTTTGGATCCTGAAATTATTCTGGCTCAGTTCTCAGAAGCATCATGGGAGGAAAGTGGAAGTAGGAAAAAAAATTGTCAGAACATTTTTTTTCTTTTCTTTCTTTCTTTTTTTTTTTTTTTTTTTTTTGCAGATTTTTCCCAGGGCTGGGTTTGAACCCACCACCTCTGGCATATAGGGCCAGCACCCTACTTTTTTGAGCCACAGGTGCCACCCCTGCAGAACATTTTTAAAAAAGTATTATTACCTCTTTTATATTCAATTATTTTTTCAATTTGTGTTTCTTTAGTACATTTGCACCTCTCAATAAATTAAAAGTAAGCAATTCAAATTTGCTACAAAATTTTCAATTTTGTTAGCAAATTACATTCATTTTTTTCAAAAAAATGTCTCTCCAAGGAAGCTAATGATAATGTCAACCAACAATTAATAAGAATACCTAGAATGATTTGATGAAAATTATACTGATGATATATACTGTGAATTTTCTATGTACTTTGTCACTTAATAAATTTGTCATGTTTTATTTAATGAATCTATATTTGTAAAATATGTAGATAATTAGCTGACTCCCAGAAAGACCTATAAGAATGTTTGTTAAGTGAATAAAACTAGAGCCTCTGCCATGAAAGACTAAAGGGGGGATTTAGTCTCCAAATATTAATTCATAAGTACATAATTTTAGAAGTATCTTTTATTTCCTTACAGATAATCTGCTTAGAAAGACAACATAGCCTTTAAAAATGTCCAGGTGTAGGCATGGAGTATCTACTCTATAAGGAAGTCAAAAGAAAAAATCTGCCCTCTGGAAAATATCAGAAAAATGTTATAAAGTTTATGTTCCATGTTTGGGATACACACATCAGTAAATATAAAGTTAAAAAAAAAAGTTTTAGACATGACCTTTTTATCCAGTGCTATACATAACCTATAATTAATGATTAAATTGTAGCAAATGTGCATAGCATGTAAGATGGATGGAAAAGATTATGAATTTTCTCTTTTAATAACAAATGACCTTCACTTATAAATGAAGGCGTTTGTAAATTTTGGCTAATTAAGTTATCTTGATCATAGAAGATAGCTTTATTAAAGGTTAAATACATTACTTTAAAGAGTCCTAGGACTCAGGCATAAGGCCTTAGTTTAATGAAAAAATAATTAGGCTTAAGAACGTAAGTGCAAATGGAAATAGGTTTCAATATTATTTCAACGTTAAAAACTGCTTATCTGCCTACTATGGGCCTATCTTTATTCCAAAACTCATGGCATATTGCAGTTATAATAAAACCCTAACCTCTTCTATAACCTGCAAGGCCTAACTAAATTTTCCCTGCCTCTGTGACTTTGGCTTTTGATGCTATGCCACTTGTTAACCATGAGCCCCACTCAACTTCTTTTAGTCCTTTGAAAATGTAAAGCATCTTTTCACCTTAGACACTGCCCTGCCCATCTTACTATCTATGGTGCTCTTATGTCACCTGGCTTACAATGTCTTTCCTTGACCATTCTATATACAGCTATCTTCCCTAACCACAAAGATACCTTTCACCATATGACCCTATCTAATGTTATTCATAGTAGCTATTATTGTGAGAAAATATTTTCATTAGTTTATTGTCATTAGAATCACCCTTAGCATCTAACATACATGAGAAAAGAACTTGCCTTTCTTATATCCTACTGTATCTCTGGCATGTGAAAATATGGTTTTTGTCAAGTGGGTGCCTGATGAATAATCCTAAAGTAAATTAAAAAGAAAATAAAACTTATTTGTTGTTATTACAAAATGTGAAAATTATTTCAGCCCCTCTGCCAAACTACAAATACGTAAAAACTACCAAATACGCAAAAATCCAGATTAATCCCAATTGAAAAAGGTATATGATTATTTTTATAAGAGTAAGAATTTGGAGAATTTTACAAACATATTTTTCTGGGAAGGTAATTTTTCTTTTCCCTTAGCCTATGTATGCACCAAACCTACATCCATGTAGGAATCCAGACAACATCTCTATGAAAGAGAAAATACCCCTTTTTAGGATTCTCTATTTTGGAGAGATACCAGTTTAACTTGACAAATTTAGGAGAGTCCCTTTTCTTCCTAGAAAAAATGTTTAGGAGGCTTCAAAATTAGGTACATTTTGGAAAGAAAGTAAAATATCATATTCTTCCAACGAAATGATTTTCCAGGAAGTTTGCACAGCTTCTTTAATACTTCTTGTCGTTTATTTTCTTAGGTTAACGAGACTGTGGAGTGTATGCATCTAAACACATGACTATTTGGGAATCTAATATTGCTCTTGGGAACTGTACATTCTGTGGTTCATCTTTATTTATCTCAATATCTCCAGAGATATTCTTCACAGGGATTCCTTATGTTCAAAATTCAGCACAAATTTGTCCTCCGGGGATCCTGAGATTTTTCAGAAACAAAATATCTTCTATGATTGGTAGATATGACTGGGTTTTATTTCCTTGAAGAAGATCAAATACATTTAAAACAGATTATATTTGCTACATTAGCATTGTAGAAAACATGCAGTGCTATAGGTCAAACAAATAATTACAAAATAATCACTCTCTTGCCTTTATGATATTTTTCAAATTTGTTTATATATTACATTATTCTATATGGAAACTTGTGAAGAATTATCACTCTTGTGGTTTGCTTTGAAAGCATTTTGCTGGTCGTTAATTGTATGATATCTATCCCTGGAAGAATATTTAACTGTATGTTGAATTTAGTTGATATATGTATATTCTGCGTATATTTCTTTAACTGACATTTTTTTCCTTCAGGCAAGTATGGGCATGCAGTTGAAATAAACTGAAAAAGGCAGAAATCTGAATATTTTAAAGAATGTATGCAGATAAAAGAGATGACAGCATATGAGACTAGCATTTGACTTTTAGGAAATTCTCTTACAGACAGTTTTGTGACCAATCTGGAGAATTTATACTAATTGCTGCTGGCAAGAGTCTAAATATAAATGATATAATGTTGATATGTGTATTAATCATTTTTGGAGCACAAAATATCCCTAAGACTTGATAAGTAACTGGAAAACAGAGCCATAAGGAGGTTTGAAAATATTCTTATCCCCAGTAGTCATGGTAGCAACAGCTTCAGCTGAAAGAGAAGTAAGTGTTTTTATTATTTTCCATAATGATAGGCAAAGTATATCTTGAAAATGAGAGTTAAATTTTTGAACAATTAA
This sequence comes from Nycticebus coucang, assembly GCF_027406575.1. Lineage (NCBI taxonomy): Eukaryota > Metazoa > Chordata > Mammalia > Primates > Lorisidae > Nycticebus > Nycticebus coucang. The sequence continues at coordinate 32,422,378 of NC_069786.1, forward strand.
TTCTATTAATTCATTTGGCCATAAGATTATTATTATAGGAAGTAAAATATATTTTTGAATGAATGTGAAATTGATGATATTTTTCAAGTCACTTGCTTTGGGGCCTATAAGATTTGAACTATAAGATTTTGCCTGATTTACACATTTATTTTCATCAAATAGCAAAATGATTGGCATATAACAAATACTTAAGACATTGACTTGAGTATATACAGAGTAGATTAATGAATGAAATCAAGGATGGTGCCCGTGGCTCAAGGAGTAGGGTGCCAGCCCCATATATCAGAGGTAGTGGGTTCAAACCCAGCCGTGGCCAAAAAAAAATAATAATACCAACAATATGTTTGTCTATACATAGTAGTGTGTGTATATATAAGTATGAATATATGATTATGTATAAATGAAATATATTATGGCAATGATACAAGGGATAGAAAGAAAGAAAGGATTAGGAATATTCTGATATTATAAATTAAGTGTATTACCTGTGAAGAGGTATGCAAGTATTTAAAAGTTCACTTGAATTAGCTATCAATGTATATTCCAAACTTTAAGGAAACCACAGAACAAAGTAGAAAAAATGCTATAATTGATACACTAGCAAAGAAAAAATTGAGATCATAAAAATGTTCAGTTAATATCACAAAAGGCAGAAAATGTGTAAAATATAGAAATAAGGATGAAGATTAAAGTCAAAAAAATAGAGAAGAATAGCAAATATGGTAGATATTATCCAACTATACCAATTAAAAGATAGAGACTCACAGAATGGATTTAAAGGGATGACTAAACTACAATTCACTTTGAACAACAGGTTTAAACTGCACAGGTTCTGTTACATGTAGGTTTTCTTTCACCTCTGCTACTTCTGAGATAGCACCCCTCTACTTCCTCTTTCTCCTCAGCCTACTCAACACCAAGACAAGGATGAAAATCTTTATGATTATCTATTTCCACTTAATAAATATATTCTCTTCCTTCTAATTTTCTTTATAACATTTTCTTTTCTATGGTTTACTTTTTACTTTGGTGTAAGAATACAGTGTGTAATACATATAGCATACAAAATGTATGTTAATAGACAATTTATGTTATTGGTAAGGTTTCTGGTCAACAGTAGGCTATACGTAGTTAAATTTAGGTGAAGTAAAAAGTTATAAATGGATTTTTGCCTTCAAAGAAGGTCAATGCCACTAACCCCCATGTTGTTCAATGGTCAACTGTATATGTTGTCCACAAGAAACTCATTTTAAATAGAAAGACATACATAGATTAAAAGTAAAGAAATGAAGAAAGATATACCATACTAACACTAAGCAAAAGAAAGCAGAATTAATTGCATTAATTTCAAAGACTTCAGAGTAAGAAGAGTTATCAAGGATAAAGAGGGGTATCACATAAAAATAAATGGCTCAGTACTCCAAGAAAACATAACAATCCTTAAAGTGTCCTTAATCACTTAAAAACAAAGCATTGGGCAGCACCTGTGGCTCAGTGGGTAGGGCATTGGCCCCATATACCAAGGGTGGTGGGTTTGAGGCAGGCCCCTGGCCAAACAGCAACAAATAAATAGCTTGGCACTGTGGCAGGTGCCTGTAGTCCCAACCACTTGGGAGGCTGAGGCTAGAGAATTGGCTAAGTCCAGGAGCTGGAGGTTGCTGTGAGCTGTGATGCCCCAGCCTCTACTGAGGGTGACAAAGTGAGACTCTTTCTCTTAAAAACAACAAACAAGCAAAATCATCAAAACATTTGGGAAAAAACTAAGAGAATTGTAAGAATAAGTAAATAAATCCACTACTATAGTTGGAGAATGTAACATTCTTCTATCAGAAATGGGCAGATTCAGAATCCAGAAAATCAGCAAGAATACAGTTGAATTCAATCAACACCATCAGTCAGTGAGACATTTATTGAATACTTCATTTCACAACAGAATTCAAGCTTAGTGAATGTCACTAAGATAGACCTTATTTTGTGCTATAAAATATACCTTAATTAGAAAGACCAGAAATTCCACAATGTATGTACAATAAAATTAGACTAGAAATTAATAACAGAAAGATAACTGAATAATCTCAAAATACTGAGAAATGAAACAACACACTTCTTCTTTTTTTTTTTTTTTTAATTGAGACAGAGTTTCACTTTTTGCCCTCAGTAGAACTCATGGCATCACAGCTCACAGCAATATATTGCAGAGAATATATTCTCTCTCAAACTCTTGAGCTTAAGTAATTCTCTTGCCTCAGCCTCTCGAGTAGCTGGGATTACAGGCACTAGCCACAAGGCCATGCAATTTCTTTTTTTTTTTTTTAAGGCTGGGGCTGGGTTTGAATCCATCAGCCCTAGTGCATATGGCTGATGCCTGACCCACTGAGCTATGGGTGCCACCTGAAACAACACACTTTTAAGTAACATGTGGCCAGAGGAATTTAGAAGTATTGTGAACAACATGAAGATGAAAATACAATTTTTAAAATTTTGTGGGTATACTGAAAGCAGTTCTTAGACAAAATGTTTTTGCATTAAGTGCGTATATTAGAAAAGAAGAAAATCCAAAATTATTAATCTAAGCTTCCATCTTAGGAAATATAAAGAGAAAAGAAAATTAAATTTAATGTGAGCAAAAGAATAAAAAAGAGGTGTAATAAAAAATTAGAGCAGAAATCACTGAAATTAAAAATAAGAAATTAGCAAAGAAAATTAACAAAACCAAGACCTGGTTTTTTGAAAAGATCACTAAAATTTACAAGGTTCTATTTAAGTTAACTAAGATAAAAGGAAGGTAACAGAAACAATTAATATCAGAAATAAAATAAGGGATATCATTACAGATCTTCAGAACACTAAAAGAATAGTAAAAGAATGCTATGAATAGCTCTATGCCCACCAATTTGATAATTTAGAAGAAAATGGACCAATTCTTCAACAGATAATATCTGCCAAAACTCACAAAAAGAAATAGATAATTGAAATAGGCCTTTATCTATTAAAGAAATTGAACCAGTTATTAATTACTTTCCAAACAGAAAGCATAAGGCCCAGAGGAGTTCACTGGTGAATTTTCCCAAACATTTAAGGAGAAAATTATACCAATTCTCTGCAACATATTTCAACGGATAGAAGCAGGGGGAATATTTACTAACTCATCGTATTTGGTAGATGTTACCCTGTCGGGGTCTCTTCGTGAACGGCATTTATCAGAGCCCGGGACTGGTTGGTCTCCAGTCCCAGACTATCTAGCTGTATTCTGGACACAGACCCCCATGCTGTTATCTCACTCAGGAACAATTGCTTGTAGGTGACTGAGGGCTATTTACTTTAGCTGATGGGGGCAGGAGAGAGAGAAGCAGTCTTCTTAAAAAGATAGATCTTGGGCGGCGCCTGTGGCTCAAGGAGTAGGGCGCTGGTCCCATATGCCAGAGGTGGCGGGTTCAAACCTAGCCCTGGCCAAAAACCAAAAAAAAAAAAAAAAAAAAAAAAAAGATAGATCTTAGTCTTTAGCAGAGCTTAGTGATCTTCAGCAGAGAGATGCTGTGCTGGTGTTCTGCAGGCAGGAAAAGTGACAGAGTCAGAGTAAGCAGGTCTATGATAGAATGCACACACTCCCAACTACCTGATCTCATGCCTCTCAATACCACAGGTGTAGAGACTGCCAAATCACCAATGCTCTCATCTCGCAAGCTCTCTCATGCTTGTTAGGAGAGCTAAATCCCTCTCCATGCCCTTTTCACCAAGGTGTTCCATTATTGAGCTACACAGGTGTTTCATGTAACTCTCACTCCTCCTAGCCATAGGCTGTATGGGCTGCTACATCACCCTAATACCAAAACCAGATAAAACTGTTAAAGAAAAACAATACAAAGACCAATATTTCCCATAAACATAAATACAAAAATCTTCCACTAAATACTAGTAAATTGTATTCAGCAAGGAAAAAATATGTACAACAGGAATAAGCCTAGTTCAGCATTGGAAAATTAATTAATATAATCCATTACATCAATAAGTTAAAGAAGAAAATCATATGACTATATCAATAGATGCAGAAAAATCATTTGACAATATTCAACATTCATTCATGATAAAAAATACTCATCAAACTAAAATGAAAACTACTTAACTTAATTAAAAAATCCACCCCAAACCCCTACATTTAATATCATACTTAATGGGGAGAAACTCAAAGGTTTTCTGCTTGTAGCAAAAACATGGCAAGAATGCCTCTTTACACCACTGCTTTTCAATGTCATACTGAAAGATCTAGCTAATACAATAAGAAAAGAAAAAGACATGAGACATATATATCTTAAAGGAATAAATAAAACTATGTTTTTTTCCACAGATAATATGATCTTTTTCATAGAAAATCCAAAGAATCAAAAAGGATTATATTCTTAAACTAATATGCAAAGTTGCAAGATATAAGGTTAATATCCAAAATTTAATCGCATTTCTAAATACTAGGAGTGAACAAGTGGAATTTAAATTTTAAAAATCTTATCATTTGCCCATCAATATATAATATTTAGTTATAAATTTAACAAAATATGCACAAGACCTATATGTGGAAAACAACAAAACTCAGATGAATGTTATCAAAGAATTAAATACTTTGTGACATATTCCATATTCATGGATAGGAAGACTCAATATTTTCCATGGCAGTTCTTCCAAACTTGATATATAGAATCAAGGAAATTCAAAAGAGAAAGTTGAAATTCAAATTTGAAAGTTATCTTGTGGATATTGACAAACTATTACTAAAGTCTATATAGAAGGCAAAATACCCAGAATAGCCAATACAATATTCAAAGAGAAGGACAAAGATTGGAAAACACTATCTCACTTCAAGATCTATAACCCACAACAATCAAGACAGTTAGGTATTGGAGAAAGAATTTAAAAATGAATCTATGGGACAGAACAGAGAGACCAAATAGAGACCAAATAGTAAGCAACTGATCTTCGACAAGGGAGCAAATGTAATACAATGGAGCAAAGACAGTATTTCAATAGCCTTTTCAACAAATGATGCCAAGATCATACTATAGATAACATAGAAGACAACAAAAGAGAAAATCTGCATGACCTTCTGTATGACAATGACTTTTTAGATGCAACAACAATGGCACAATCAATAAATGAAAAAAATTGATAAGCTGGACTTCATTCAAATAAAAAAATCAGCTCTGCAGAAGACAACATCATAGACTCAAGTATTTCCCAGGAGAAGGTATTTTAAAAAGACTCATCTGATAAAAGAATATTATCCAAAACATATAAAGGACTCTTAAAAGTCAATAAGATTAAACAAAAGTAAAACAAACAAAAAAACTCAATAAGATAATAAATGAGTTTATTTTAAATATGGGCAAAGTATTAATATCTGAACAGACACCTCACCAAAGAAGATATACAGATGGCATGTGAGCATATGAAAAAATATCCAACTTCATGATCACTGGGGAACCGCAAACAACAATGAGATATTACTACTCACTTATTAAAAGGGCCAAACTCTAAAACACTGACAACCAAATGCTGTCAAAAATGTGGAGTAGCAGAAACTTTCATTCATTTCTGGTTAAAATGCAAAATGGTGTAGTCATTTTGAAAGAGAGTTTGACAGTATCTTACAAAACTAAACATACTCCTAACTCCAGTAATCAATCATGCTGCTGTGTATTTATTCAAATTACTCAAAAATTCTTGTTCATTCAACAATGTGCATAGGGATATTTCTATCATCTTTATTTATAGTGGCCAAAATTTTGAAGCAGCAGAGATGCTTTTCTGTAAATAGATAAATAAATTGTAGTACAACCAGATAATGGAATATTATTCAGCACTGAAAGGAAATAAGCTATCAAGCCTTGGTAAAACAGGCAGGAAACTTAAATGCATATACTAAGTAAAAGAAACCCTCTGAAAAGCCTGCATGCTATAAGATGCCAACTATATGACATTCTGGAAAAGGCAAAACTATGAAGACAGTTTAAAAAGAACACTGATTATTATTGTCAGGAGTTGTGGGACAGAAAGACATAAAGAAGCTTAACATAGTGTATTTTTAGGGCAATGGAACTAGGTGGACAAAATTACAATGGTAGATACATGTCACCATACATTTGTCAAAACCCATAGCGTATACAACACCAAGAATGAACTTTAGGATAAACTATGAACTTTGGATGATAATAATGTCTCGGTATAGGTTTATCAGTTGTTACAAATGCACCACTCTGGTGAGAAACATTGATAGCAGTGGAGATTGTGCCTGGGAGGGGACAGGTGAAAATAGGAACTCTATTTCTACTCAGTTTAATTGGGAACATAAATTTGCTCTAATAATAAAGTTTATTAATTAAAAATTATGTAAGTTTCTATAAATTACTTTTTGGGTCAGTCTATGTACAGAACCACACCCATAGTTTTATTTTTGAAGTACCTTTCTCAAGACTACTGAAATTCTGGAATCAAAGTTCTGTGAGCCCACACTTCCAATAGTCCAAGAAACTGCTTTGTCCAGAGAATGTGTTTGTTAGGCATGGCTGTAAACTTTTAGGGAGACTCACAGTTATACTTTGCTTTGATCTTTACCCTAAACACATCTTACTTTGAGTCTTTCCATGGACTTGATAGATTGGATAAGAGACAAGCTAGCAAAATTTAGTGCCTATAATTCCCTCTAGTTTGGCTTGCAAACTGGCCATTTCTTTTTTTCTTTTTAAATTTTTTAAATTTTAAGCTCACATCCATGTAGTACAAATCCATACATAGGAAAAAAACAACCTAGTGAGGGCTATCAAATTTGTGCTTGGAAATCTCTTTTCCAAAATTCAAAATTTCATTACAGGATTTTTTTTTTTCTTTAAGTTAGCACAGTTAACAATTTGCCAATGTTTTGCTTCACAAAATATGAGTTACCATTTTTCCATCTTCCATGACAACTTTCTTGCCAGGCTTCTTGCTTCTCTCAGCAGTTCCCTTGCCCCGGTGATACCAGATCTCAAAACCAATCCCACGTGTTCTAGGTTTCGTTATATAAGTACTGCACTTTTGCATAAACATTTCTATTATAGTCATTCATTCCAATAGTGCTGCTAAAAAAAATCACCTCAAATTCAGTGGATTAAAACATAAGCTTTTGGGCAGCACCTGTGGCTCAAAGGGGTAGGATGCCTGCCCTATTTGCCAGAGGTGGTGGGTTCAAACCCAGCCCCGGCCAGAAACTGCAATAAATAAATAAATAAATAAAGCTTTCTTTAAACTCATACGCCCACAGGTAGGCTCTGTTAATTGGGCTCAGCTGGGCAATTCTCCTGCTCTGGAGTGGGCTGGATGCACACACATGTTCAGTGATTATTTGGCTTTGGGCTAAATGTGGATGACTGTGGTCAAAACAACTAGTACAACTCAATGCGATTCACACATTTCATCCTCCAACAAGCCACAAGTTATGTTCTTCTGGCATTGGCAGAGATTCAAAGGTGAAAAAATAACAATGTCCACAAGCCTTTTCATGCCTTTTGTGTGTGGCCAGTATCCCCTTACATTAGCCAAAGTAAGTCACACTGAGATAGCACCCTGGAGCTACAAAAAAGCTTCCACAGAGGGAAGGGGAATTTGAAGCATTTTTTCAACATATCATCATCACTGATTTAGAAAATCCCAAAACAATTAATAATATACATTGGTGGTAAAGGATAATATTTAGAAATAAACATATCCTACATCAAGCACACAAAGTGAACTCAGTGTGAGTCATATTCTTCTTAGTAAAGTGTCTCAAGAATGGAAGAAAAAGTACCCAATGTACTCACCCTTATTATGAAACTAGTGTAGGACCTTCACATGAAAGCCATAACCCAGTTATAACCTAAGAATAGGGAGAAAGGGGAAAGGAAGGGGAGGGAGGGGGGAGGGAGGGGGACGGAGGGGCATTAATGGGATTACACCTGCGGTGCATCTTACAAGGGTCTATGTGAATCCTAGTAAATGTGGAATGTAAAGGTCTTAGCAAAATAACTAAGAAAATGCTACAAAAGCTGTGTTAACTAATGTAATTAAAATGTGTCAAATGATCTATGAACCAAGTGTATGGTGCCCCACGATCATACTAATGTACACAGCTATGGTTTAATAAAAAAATAAATAAATAAATAAATAAAAATAAAAATAAAATAAAATAAAATGGCTTGCTATTTTTCCAGAGGCTTAAGGGACCTGGAACACACACAAAGTTAACTTGCCTGGAGTTAAAAATTCCACAAGCCAATTCTCTGAAGCTGTGTGCCCCATGAAGCCTGAGATCAAAGGGCATGCCACCCTTCCTCAGAGATACGGGCCAGAGGGCTAACGTATGTTAACAACATATTGTCAGAGGTCTATAGGTGCTCTGCCCTGAGGAAAAGACACAGTCGTTACTTCATACTGAGTAAACTGAGTGAACGCTTGAAGATACTCTTCCATTAACTCTGTTCCTCTGTGGCTACTTTCTTCTTTGTGATCTTTATTTAGATACCTGCCCAGAGATTAGTCAGTGTCTAGAAGAAGATGTTTACTGCAAAAGTGATTGTGTTGATATGGTAACAGGATAGTTCCTTTCAAGTTAATTTCAGATAGGTAAAATGAGGTAATGGTGAAAATAACAGATGATAGAAAGATATAAAATCAAAACCCTGAATAAAGAATTTTGCTACACGCCATCCCATCTCATGTAGTCTGTTTCTTGACAATAATTACAGGAGCAAGTTTATATCCACGGCAAAGCTGCTGTTCATTCACGTCTCCCGTCATGCAACAGGTGGGAATAAGAATCCTTCAAAATATGAATGCAATTAAATAATAATTAAAATATATTTTATGAAGTTACCACTTATCCCTACCAAGTATAAATTGAGATACAGAAACATAAAAGCCTAACATTGAAATGTAGGTAACAGAAATGTATTTACTATGTCAGAGGCAATAAAACCAACAGCTCAAGTGAGATGATAAAGTTGTATCTGGTCCTTGGTCTTAAGACATGAGAGGAGATTGTGAATAAAGAAAAGCTAAATATCCAGTTTTAATGTAGTATTTTCTGCTTTTTAAAATTTCTGCTTTAGTATTTAAATAAAAGTACATGTGTCACAAATACAAAAGCATGAACACAGAGCTGACAAATTAAAATCAAATTACAATAGAACTATGTAATCAGTAGGACTGACACAATTCCTGGAAATTTAAATTTCTAACATCATGTAGCTTTCTCTGTGCTGGTACAGCTAGGCTACCAACTTGAAACCACTTAGCTTTTCAAATCTCTCTTGAAACAGAAGATTTACCCTCCAACTTAATCTAGTTTGTAAGAGTTTTAACATATCACCTAGTTTTTAAGAAATAGGCTTATCCAAATGTCTTATATTTTTATCCACTGAGTTGAGTCATTACCACTGGGTCATTTGGAACCACATCTGCCCGTCATTGGAACTTTTGTGCTTGTGTTGTCATTTATTAGATGCTACCTTGGGCCTTTCTGCATGTATCTGAATCTAGGTCAAGCCTAATTTTCTACATGTCTTTGGACAGTATGTTTTAAACTCTTGGCTATCTTCTCTGAGGGTGCTTTATTATTTTGTCATGCTTCAATAACTTCTCTTATTCAACTAAACCTTGTTTTTTATTTCATTAGCTTGTTCGGTATATAAAACCTAAATTTCTTATTTATAAAATTAGAGGATTAAATAAAATCATTTTCAAGATATTGTAAGGATATACAATTCTGTAATTCTCTAAAATACTTAGTATTAAACTTATAACATTCTTGTAGTATTCTTAAACTAAGAATAATAAAATTCCCTCTGCTCTTCCAATTTACCTGAGTTGTTGCTTTGATTTTGAATCTGTTTCATTAGTTTATACTCAATCAGGTGACACATTGGATGACACCTAACTCAGGAAAGAGAAGGAAGATAGTGTAACCACCCAAATTAGAATCTTGTAACTTTGAGCTGCTGCAGCTTTGTAACTTATTAGTGTCTATGTGAGTGGAAGTGTCATCAACAAGCATGCAGAAACAAGACCTCAGCACATGGTACTTTGACGTTAAATTTCCAACATGTGACCTCTTTTAAATGGGGTCTTGCTTGAGGAGCAACATTTCAAAATTGTAGAAAGTATGTATTTTTTTGCTAATTAAGGAATGTAACGTACTATGAATGAAAATGCATTTTCCTTTGGACCTTTCCTTAAGTCTCAGAAACCCTGAAGAAAACAGTATGAAATATAATAATCTAATATGTTCTATATAATTCTCTAGCCCAACCCAGAATATTTACTTAAAAGATGCACTAATCATGCAAAAGAAACTTTCTACTTAGTACTGATAGTTCACATTCAAATCTATTTAGCAGTACATTCAAGCATACAGATAACATATGAAGAAAATGAGAAATAATACGGTGATTTTAAGCTTCACTGAACCAGAGTATATAAATTGTTAAATGCCTGCCAGATAAATGACTTGAATGAATTGTTTTTATTCACTTTATCTTTTTGAAGCAACAAATGAAAATGTACATTTCTGTATGATGTAGTCACCACATTTTCACATGTATGATATTTGCCTTAACTATTCTACTTACTGAGAAGAAGGAAAGGCAATAAATTCTCTGTCTGAATGTGCTGCAATTGAGTATCAAAGGCATTTTAATTACCAATGTCCTGCTTGATTTTCAGTTGTGTGAAGAAGATACTTCTCTTAGAAAGAGAAAAATGAGACAATGACAATTTCAATCACTTTTCTATTATTCCAAATGTTATCTTTAGTTTCAAAACTTGCTATGACTGAATGAGATTGCAACTTGAGGATTGAGCAAATGACACCTTCGAGACCAAAAATACTAAGTAATTAATGTTTATATGTCAACATATACAATGTGCAGGTTGATCTTTCTGATCTTATAAGGTCATTGTGATTTTCAAACACTGTTAACAGAGGTTGAATGTTCACAAGTATATGGGGATAATGATTAAAAGATTAAGAGGTATTTGTGGGGAGGATAGTTAGAATAACCTAGAGACAGAAACTGGAAATAACTCTATGACTTTGCTTGATATATTAGATGATATTGTAAAACGTAAACTGTACATTTGGAGCCTTCCTCCTGGTGATGACATCTTTGGCTTGATTTCTCACTTGGGCACAGTGTCTGTGTTGTACTGATAGATTGTGTTCAGCACCAGATTGTCAGAACGTTTGACAATGGGAACGCAAAAGCAGATGTCTCTGATCATCTAACAGGTTAGATAAGGATTTCAGAATTACAAAAACTAAACTACTGGTGTAGTTATTAGATCTCAAGTACTGGCATACCACACAGAGAAATGTAGAACAGTAATGAGATTCCTAGGACTTATGAAAAGTATTCTTACATTGCAGTTCAACTACTTCCACATTTCCTCCAGCATGTCCTCATCAAAGCCCAGTCATTTAGAAGGATGAGAGAAAGAAGGAAAGATAGGGAGAGGGAGAAGGGAGAGGAAGTGTGAGATGACAGGGAAGGGAGTGTGAGAGAGAGAGGACGGGGAGAAGGAGAGGAAGAGGGAAGGGGGAAAAAGGAAGGGGGAAATGGAAAAAGAAAGGAGGAGGGGGGAGATTGAGGGGCAGAGACAGAAATGGGGCTTACCAGAGGCATTTTTATAAATTTAAATTAAATGTATCAATTTAGCTATATATGGTTCAGCATACTTACAAGGTAAGTCTTCTTCTGCTTGCTCTGTAACCTAGTATACTGTTGCTGACACTGATAAATGTGACAGATAGAAGTGGATTGGTTAAAGTGATGTGTAAATCGCTCACTGTACACATATATATATATACTGTCCTTAGTGTTAATGCCTTTATCTTTGAAAAGAAAGGCATTATGTAATTTGTGAATAATAGACTGTGATTTTCTTTGGTCCTCTGAATATGTTTTTCCCTAGATTTAAAGCCTGTATGAATCTCCTTGACTTACAATAATGAAAACATATTTTTTTCTTTAAGCAAGCTGTTTTTAAAATGCCAGACTATTTATTTGAGAGGTACTTACCCTGTTTCCCCGAAAATAAGACAGTGTCTTATTTTAAGGTGTGCTCCCAAAGATGCACTAGGTCTTATTTTCAGGGGACGTCTTATCTTTCCTGTAAGTAGGTCTTATTTTCGGACAATGTCCTATTTTCAGGGAAACAGGGTAGATACTTTAAATTGTCAATAATAACAATACATTTATGTACTTTGTATGTCTGCATACCCTCCCCAGGAACTATTTATTGAACTTTGTCAAGCTACTACTAAAATCCATGCATTTAGAGGACAGATAAAATTTAGTGAGCTTTTAAAACTTAAGTATTTAATGGACTTGATTTGGGCATTTAGGCCCAGGAGGGTGCTCTCTCAGTTCCTGAGATGTTCAAAGTTGCCAGCATAACAGCTAAGACTCTTACTCCTATCCCTAGGGAGCAGGTATGAGCTCAATCTTTGAAAAGGGATTTTTAATTTTTTATTCATTATTCTTCAGAAAGTACTTGCCTGATAACAAGGTATAACCTGACAGTAGCATGTCCCTTTTCACAACTTCAGAGATCTGTTTTCTTCCCAATATCTTGCCTTTTCTCATTTAATGTGACCTCTCCTTCCCTGACCCTCACATACTTTAATTTGGTCACTTTTTGTTGTTGTTGTTGTTCTACTACAGGGACTCAGAGTGTTTGAAACCCCATTTCTGACCTCGTTGTCTTTCCATTTTTTAAAGCTAAGGTAAACTGACACTACTTCTTGAGGTAACCTCTCCTATATCTTTGCTCCTAGAATTTACTGAAATTGATTAGGTCTTTTCTGGCTGGGCTTCTGAGCTATGAGAAGTGCTAAGAAGTTCTCTAAACTTACATGTCATCCGGCGTTTACTGTCATGATCCCTTCTCCAGTAACTTATGGGCTTTTTAAATCTCTGCTTAAAAGCCTAAGATTTTGGAACTCACTACATTACCACGAAAGCCAATCATTGCACCATTGTAATTTTATTAAGGTCTTCTTATTTTGAGCAGAACTCTACTTTTGCATGATCATATTCAGGCAATTTTGAGGACAAATCCAAATGCCTTTGTAAAGTATGACTTAAAAACTGTGCTGTCATGAAATTTCCTTAATTGACGCATTTGTATTATATAATTTAATCATCTGAGCAAATTGCAGTGTAGATTGGGTATTTGCATATGGTCTAGTTCTTTAGTTACTTGTATATTAAAGGGGGGAAACAAAGAAATACTTTGTTAGCAAACATGAAAGGGAGAAAATCCTGAAGGAAAAAAAAAATAGCCCCTATAATGTTTAAGAAAATTAGTGCAAACAAAAATGATTATATTCTGTTGCAATTTTGAAATCTACCCTGTTTCCCTGAAAATAAGACATCCTCAGAAAATAAGACCTACTTGCAGGAAAGATAAGACATCCCCTGAAAATAAGACCTAGGGCATCTTTGGGAGCACACCTTAAAATAAGACACTGTCTTATTTTCAGGGATACAGGGTAGCTAGTTCCTGAAGCTTTTACAGCTTATACAAGTAAGAGTGGACACAAAGATTGCTATAATCCATAGTTTTTTGTTTAATTTTATCCAAAATAAGTATTGTAATGCTGAATTTTAACAGTTTGCTAAGGGTGAGACATTTCTGTTATTGTTTAATCACTTCCAAATGTTATTTATTGAGTCCCTGAGAGAATTTTCTTAGTCTCTAGATTTTCTTCAGAGATCTCATTTTTGCACAGTTCCTACTTGCCTCAGCTCATGAGAGCTGATATGATCTCATTTGAAAGTAATACTTCAGAGAACCATTTGTTTTATAGAAACATGTAATATCATCATGGAATACTGTGGAGCACAGGGTGTGATTTTAGGGAGGGAAATATAGAAATTCTTAAAATTGAAATATGTTGTATTTAAAATATTATTGTATTAAAAACATGTATATCATGAAAAATAGCCAATTCAAATCTCAAAGAAGAGAGCAATTACTAAGACATGTGCATGTATAATTTCATTTTTCTTACAAGTTAACTCATTGTTCACTGTTTCTCTTTCCTTAATTTCCTTTCTGTTTCTACTAGAGTATTAATTTGGATTTAATAGAAAAGCTCAGATGTGAGGAAAAAAATTAGAAATACATTATAGCATTATATCATCACCATAAAAAGCTTTTGTTTGAATTCAGTAGGTCAGGGCCCAAATCTGAGAACCACCACTTTTGAGCTTGGCTAAAAGTCACAACTTTGTAACTCAGAAATGGATGAGAATGAAATCATTTGGAGTGCTGTTTGTGCTGTTTACCAAATATTTTCAGTTTCTGTTTTCTATTCACAGTACAAGATTGAATTACCTTGCTGTCTTATGTTTGGGTGGGAACAAATGATTAGTTCTGGCCAATTGCTTATGAATAAGAGTGACTTGTGTCAATTTCAGGCTGGAGCATTTAATTGCCTGTGAAAACTCCTCACAATACTCTTTCCTTCTTTCAAGGTAAATGCAAGTGGTAGCTTCTGGTCTTGGCCCAGAAGTGAAGAGAACTGGGTCAGGACCTCCCTTAGACCAATGACAGACATGTTTCATATGAGGAAATAACCCTTTAGTGAAATACACCATTTAGATTTGGAGCTTATTTCTTACTTGCCTACCAGTTATGCAAAAGTCATTAGCATTGGATCTCAGCCATTGAAAAAGGCTGATAAATATAATATTAAAAGAACATCTCTAAAAAAATATTCTTTCATCATGTCTTTTTTTTTTTTTTTAATTTAATAGAAAGGAAAGTCTTACAAAATCAACCCTACCTTGGGTAAGGTATATTGAACATACAGGTTTTTTAAATTGTCAACATTTTTTAACATTAAAAAAGGTCCAGTTAGGTTTCAGCAGGTCCAAATAGAGTCTTCATTTTCATGTCATCTGTTTCCAAAACTATAGTTTGCTGACCAGCAACAATGTTTCCTTATATGAAAATAAGTAATTTGAAATTTAAGCTTTTGGACGATTAAATTATTTTGAGCCTTAAAGAAATGTGATTATGGAGCTTGAATTGCATAAAAGACAGCTTTTATCTTTTTATCTTTGATAATACATTAAGCTGCTCTCTTTTTTCTGCATTATTTTGTAGAAAGTCATAAATGACTGAGGAATACAGTCCCTCTCTATTGTTGGTCTTCATTATAGATTAACATTCCTCTTATTTTTCTCAAAGACTTCATGGCTATCACATTGTCTTAAGATGGAATGAATGTTAAGGGCACTGGAGGCAAGATGGCTGACTGAAACCAGAGGCTCTCATCCAGAAGGAGAGTTAAATGACAGAAGTTTAGCAAGTAAGCTGATGGTTTGGAGCTGAGCCAAGAGAGAAGAATACACATCAACCCTGCTGAGGCAAGCTGTGACCCCAAGGAAACAAACAATAGGTACAAAATCCATCACCAAGTGGACAGGAGTCCCCTCCCCCATGAGAACGGCTCACAGTATACTTTCTACAAACAAGTGAGAAGAGTTCTGAACTCTCCTATTTTATCCCACAGGAGAGACCCTCTAAAAACTAGAATTACTTCCTCACAGAGGATCCACTAGTGTGCCATGGCACTCTTTCACCAGGCATAAACCTGTAATATTCTCTACCTGCAATTCTGAACTCACAGCACTCCCCTCCACTCTCACCCCGAGGTCTAGAAGCCTATCCCCCATGGAGTCCAGAGTCTTGGGCATTATCTCAAGAGGTGTGGACAAGGTGTGGGATGTTGCAGGTCTATGATGATTCTGTGGCACATGGATAAAGAGGACTGTGGACTGAAGGAGCCATACGGGAGAGGGAGAAGTGGTGCCTCATGGCACAAAGCAGCAGCCAAAGCGATGGGAACAATAGGGCTCACGTCCTGAATATATTTTGAAGAGATACTCCCCACCTCTCTTGGCAACCAGAGAAAGCCAGGCCTCTACTCCAGTGGCAGCCACTGGTGGAACAGATCTGGGATGGAAATGCAGGCCCTGTGAGTAAAGGGTATGGTGGTACCTGCCTGTGTGGGGTGCAGAGGACGGAGACTAGAATACACGGGCACAGAGATGGCATACTCCCAGGGCAGGGCTGAGTCAGATGTGCTGCTATAGTGAGCCTAAGAAGCACCCAGCCCCTAGGGGAGCATAGCTGAAACAAAAGCAGGCAGGGCAACAGCACCAGCCCAGGGAGAAGCAAAAACTGAGAGCTGAGTGGGAGCATCAGCCCAGGGAGAGGCAGGAAGTGAGAGCTGAGAGTTAGCTCTAACTGTGCCCACCCAAACCCAGAGTACAGCAGAGACAGAGACACCAGCTCCATGAGAATTGGTGCAATGGCAGAGGCACAGGGTGGGTCTGAGTCACAGTTTCTGTGAACTCAAATGGCACCTGGCCTACATAAGAATGTATCTGAGAAAGAAAGGCAAATTCTGTGAGAATATAAGTGGCAGCAACAATCAATCTGGGGTGGGGCTGGAACTGAGTGAATTGCCCCAGCTTCCACTAGGCACCGGAGGTTGTCAGACTTCAGCTCCCTGTGCTGGCTGGTGGCAGAGTGTGGTGGTCTGGCTGAGGAGACATAGATCTATCTCCCTGTGACTCAGGCAGGTACAAACCCCTAGAGCATCTGCTCATTGGAGGGAACTGGGTCACAGCCCCATGGGGTTACAAGTGATTGGGTGTGATAGAGGTGTAAGATGGGGAAGGAGGCATCAACCTTCCCAGACTAATTCATGTGCTAGGTGGGTCCTTCTGACTCCACAGAGCACCAGAATGAGTTATACTTGAGCTGCCAGCAGACCCCTGCTATCTAGTTGCTGAGACATTTTCGACTCTCCCACTTAAGACTGGGTGTTGACTGGGACAATTGATTTGGAACTCTAGTCCTGGTCAAGACTATCCAAAGTGGTACCTGAGGTGTGTGGTTGTGGGAAGGTTTGATTTTTCTTTTCCAGTTATTGCCAATGGCAGGGTGGAGTGACTTAATTCCTGGTATTTCTCCACAGCTGAGACTTCAACCCATAGTTACTAGGATTGGACAGAGACCAGCTGTAAACAAGACAGAGCCACTTAGCCTCCCCACATGAAGCATGTTCCCAGTGTCTCAGGTCTTAGCACTGTACAGGTCCTCTGTAAAGCTCTAGGGGAAAAGGTACAGACACCATTCTCAGCTCTTGGGTAAAGGACTAGTTAATCCTTACTCCAGGAGACCCAACCCAACTTCATCTCATCTGCTCATCTAGCCAAATGGTGCAAAATACCCATGGGGTAGAATCAGCAGAAAAACTCTGGCAACATGAATAATCAGAGTAGATCAACTCCTTCAAGGAACTACATGGAGGACACACCAGAAGATCCCATTCATAAACAAATGGCTGAGATGTCAGAAATCGAATTCAGAATTTGGATTGCAAATAAGATTAATGGAATGGAGGTAAAGTTGGGATTAGAAATTCAAGGAGCATTTCAAAAGTTGTCTTCAAAATTTAATGAATTCAAAGACAAAATCACCAAAGACTTTGACACACTGAGACAAGAACTTGCAGTCCTCAAAGATCTGAGAAATATAGTAGAATCCCTCAGTCACAGAATGGAGCAGGCAGAAGAAAGGATTTCTGATATTGAAGACAAAGCTTTTGAACACTCCCAAATGCTCAAAGAGGAAAAAAAGTGGAGAGCAAAAATGGATCATTCTCTCAGAGAGCTGTGGGATAATTCAAAGAAAACTAATATTCACCTTACAGGAATTTCTGAAGGTGACAAGGTGACTTCAAAAGGCCCAGATGCTCTACTCCATGAGATAATTGAGCAGAACTTTCATACATGCCGAGAGATTCTGAAATTCAGATAGAAGACAGTTTCAGAACACCAGCATGACTCAACCTGAATAAGGCATCTCCCAGACACATTATAATTAACTTCACCAAAGTTAATATGAAGGAGAAAATTCTGCATGCAGCCAGATGTAAGAAACTCATACCCTACAAGGGGAAGAATATTATAATGACTGCAGGTCTCTCTCCTGAAAACTTTCAAGCTAGAAGAGGGTGGGAATTGACTTTTATTCTCCTAAAAGAATAATTTTCAACCCAGGATCCTGTATCCAGCTAAACTGAGTTTCATTTATGATGGAGAAATTAAATACTTTAATGACATTCACATGTTGAAGAAATTTGCCATAACTCAACCAGCTCTCCAGGATATTCTCAGATATCCTCTACCACCAAAGTAAACTCACTCAGAAACTTTTTATCGATTTTCACAGTGGTGAAGAATTAAAAATGTCGCCTGGACTTCTGAGAAACTCAATACCCAGAATTCTACCAGGCTTATCACTATTCTCAATTAATGTGAATGGTTTAAATTGTCCTCTAAAGAGGCACAGGTTGGCTGACTGGATATAAAAACTCAGGCCAGATATCTGCTACATATAAGAATCTCATCTTACCATAAAACATAAATATAGACTCGGGGTGTACGGATGGTCATCTATATTTCAGGCAAATGGAAATCAGAAAAAAAGCAGATGTTGCAATTTTATTTGCAGATGCAATAGATTTTAAACCAACAAAAGTAAGGAAAGATAAGGATGTTCACTTCATATTTGTTAAGGGTAACACTCATGATCTCAATCATTAACATTTATGCACCCAACCAGAATGCATCTCAATTTTTAAGAGAAACTCTAACAGACATGAACAACTTGATTTCCTCCAGCACCATACAGTTGAAGATTTTAACACTCCTTTGGCAGTGTTGGATAGATCCTCCAATAAGAAACCCAGCAAAGAAATTTTAGACTTAAACTTAGCCATTCAACAATTGGATTTAAGAGACATCTACAGAACATTTCATCCCAACAAATTGAATACACATTGTTCTCATCAGCCCATGGAACATCCTCCAAAATAGATCACATCTTAGGTCAAGTCTAACCTCAACAAATTTAAATGAATAGAAATTATTCCTTGTATCTTCTCAGACCATAATGGAGTAAAAGTTGAACTCAGTAACAACAGAAATCTGCATACTCATACAAAAACATGGAAACTAAGTAACCTTATGCTGAATGATAGCTGGGTCATAGATGAGAGTAAGAAGGAAATAACCAAATTTTTGGAACAAAATGATAATGAAGACAGGAATTACCAGAACCTCTGGGATACTGAAAAGGCAGTCATAAGAGGAAAAATTGAAAGCCTTCCTCAAGAGAACGGAAAGAGAGGCATTTAACAACTTAATGGGCAGCCTTAAAGAAAGATGGAGACTTCACCTCTTTCATGTTTACATGGATGGAGCTGGAACATATTCTTCTTAGTAAAGTATCTCAAGAATGGAAGAGAAAGTACCCAATGTACTCAGCCCTACTATGAGACTAATTTAGGTTTTCACATGAAAGGTATAACCCAGTTACAACCTAAGAATAGGGGGAAGGGGGAAAGGGAGGGGAGGGAGGGAGGAAGTGGGTAGAGGGAAGGGGATTGGTGGGATTACACCAGCGGTGCATCTTACAAGGGTATATGTGAAACTTGGTAAATGGTCTGTGAAGCTAGTGAATGATGCCCCATGATCATATCAATGTACACAGCTATGATTTAATAAAAAAAAAATAAAATAAAAAAACAACTTAATGGGACATCTCAAGCAACTAGAAAAGGAAGAACATTCCAATCCCAAACCCAGCAGAAGAAAAGAAATAACCAAAATTAGAGCAGAATTAAATGAAATTTAAAACAAAATGATTATACAAAAGATCAATAAATCAAAAAGTTGGTTTTTTGAAAAAGTCAATAAAATAGATAAACCTTTGGCTAACCTAATCAGGATCAAAAGAATAAAATCTCTAATTTCATCAATCAGAAATGATAAAGATGAAATAACAACAGACTCCTCAGAAATTCAAAAAATCCTTAAAGAATAGTACAAGAAACTCTATTCTCAGAAATATGAAAATTTGAAAGAAATAGAACAATACTTGGAAGCACACCACCTTTCTAGTCATAGCCAGAATGAGGTGGAGATGTTGAATAGGCCTATATAAAGTTCTGAAATAGCATCAACTATACAAAATCTCCCTAAAAAGAAAAGCCTGGGACCAGATGGATTCACATCAGAATTCTACCAAACCTTTAATGAGGAACTAGTACCTCTATTACTCAACCTTTTCCAAAATATAGAGAAAGAAGTAATACCCAACACATTCTATGAAGCAAACATCACCTGGATCTCCAAACCAGGAAAAGACACAAGAAAAGAAAATTATACAGCAATATCACTTATGAATTTGGATGCAAAAATATCCAACAAAATCCTAGCAAACAGAATTCCACCACGCATCAAACAAGTTATACACCATGACCAAGTGGATTTTATCCCAAGGTCTCAAGGCTGGTTCAATATATGTAAATCTATAAATGTAATTCATCACATGAACAAAATAAAAAACAAAGACCATATGATCTCTCAATTGAAACAGAAAAAGCTTTTGATAATATTCAGCATCCTTCCATGATAAGAACACTTGAGAAAATGGGTATAGAAGAGACATTTCTTAAACTGATAGAGGCCATCTATAGCAACCCCACAGCCAATATCATATTGAATGGAGTTAAATTGAAATAATTTCCACTCAGATCTGGAACCGGGCAAGGTTGCCCATTGTCTTCACTATCGTTTAACATTGTAATGGAAGTCTTAGCCATCACAATTAGGCAAGAAAAGGTTATTAAGGTTATCCATATAGGGTCAGTGGAGATCAAGCTTTCACTCTTCACAGATGACATGATTGTGTATCTGGATAACACCAGGGATTCTACTACCAAACTCTGAGAAGTGATAAAGAAATATAGCAGCTTCTCTGGTTACAAAGTCAACACTCATAAATCTGTAGCCCTTATATATACCAACAATAGTCAAGCTGAAAAAACAGTCAAGACCTCTATTCCTTTCACAGTAGTGCCAAAGAAGATGAAATATTTGAGAATTTACCTAACAAAGGATGTGAAAGATTTCTTCTTTTCTTTAAGAAAAGAAATAGCTGAAGATGTTAACAAATGAAAAAACACACCATGTTCATGATTGGGAAGAATCAACATTCTTCTTCATCAAAATGTCATATTACCCAAAGCAATATACAATTTTAATGCAATCCCTATTAAAGCTGCACTGTCATACTTTAAAGATCTTGAAAAAATAATACTTCATTTTATATGGAATCAAAAAATACCTTGAATAGCCAAGACATTATTCAGAAATAAAAACAAAGCAGGAGGTATCATGCTACCAGACCTCAGACTATACTATAAATCAATAGTGATCAAAACAGCATGGTAATGGCACAAAAAACAGAGAGGTAGATGTATGGAACAAAATAGAGAACAAAGAGATAAACCTAGCTACTTACCCTTATTCGATCTTTCATAAGCCAATTAAAAACTTTAGTGGGGAAAAGATTCCCTATTTAACAAATGGTGCTGGGTGAACTGGCTGGCAACCTGTAGAAGACTGAAACTGGACCCACACCTTTAACCATTAACTAAGATAGACTCACACTGTAGTAAAGATTTAAACTTAAGACACGAAACTATAAAAATACTAGAAGAAAGTGCAGGGAAAACCCTTAAAGACATTGGCCTGGGCGAATATTTTATGAGGAAGATCCTCCGGGCAATTGAAGCAGCATCAAATATACACTACTGGGACCTGATCAAACTAAAGAGCATCTGCACAGCCAAGAACATAGTAAGTTAAGCAAGCAGACAGCCCTCAGAATGGGAGAAATACTTGCAGGTTATGTCTCTGACAAAGGTTTAATAACAAGAATCCACAGTGAACTCAAATGTATTAGCAAGAAAAGAACAAGTGATCCCATCTCGGGGTGGGTTAGGAACTTGAAGAGAAACTTCTCTGAAGAAGACAGGTGCACAGCCTACAGACACATGAAAAATTGCTCATCATCCTTAATCATCGCAGAAATGCAAATCAAATCACTTGGAGATATCATCTAACCCCAGTAAGATTAGCTCACATCACAAAATCCCACCAGAGATGTTGGCGTGGATGTGGAGAAAAGATAACACTTCTGCATTGCTGGTGGGAATGCAATCTAATATGTTCCTTTTGGAAAGATGCTTGGAGATTACATAGGGATCTAAAAATAGACCTGCCATTCGATCCTTCAATTCCTCTACTGGATATATATATATTATTCCAAAAGTCACATTATGACAAAGATATTTGCACCAGAATGTTTATTGCAGCCCAATTCATAATTGCTAAGCCATGGAAGAAGCCCAAGTGCCCTTCGACCCATGAATGGATTAATAAATTGGGGTATATGTACACCATGAAATATTATGCAGCCTTAAAGAAAGATGGATACTTTACCTCATTCATGTTTACATGAATGGAGCTGGAACATATTCTTCTTAGCAAAGTATCTCAAGAGGGGAAGAAAAAGTATCCAATGTACTCAGCCCTACTATGAACCCAATTTATAGCTTTCATAGGAAAGCTATAACCCAACTATAGCCCAAGAAGAAGAGGAAAGAGGAGAGGGAGGAGTGGGAAGGTGGGAAGATGGGTGGAGGGAGGGTAATTGGTGGGACCACAGCTACAGTGCATTTTATGAGGGTACATGTTAAATTTATTTAGCGTAGAATATAAATGTCTTAACACAATAACTAAGAGAATGTAGTGAAGGCTATGTTAACCAGTTTTATGAAAATATTTAAAATGGTACACAAAAGCAGCACATTGTACCCATGATTGCATTAATATACACAGCTATGATTTAATAAAAAAAAAGATGGAATGTTAAATACACATTTTACAACTGGAAAGGAAATGGAGACCACTTTGTAGAAAAGAAAAGAAGCCCATGGAAAGGAAAACAAACCGTAACTAATCTGTTGTAACTCTTCTTCTTCTTTTATTTATTTATTTTTTTATTGTTTCAGGTTCATTGAGGATACAAAGAATTAGGTTACAGTGTTTGCATTTGTCAGATAAAGTCCCTCACAATTGTGTCCTGCCCTTAAGAGGTGTGCCATACATGGTAACCCCCATCCCCTTCCTTTTTCCCTTTGCCTGCTCCCTCCTTCCTCTGCCCCACACCTTGAATTGATTTGAGTTTTTCTCTTATGTGGGTCTGTATTAGATGGTCTACTGGCTTCATAAACTGGCCTGTATAGGATGTGTTGTAATCCTATTAAATGTCTTTGTCTTCTTATATAAGCAAGAACTTACTTTTTAACATTGGAGCACTGATTCCATTTTTCTGGATTTTGTGTGCCCCAAAATGGCCATTCCCGGATTTCTGCTGAAATGAGCTCTTTAAAATGAGATTTTGGCCCTTTTGATTATTTCGGGTTGACATATCAAAGATAGTGAATGACAGCTTACAATTTTATTAGCATCAACAAAAGTTATACTTTTCTCCATATCTCCTCCTCAATGTTCAATAATGTGTGGGTTGAGAAAGTTTGCAGTAGAGAAAATTATAAAGTGATAAGCAGCATTCTGCTTGCTGGCATAAGCAGATAACAACAGAGAAAAAGGCAGGTTTTCTTTGCCTGACAGGTCAAAATGCCATTTTTCCAGTGGACACCTAGACAAATTCTGATAAGGATGGCATCCCCCTTCATGTTGGGCTTGGGGACTAAAATAAACTCCTAAGTCTTCTCGCTGACTGAACGGAACCTCTCTGGGCCAAAGGAACCCCAAGAAAACCTTAAAACTGATTCCGGACACACCAGAGGTCAGACTTTCCTCCTTATATCCTCTCCTTTGCTAATGGCCATTAGGAGTTTTTCCCTAAGGGCTGAACAGAAACAATGTTGTGATCCAGACCGGCATTCTTTCCCAATAAGAGCCCACTAACAATGGAGCAGTTTTATCCAGTGGACGTGTAGGGACAGAGAGGGTTGCTGGTCCTCTGCCTCACCTTCTCACATCAGAGGGCTGCCATTTTCTGAACAAGGACCCTATAAAGGAACATAAGCTTGATTGCTCAAGCAGAAGGGTTATTCTTTCAGAAACATTCTTGGTTCCTCCTATAGCTTATTAATTAAATATGTAAATTTGGCGATGCCCCTCAGCATAATTTCCTGTTCCTGTCCTTCCTCCTTCTAAGCATTTGTTTCTGGTTTCTGGCGTGAGGCTGTGTTTCCCAACCTAACTACAAGCTGCAACCATCTGCGAGAAATAGACTTCTCCTTTCTAAATTTATGAACCTTGTCTTTTTCTT
The DNA here is from genome assembly GCF_027406575.1 of Nycticebus coucang. Taxonomy (NCBI): domain Eukaryota; kingdom Metazoa; phylum Chordata; class Mammalia; order Primates; family Lorisidae; genus Nycticebus; species Nycticebus coucang. The sequence goes on from NC_069786.1 coordinate 32,446,678, forward strand.
CAGCTAACAGGTACTTGCAGTATTTTCTAAAAGTGACAAGTACATAAATACCGATTTGCCATCTTGATTGAATTTACTTTTCATTAGGTAATTAGACACCACTCAGTTTGACTAAAAGAGTGGGGCTCCTTTTCCATTATAGAATGTACAACATATCAATAACAAGATACATTCCTACACAAGAGTGAAGAGGTGGTTTGATGGGCCCTCTTTATTCAATTTTTTTATGCACATAACCTTAAGCACTGTGCTGGGAAATGGGGTTTATAGATGAGAATAGCATGCTTAAAATGTTTAATTTCTGATAACAGTACATTTGCAAATTTAATTCTAAAATAGTAACTCATGCAATTAACCAAGATGAGTATTTACTTACAATTGATGAGTATTTACTTATTCAGTGAGTATTTAAAATAAGACAATGGGCTCAGATTTTAGAGGAAATATTTAAGATGTATCTTGTACTTAATTATTGAAATAATATGTTTCAGAACTGCCTACAATATTTCTTTGCAGAGAATTTTAAAATTGTATACACAAAATTACCCTAAAAGGTTCAGAACTGAGAAAGTATGCTAATAGGTCTTATTACTGACTAATGGATAAAAAAGTATTCATTTCATCAATCATCTGAACTTGTATTTACAAAGAATATTCAGTTTTAGCTATAATTCTCAGGCAAAATTTTCCCTAAAAACCAACAGTCTAGTGGAATGTTCAACTTAAATTGTTGTGTGTAAATGAAAGCTGAGCTTTCAACCTTTCCTCACTCCCTCAGGAAAAGAAAAAGTTAAAACCCATTACATGAATGCAGCCATTTAAAGCCACACTGAGTTTCAAGCTAGCACAGGTGATACTGAAACCATAACTAAGAGATTGCATAATCTACTCCTTTTAATATTGGAAAGCATATGCTTAATTCACAGCAAAAAAAGTAAGACTTCAAAATGATTCAAAAATCTTGAAGCAACAGATTTCATAAATTTTGCAATGCCTCACTTCATAATTCTCTATTCGAATATTATCAGATGACTTACTTCTCAACAAGTTGTCTAATTTTTTTGTGCTACATCCTTTGGTATGGGCTCCTCAAATATTAAAGTGTATGCATATCACCTAGGAACCTTATTAAATTATAGTGTCTGAATCATGTGGTCTGTGATGGCAGGTTTTTCATTTATAACCAGTTCCCAGTGATGCTTCTGCTGCTGGTCCATGAACAACATTTGGAGTAGCAATGGTCTAGATTGGGGTCCTCAAACTTTTTAAACAGGGGGCCAGTTCACTGCCCCTCAGACTGTTGGAGGGCCGGACTATAGTTTAAAAAAAAAAACTATGAACAAATTCCTATGCACACTGCACATATCTTATTTTGAAGTAAAAAAACAAAACAGGAACAAATACAATCACACCACCACATGTGGCCCGTGGGCCGTAGTTTGAGGACCCCTGGTAGAAAATAGAAATTCAGATCAAGAAAGACAGTAAGAGACCAGTTAGTCTGACACTTTTGTTGTTAGCCAGATGTGGTGGCTAACCTATGTAGTTCCATGTACTCAGGAGCTTGAGGCAGGAGTTTTGTTTGAGCCCAGGAGCTTAAGACAAGCCTGGGCAACATAGTAAGACACACCATAAAACAAAGAAGTGGCTGAAATATATATATATGTTCCAGAGCTGCCTATAAAATTTAATACAACAAAATACAGATGAGTTTCAGTGGTGACATCTTTTTGAAAAAATTGGCATTGAATTTAAGTCATTTTGTGTCATGATCTGGAAATGGCATGCATATTTCCCAGCCACACTGAAATATGCCACTTCTTTGTTTTATGTATTCCTTTAAAACTTTTTATTGAAGTATTTAAATGGCAAGCAGAATTGGAGTATTTTATTCCTTTGTATTATATATAATGTGAAAGCTTGAAAATTACCAATCAAAATGTTACAAATATTGCAAAGATTTGGCTAACACTATGTTTAAAAATATCATTGAATAACCTTTGACAAGACGTGGAAATTGGAATTAGCCATCACTTTTCATTTTAGTACACACAGCTATTGTACACTTTCATATATTAATGTCACTTGGTTAACCATTGAGACAGTTAAATTTCAAATTCTTGTTGATGGCTGGGCATTAGGTTGGTAGTTGGCAAGATAAACTTAGATTCTTCTTTCAACTTCAAGATTCCAGCATAATGAGACTGAGGTATTAAAAAAGTTGTTCACATAACTGTCTTGTTCTAAAGTTAGAAATTTATTATCTTTGATTCTAAGTTGTGTGTTTTGCAGTATCTGACCCTTTGCTCACATTCATATTGTCGTTTATGTACCAAGTGACCATAAACACATATACTGAAATTTTATCTTCCTTTGATTCTTGGAAATATTAGAAATAATTTTTAAAACCTGCTTATTTTGCATCAAGAAGATCAATGTTTGCTAAGCAATTAACATTTTATTTTGTGAATATGTGGTTATTTAAGCAAGACTATTAAAATGCTCATAAACCATGCAGGTGTAAGATAGTCATATTGCAGAAAATGTCTCTTAATACATGAAACTTTTTAAAGAAAAATGTGTTTTCTTTTTTTTTGTAGAGACAGAGTCTCACTTTATGGCCCTTGGTAGAGTGCTGTGGCCTCACACAGCTCACAGCAACCTCCAACTCCTGGGCTTAAGCGATTCTCTTGCCTCAGCCTCCCGAGTAGCTGGGACTACAGGCGCCCATCACAACGCCCGGCTATTTTTTGGTTGCAGTTTGGCCGGGGCAGGATTTGAACCCGCCACCCTTGGTATATGGGGCTGGCACCTTACCGACTGAGCCATAGGCACTGCCCAAAATGTGTTTTCTTAATATAGATCCCATATGTAGTAGCATGTTCTTACATTTCCACCTGAATTTTTTCTTAAAGCTCATTTTATCTGTAGTTTGGGATTTCTTTATAATCTTTGTTATAAATTATATTATATGCTCATGCTATTACAGCTAGATTAGCAAAATTGAGTTGATATTCTAAAGTTTTTAAATTCCTGGAATATGTTTTCAGGAAGAGGTCATGGAATGTGGATATATCCCCAAATTGCCTGCTGTCTAATCCTTTCATTCACGCCATATTTCAGTGTGGCTGGGAAATATGCATGCAATTTCCAGATCATGAAACAAAATGATTAAATTCAATGCCAATCTTTTCAAAAAGATATCACCACTGAAACTCATCTGTATTTTGTTCTATGAAATATTATTCATATTATTCTTCATCCTCTACTAGCTATATATCCAGAAGACCAAAAATCACATTATAACAAAGATATTTGCACCAGAATGTTTATTGCAGCCCAATTCATAATTGCTAAGTCATGAAAGAAGCCCAAGTGCCCTTTGACCCATGAATGGATTAATAAATTGTGGTATATGTACACCATGGAATATTATGCAGCCTTAAAGAAAGATGGAGACTTTATCTCTTTTATGTTTACATAGATGGAGCTGGAACATATTCTTCTTAGCAAAGTATCTCAAGAATGGAAGAAAAAGTATCCAATGTACTCAGCCCTACTATGAAACCAGTTTATAGCTTTGATATGAAAGCTATAACCCAATCATAGCCCAAGAATATGGGTAAAGGGGATAGGGAGGGAAAGGGAGGGAAGAGGATGGGTGGAGGGAGGGTCATTGGTGGGACTACACCTATGGTGCATCTTACAAGGGTACATGTGAAATTTGCTAAATGTAGAATACAAATATTTTAACACAATAACTAAGAAAATGCTGTGAAGGCTATGTTAACTAGTTAGATAAAAATATTTCAAATTATATATAAAACTAGCACATTGTACCCCACAATTGCATTAATGTACACAGTTATGATTTAATAAAAAAATCAAAAAATGTTAAAATTTTCAAGAAAATAACCTGAAATAAACATATTCATTGAACTATAAAATTATGTGTATGTGATCGTTTAAAAGTGTTTTTGAATTAAAAATATGGACAACACCTTCATATAGATTATAAATAAATTATGCACATGCTTCACACACACAAATACCTTTATTTTTTCGTAAGAAATGTGACAATTTTGTAACTATATTTTTTCCCTCTCCCCCATTTTTCCACATCATTTTTGTACAGATTCCTGCCTAGTCAGTGTCTCCATATCATTCTTATATAATCCAAGTGGAATTATATTCATACAATATGTTTCCATGTGGCTTCACCTGCTCTAGCCCTAGTTCATTTTTCTATGTGGAGGGAACCATGTCTGAGGAAATCAGGGCTTGTTCTTTGGCTCCCAGGTAGGAAGGCTCAGGACTGCACAGATTAGAATTCTGCTATTTAAATTGCTTACCTTGCCATTGTCGGGACTTTGGAGGGCTATACTTTCCCAGCCTTCAGAGAAAGGGAAATTGACTTAATCATATTCAACAGAATTAGACACAGGTCTGCCTCGTTTCAAAGTTCTCAAACACATGCTCCAGTTTACACTCCTAAGAAACCCTGAAACTACACTTCCTTTGTTTTTCTTTGTGACTATCCAGGTTTCTACTCAGTACCCTGCTCTGATTGGTCAGAACCACAACCAGAATCTCCCCCTTTGGGTTGCCTACATCATGTCCTTGTCTTCACGCCATTGCAACTGTGAGAAGTGGTTTTATTCTCCTTGTTCCATGTGTAATGCCCATGCTGTCCTCCTTAACTGCAAATTGATTTTCTCCCAAATGTGTGTGAACTATATTATGTTCCTTATTGAAATAATGCAAAGATGTATAATCAATACCATGTCTTAGAGTCATAACTCATTGTGAAATTGATTTATCTGAATTATTCTACATCCTTGTAATTTTGGCAAAAGTCTTTTTTTTTTTCTTTAAGAGCTTAGAATATTCTCCTCAAGTTTGCATTTTGTCCATCCAGCAATGTCTGCTTCACTCTAAACCCGATATTAACATTGTGGGCTCCAAAATTAAACTACCTAAATTTGAATGGTGGTTTCCTCACTTTATGTCTGTGTGATATTTAGATAAGTTACTTAACCTCCCTAAGCTAATGGTTTGATTTTTCTATGTTGCATGTTTAGTGCCCATCAGTCTTTCTTGACAGCCAGTTAATTGTCTTGCCAGGGTGTGTGAGCCTATATCAAAGTATGCACCATCAAGCTATTATATTGTATTATATTTTCTTTCTGGGTCTACATAGCTCTGAGGACTCTTAACCATTTTACTGCTATATCTAATTTTTACTTAGACTTTATCCTAATAAAAACAATTTATATTTTCATTCAAAACAGTCTTAGACCAGTGTATTCGTCTTCCTAGGCTGCCAAAACAAAGCACCATGGACTGGGTGGCTTAAACAAAATGATTTTATTTCTTCACAGTCTTGGAGGGTAGAAGTTCATCATCAGCAGGATTGGTTTCTTCCAAAGCTCTCTCCTGGGCTGTGATACCTGTTTTTGGTGTTTGCAACTGGCCATTTCTCTGTGTGTGTCTAAGCCCTCACCTCCTCTTCTTATTAGAAAGACAGTCATATTGAATTAGGGCCCATCTCTGACCTCATTTAACTTTAATTACCTCTTTCAAGGTCCTATCTCCATATGTTCGCGTTCCAAGGTATTAAAGGTTGGGATTTGAACATATAAATTTTAACGGGACATAATAATCAGCATTTCTGCAATGCCTAAATTCAAAAATTCAAGATTTTTCTTTCATTCGACAGATAAAAAACAAAAAGTAAAACCAAACATCAACAGTAGAGAAAGTACAAAGGAGAGAAAGACGTTAGTGTAAATGAAATTTTTTTTCCTGGCTTGGCTTCCCTTGTTTGTTCTTTTAAAAGAACCCAATGAAGCCTTTGCCCTACCTACATTTACTTTTATTTCAGATCAGGAAACCTTCCTTTTGAAGCCCAGAGCTTATATCAAGGCTAATTTACCATGTCTCTTAATAATAGCTTTAACAATCTGGCATCCAAGTCAGAACCAATTTCTAGAACATTTTAACCTAAATGTAAACAGGACATAACAGGTAATTTCCCTAAGGCTTATGAAATAATATGCATTGTTCCATATTAATAATGATGATAATAATAGTAAATTCTTTTATAATGCTTTCTATGTGCCAGTCACTATTCTAAGCACTTTATGGGTATTTGCTTTTAATCTTTTTGTGGAATTTAAAGTTCTTACTCTTCAGAAATGGAACATTAATTTTGCACTGTCAAGAGATTGCAGGGAGAGAAATTTAAATATGCTGTTGGCTTATGTTAACTATATGGCCAATCTTTTCTCAACTTAAGAATATCTTCTTAGTAAAGCATCACAAGAATGGAGAAGCATGAATCCTATGTACTCAATTTTGATATGGGGACAATTAATGACAAGGTTATGGGGGGTAGGAAAAGCAGAAAGAAGGACGGAGGGAGGGGGGTGGGGCCTTGGTGTGTGTCACACTTTATGGGGGCAAGACATGATTGCAAGAGGGACTTTGCCTAACAATTGCAATCAGTGTAACCTGGCTTATCGTACCCTCAATGAATCCCCAACAATAAAAAAAAAAGAATATCTTGAAGAAAAATATGAGATTATAACTCACAAACTTTTAGTCATTTTTGAATTGGAAACATTGGTGTGCTTATACCAATTAAAGGCTTGAAAATTAAATTTATATTTTTTCTACGCCCTATGAATTGTTAAATTTTTTCAGATAGTCTGCAGTAAAATGCTTACAGAGAAGAAGGGGATGGTGCTAAAATTGATTGAAAATCTGCTGTAGGCGTTGAAGTATTTGGCTTGTGCAAAGTCATAGAATTGAGACATCATGCAGCTCCCTAATTCCAAGCTACAATTCTAGGCTATTCATTACATGCTGTAAGTTGTTTGGTCATCTATAAACATAAAGGGATACATCTAGAGATATTGACTAAAACAAAAATAGTTGTGCTTATCAAACAGTACTACAAAGGCCTTATTTTATTTGCAGAACATTTTCTCTCAGTCACTGTCCTGTGATGAGGATTTGTTCATAGTAGACATGCTACTCCATCATAATTGGTTATCAGGAGAAATGCAGAACTGCAGGCGTGGCCTGCTGAGGTAGCTCATGCCCTAAAACACTCCAGGAGTCCAAGAAAGGTGGATCATGAGTCGGGAGATCCAGACAGCCTGAATAAGAGCAAGATTCGATCTCTACTAAAAATAGAAACAAAGAAACAAACTAGCTGGGCATTGTGGCAGTTGCCTGTAGTCTCAGATACTCTGGAGGCTGAGGCAAGAGCATCCCTTGAACCCAGGACTTTGAGGTTGCTGTTAGCTTTGACACCATAACACTCTGCCCAGGGTGACAAAGTGAATTTCTGTCTCAAAAAAAAAAAAAAAAATCAGCCAGCCTCAGGTATTTCCTTATAGCAACATAAAATCAACTAAGAAAGTCTCCATAGTGTTTGACACTGTGAAAAAAAGAAAGGAAGAACCACACAAAGCCTTCTTGGAAAGTTTGAGAGGTTGTTAATGAATCTAGAGTCTTGACTGGGGTGACATTTTCACAGTTTAATTCCAAATAATTAAACTGTATACGGGAAGTCCTTAAGTTACAAACATCTGACTTGTATACAACTTGCATTTACAAATGGGAACTATTATGATAAGTCCCCAAGTTAGAAACATCTGAATAACCCATGACTTGCACTTTTGAACAGAGGCTATCCCAGGCAGTATGTAAATGATCCTATCTCAAATTACATAGAAGTTCAACTTAAGAACAAAACTCCAGAACCTAACTTGTTCATAACCAGAGGACTGTCTATATAGTCAATGTGTGAAGTTCTTATGTATCAATTATACCCCAACTCAATTAAGTTGTTTTAAAAATATATAAATAAAAAAGTAGAAGTTATAGTAATAAACTGAAGGCATTTAAATAAGGAAGTGTAATTCTGTGGTGTTATTTAATCTTTACCACTTACTTCAGTTTTGAAAAGTCAGGTTATTTGTCTGTGTCTAGATCAAAAACTCTTTATGAGAACGTATGTACTATTATTCATCTTCTCTACTAAGCATATATAATAACTTAGTGAAGAGCAATTATCATGCTTCTATTCCCACAGATTTGTGAATATTGGCAGATATTTTAGAATGAAAGTAATGGTCACAAACTCTAATCATGAAAAAGCTATTATTCAGTGAAAAAAACTTGTCTATTTTTTCCCCATGTGGCAAGGTCACTGAATTTGCATTAAGGAGCACTGCTGACATAGGGCCCATTTACTTCTGTGGCAAGCCACGTAGATGGAACCTAACTAGCATCTAAAAACTAATGCTTTCTGTCCTTCACACAATTGAATTTTTCTGTGGCAATAGTCAATCTTTCAAAGGTGGTCCCCAGAGACTGCAGACTGTCACACAAAGCAGAGCCCCAGAAGTCTTTATGTGCCACTAACTGATCAGATTATGTTATTTATTCCTGTTATTTTCTATTCCTTTCACTGCTACTGACAGTAGTATAGACTAGCAGACAGCTCTGCATTTATCACTCCTCCATCTATAAGAAAAAGGATCGTAATTTAGAGCAACTCATGTAATGGCTACAATGACTGTTACAAGAGGTTTGCTTGAGTCTGTTTTCCTGTTTCCAACATTCATTTTGGTCTGAAGAACACCTCTGTTCCCAGAAACTTCTCAGCATGTGTGGAGGATCTTCACATTTTGTTATGCAACATCAGCCAAGTGTGCACATGTGCTTGTGAGAATATATAACACATCTCTATTATCATGTCATTATACAAGTATTTCTTTTGTGATTTCTCCAATATGTTGTACAGGTTGGTTTTTCTTTTGAAAATAATTTTTTCCTACTTTTTGAAGCTGAAGAAACTTCAAGGTAAAACTTACCATTACTACAGTGAAACTCGTTTATTCTTATTATTTCACATTACTTTTTATATCTTAATTGCTCTTCAGAGCTTTGTACAAGATTCACATAATTACCCACTAGGTGTACTTCTCCTGTTATAATTTTTATGGCCAACATGGTCAACCTGCACAAATTATATGTACCAATCTGATTCCTTTGCTGTGGTAATTGGATTCTCCGTGTAATTACAGGTAGTAATGACATTTTAAGCACCTTATACAGGTGTTGAAGATTTTTGTTTTTAAATATGAAACAGCATTGAGAAAGTGTAAGTCCTTGGAGCTGTGCTAGATTATAAAGGTGCCTTTCGATTGTAAATAGCAGTTTTCGTTGTCATACCAACCATCCCAGGACAGGTTAATCTCCAGAAAAGAGTCAGTGTTTTTGACTTAATGGAAATTAAACATTTTTTTATTACCAAGTAGCATTCATTGATGTTGGATCAGAATGTGATACAATTCTAGCACTGATACCCTACTAGGCATTATGAACAGGTAACTGCCAAAAAAAAAAAAGAAGAAGAAGAAGAAGAAGAAGAAAGAAAAAAACATTCAATTCATTCTGCTTAAGCAAGTATCAAACTCTGCATGCCTAATGCCAAAATATACAGTCAGTACATGTATATGTTGTGAATTTAGTCCAAATGTGTGTGTATGTGTATGTGTTATATCTGAGTCACTTCTGAGTGAAGTGACTAACCTGATGGTTTAGCTGCTTGACAACTCACAGACACATGAGTTATGCATCAGCCTCTTGTTTTGTTCATGTGTGCAAGAAAACTCAGTCTATGTATTTACTAAGATCTCAGAGAGGTCTGAACAAAATTCTAGGCTCTGAAGGGAAAGATGGAAAAGAAGAAAGTTTGATTTTGTGCTCAAGAAGCTAGCTCCAACTCTTGACCTTCTGTGTGACCTTGCTGAACTTATTTACCTTGGTAAAATAATGCTGAGAATATTTATTGTATAGGAGTTTTGTTAAAGATTAAATAATACATTTATAGGCTGGGTGCACATAGCTTAATGGTTAGAGCACCTTCCATGTGCACCAGGGGCTGCAGTTTCACACCCAGCCCAGGCCTGTTAAACAATAAAAAAAAAAAAATGTATTTACAGTACTAATACTGTGCCTACCAAATATCTGGCAGTTGATAATGACAGGAACTATTGTTATTAAAGAAAATAATATCGTTAGGGGAGACAGACACAGATGCCTATATTTACATAATAACCTAAAGTAATGCGAAGCTTAAAAATGAAAACAAGTAAGTAATGTTATTAGGATAAGGCATAGAAGATCAGCCACACATATACACTGAGAATTCTTGAGTTTGTTAAGGAGGCAGTGAAAAATGTGAAGGATACTCATTTAATTTAGTTTTAACTTTGAATTCGGACAGCATATTTTCCTAGGCTCATTTCTTAATATAATGGGAAAATATATACCCAGCTTATACTGTCCTTTTGCCTCATTACTTATGTACCATTTTCCTTCTGGTGAATGTAGGACAGTAAAATCCAAATACAGTTTGTTTGGCATTTAAGATACAGCCAGACCTGATTCTGCACATCTGAGGGAGGAGGTGCTGTTCTTCAGTTCACTCTGCTCCTTTCCCTCACATTTTCAACAGGTCTCATAACCCATGCAGGGAATATTGTCTGTCCTTGTCTGAGGGTGGTCAAACACTCCCCTGACAGAAGGGAGATTAAGGAATATTTGACCTACATGTTGGAGAACTAATGGTATTTCTGTTGACATACTCATCTTTTATGGGAGAACTTCAATTCCCCAATCAATGACTGTTCTTGTCTTATGCCTTTCATAACAAAAAAGGTTAGCAGAAAATGGGAGCCCTGTGAAAGTTAATCATTTTCACAGAATTCCTATGATACAGTGGGCAAAAGAAAACCAGATATAAAAGCAATACTAATTTTTATTTTCTGCATTTTAATAAAGTTGAATTACAGTAGCAAGACAATGATAAATTACACGGTATCATTTTTTAAATGTTTCTATCTTTTGAAATACTGATATTTCTGGTTCCTTTTTTCAGGACATATTTGAAAGATGATTATTAAAGCTACAAACATGTCTAGATATTAGTAGTAGCCTACAGATGTCCTTAGTATTATCCTGCACAAAAATGAGATCAATGAACAATGATAAACTCTCTGGGTTCGCATTTGCAATGTAAAGGAGAATTTTATACTTACTGCCTTTACCTAAATGAAACAAATGGCCAATTTGTTGCAGTTACCCTTGGTGTTGTCCTTTCTATAGGGCCCCTTAATATATACCCAAGACTTTACTTCCCTTAAGTTAGTAATTACTAAGGTAGCACTGAATGAAAATATAGGCTTAAGGCCTGATGCTTTTGGTCTTATTGTCAGGAAATTTGAACATCTGGTTTTTTTGTTTGTTTGTTTTGGTTAAGTTTCAGTTCTTCTCTCAGAACAGAGAAAACAATGTTCACACCCATGAAATGCCAACTTGTACTTGACAGAACTAAGATATAGGGTAAATTTAGCCAACATACTTCTTATATCTACCAAATCAGCTAGACCCTATTCCATGGATGAAATAACAAATCAGTTGTCTTTTGTATTTCTCTACCATGATAACTTTTATGTCAGTGAATTCTCCTATATGACGAACTCTTTCCCTGAGTGGTGCTAGACCCAGACACTATTTCGTATGAGAAGCATTTACATAAGATGTAACCATTAAGAAATATCTATTTATTTTGTGCTTAGCCCCTTAGTAGATGCTACAAGGATAACAGAAATATAAGACATGATTCTTGCCTCAGAAGAGTTTTTAATCTTATTTAGAACTTTAACACTAATGAAACAACTATAAATAATTCCAGGCAGCATTTTAAAAAGTGGTTATTTTACATGCTACAGTTGCATGAAGACGAAGTATTTTTAGGGTTCAAGGAATGGACAAATAATGCAACCTGGGGCTAAAATACAAGTATGATCAGAAGAGAGAAAAGAATGAGGATTTAAAAGGAGGAGGAGATCCATTCTGATGGCTAAAATGGGGACCAGCTATAGACATCTCTGAATATCACAAATAATCTGAGACTGTGAAGATTTCTCAGCCTATGTAGTGGCTTTGAATTCAGAGTACATCACTCAAATGAAAAATACCTCACTCAATATTAAGTTCAAAAATCAGATAAATCAGGCTTAATTTCTATCTATAAGATGTAGCAATAAATACTATGCCAGTCACATTTATATTTGAGGGGGAGGATACCTCACTGTCCCTTCAATTCATGTCAAATTTTGGCATGGAGTGGAGGCTTCTAGTCTTTAGTCCAATAGTAGTCGTTCCTGCTCTTATTCAAGCTGATGTGGTCCTTTAAAAGCAGCCAGCTACATTCATCTCATTCCAAGTGTGATGACGTGCTCCGTCTCTGTGGCCCCAGCACCATGGCCTCCTTGTTTTGTCACCTTGGTGAAGATCTGTGTTCTATTATGTATGGATGCTTTTGCCATTTGTGGAACTGTTCTTGTTAAAACCACAAGGGAGTTTCAGCCCAAGTCCAGTTGCTTGCAGCACAAAAATCCAATTACTGGGACAATAAGGATTGCCAAGAGAAAAAGGAGAAAGGAATTTTTTAATACAAAATCGTCTTGTTGGAAGAATGGGTGAAGTTGCCTCAAATCCATGTCTCTGACTAATCGTGGGCTTTAAAGGAAGGGAAACATGTACCTTATCAGGTTGTGGTGTAACCAGCAAAGAGCTACAAGCTTTGGGGACAGATTGTGGGGGATGGTGAGTCATTCAGGAAGTCTGCTCAGAGGCCTTCAGAAACTCAGCTCTTTTGCCTTTCAGAAAATCCACCATTTCTGGGAAAATAACTAAAAAGGTCAAGTAGTTAGTTAAAGGAGAGGATTGAGAAATAGGTAGGGGGTCATTGAAATTTGTTCACGAAGCCAGTTACACTGTGTGGGAGTGGGGAATAGCTCCACTTCACTATAGAAAATGGTCAGCTCCAACCTCTCTGCCATCACAACTATGTCTCCTTCATTACAGAGCAGTATTGCTTTCCTCACCTTTAGTGTTACCCATCCTCAAGTAGCTTCACTTTCACAAAAACTTAGATATGAAGGAAGGTGCTCTGGATTGCTCCACATTTCTGCTTCAAGTACTGATTCACAAAAATCATTGCCCGGATATTAGCAAAATGTTTGTGGGGCTGAGCATAAAATCTACCTCAAATTAATTTTTATCTTCAGCATCAAAGAGAATAATGCAAATATTAACATCTCAATAATTGCCTTGTCACGTGTACTTCAGCAAATTAATTCTTGTCAGCAGGAAGCATTGGGAAAGGAGCAAATCCAGAAAGGAAAAAGATAGTTTAAAGGCTCAGGATGATAAGAAAGTTACTTTCTATAAAATAAATTGACAATATACAGAAACCAGAAGAGAGGGCCGTATTCTAAGGCTGTTAAAAGTGTGGATCAGACATTTATTTTTTTATCTTCAACATTAGACAATAAATATTCTTATTAGAAGTTATTATATAAAAAGGAGTTTGACATCCAATCTCCTTGTTATTTCATTTTCTTCTTCTCCCCAGGTGATTCCTGCTGTGAAATTGTCAAACAAACATGTAAGACCTAGTGAAACACTTGTAGACTGCAGCAGTGGAGAGCAGTTTCTAACAATCTTTGCAGCTTCCAGATGGGAGTTGCAACAATTAATTCCTTTTTCCTCAGACAAGCTAATTTAGCATAGAAAAAAATGGCTGAGAAGAGACAACTTGGATAACAGGTAGTATGGCATTGAGCTTGAGAGATACACCATATGTAGATAATATGAAAACATTGAAAGTCTACCCAACACTGATTGAATTTGGAGGTGAGAGTAGAAAGGAATCAGGAAGAATCACTATGTGATCATAGAATGTAATTATAATTTGGAGACAAGATGACTCAACAGAGATATCAACTCCCTGATAGTGGCAGAAAGAAGGGAAATTTTTAAATGACAAATAAACAAACAGTCAATCAATCATAGATCAGGTATAATTTCAGAGAAAAAGTGGCAGAACCAGAGATTCCACTGGAAGAAACTGCAGAGACAGACAAGAAAGAACAGAATATCAGCAGAGCTCAAACTCCAGGAGGGTCAGAGTCTAGTGAAAAGGATTCCTGGAACTGAGAGAGGATACTTGGAACTTTTTCTATAAGAATAGGGGTCAGAAGACCCCAATGATACACCTGCAAGGTCCTCCCTGTGGTGACTCAGATCTAGGAGTTTGTAGAAACTTAACTTCCTGGGACTTGGAAACTAACTCTTCCTTCTGCTTCTGTAAAACCCTGAGCCCGCTTTTCCAGCTTCAAACTGACTGATGAGAAAGGTACCAACGAGTTGATGGTTATGTTAGTTTTCTGTAAGCATTCCACACAGTTTATCAATTCAGCACATTGTACCCCATAAATACATTAATGTACACAGTCATGATTTAATAAGGAAAAAAATAAATAATAGAAATTAAATTAAATAGCATATCAAAAATATCATCCACCATGACCAATTGGGGCTCTTCCCAGGGACATAAGGATGGTTCAACACATGTAAATCAGTAAGTGTGATTCATTACATAAAAAGAAGGAAAACAGAGACCATATGATCATCTCAAACAGATACGAAAAAAGCATTCAACACAATTCAGCACATTTTCATGATAAAAAGGCATAGAAGAAAACTATCTGAAGATTTAAAAAGCCACATGTGACAAAACCATAGTTAACATCATACTGAATGAGAAAAAGTTGCAAGCATTTCTCTTCAGAACATGAGCAAGACAAGGGTGGCCACTGTCACCCCTTGTATACATATTATTCTGGAAGTCTTAGGCAAAGCAATCAGGCAAAAGAAAGAAACAAAGAGTATCCAAATCAGAAAAAAAGGAGACTAAACTATCAGTTTTTTATGATTGTATGTTATTATATCTAGAAAATCTCAAAGACTTCATCATGAGTCTCCTGGAAGTGATAAATAAATTCAGAAATGTCTCAGGTCACAAACTCAATGTACAACAAATCCCCTATATACCAATACAGTCAAGCTGAGAATCAAATCAAAATACTCAATACCTTTCAAAATAGTTACAAAGAAAATAAAATATCTAGAGATGTACTTAAACAAGGACATTAACAATCTCTATAAGGAAAACTAAGAAGCACTGAGAGAAAAAAAATTACGGATGACACAAACAAATGAAAACATATATCATACTCATGGATCAGTAGAATCAATATTGTGAAATGTCCATACACTGAATCTGTGATTTACAGATTCAATGCAATCTCCATCAAAATACCAAGAGCTCAGAATAGAGAAAGCAATCTTAAGCAAAAAGAACAAATCTGGAGTCAACAAATTACCAGACTTCAAACAATGCTACAAGTCCATAGTAACCAAAACACAATGACATTAGTACAAAAATAAGGACATAGACCAATGGGACAGAATAGAGAACCCACATATAAAACCACTCACTTAAAGCCAATTTGTTTTTGACAAAGTAGGCAATTATAGGGGCTGGGAAATAGTCAGTAAATAGTGCTGAGAAAACTGGGTAGCCACATGGAGAAAAATGCAGCAGGATCCATATCTTTTATAACTCTAAATCGTTAATTCAAGATGAATAAAAGACTTAAATATAAGGTATGAAATCATAAGAATTCTAGAAGCAAATGTAACAAAAATTCTGCTAAAAATGGTGCTAGGCAAATAATTTATTAAGAAGACTCCAATAGCAATCACAGCCACAACAACAACAAAAATAATTATATGTTACTTTATTAAATCAAAAATCTTTTGCACAGCTAAGGAAATAATCAACAAGTCAAACAGGCAACCTTTAAAAGGGGAGAAAATATTCAAAATCTATATATCTAATATAGGTATAGGGATAACTAAAATCTACAAAAAACTCAAACAAATCAGCAAGGATAAAAACAAATGACCCAATTTAAAAGTGGGCAAAAGTCATGAACAAGAAGTTTTCAAGAGAAGATAGACAAGTGGCCAATAAGCATATGAAAAATTTTCAATGTCACTAATTATTAAGGAAATGCAAATTAAAACCACAATGAGATACCACTTTGCCCAGTTAGAACTGCTTTTATTAAAAAACCAAAAACAACAGATGCTGGCATGCATGCAGAGATAAGGAAACATTTATACACTGTTTGCAGGACTGCAAATTAATACAATCTCTATGTAAAACAGTATGGATATTTTTTCATGGAATTGTTCCCATAAACTTGGACTAATGTATCACTCATTTCACTTTTCCTCTTGCCAAGTTTAACGAAAAGTTTAACGTTTGTTTGTTGCTCTAATTCAAGCTCCAACATTCTCATGATGGCACACAAGGACACGTAACAGCAATAATGTTCACCATTCAGTGAGACATTGCCACACATTGACATAAACACAACTGTGAGACACTGATATACCAAGGTAAAGAAACCTTACTGAGTTATTTGTACATTGCTTTCAACATAAACTCACAGTGGTGAGAGAGTGAAGTTAATGGTCAGACCTAGGTTTAAAAAAATCTTCTCTAAGTTTGGTATGGGTTATTTGTTGATTTGTTGCATAGAATATGTCTGGTGGCCAAAGAGATCTCTTAGGCATCTACTAACTAACTGGCTTTGTTTAATTTTACTTTGCCCAAAACATTCGGTGCCAAGCTTCAGGATAGAATAGACTCTTGTGCCATAAAGATAGCATAGGGCCCATTTAGCGAGACAGCACAGAGTAAAAGTAAACTGTTTCTTTCTTCAGAGGGGTGGTTCATCAGATATCATTTTCAACAGGTTCACTCAAGGCATTTATACTCAGCAACATTTCACTGTGCTAAAACGTTCAAGGTGCTGTGCTTCTCACCTTCTGTCCACAAATCACAGTGTTATTATCAAGAAGAAAATCCTCCCTATGTGATTCCAAATGCTCCCTGGTTGAAGGTAGTGTAAGACCAGCTAAACATTTAGTGTATACAGCACATATTTATAATACTCAAAGCATTGGTGAGCTTCAAAAAAAATCCACAAAATACGGACTGTATTCAGTTTTCTTAACAAAGAAATATGAATAGCAAACCCAAACTAATACCAAGTAGAAGCAAAAATATCAAGACAGTGATGCTCAGTTTTTAATCAACTTTTAGGACTTTTCTATTCAATTGAATTATCTAATCTAGGTTTCTTGTGGCTCACTGCCACAGCATCATTTAGTTCTAAGTACTCATATAGGAAAAGGCCACATGGGCAATCCATTTCTTTTTGAGATGTGTAATGAACAAGTGCAGTTGATAATAGGACTGAAGAATGCTTTTATGTATAGAGTGAGTGTGCTGGGGGGCAGGGCTTGAATCTTGGCTCATTGGATTATATTTTTTACAGCTTAATAGTTAAGCACACTTGGACCAAGAAAAGAAGCATGATGTTTTAGCTTTGCAGTAATTGATGTACCATCTTTGCCTTTCTTTCCTGAGGGCTAGGCCTCCATAGGATGACTGCACACTGCAACTTGTGCATATAAAACACAGCCTGCCACCTGTTATTTAATAGCTAGTGCTACTGACTCAATAACAGTAAGATTCTGTAAAATTGTTCCCCCCTGCCTTGGGTGTTCCCTATAGAGGTAATTGTCTAGAAAATAAATTTCCTAGACAAAAAACAAGAAGTTACAGACCTAGGAACATTTTTTAATGTCTCAGAAGTTAACTTTCAACTGTGCTGATGTGTCTGGTTCTTCGTTCTTTAGAATTACTGTTGCAAAATTTCATCATGCACAAGTGGATTTACATAATTTGCTTTCAATTAGAGGACTCTGAAATACCCACTGGGTATCTATAATGATTGTAGAGGCTACTGATTACTTAGACCTTCATTTTTGTTTTCTTTTCCAATGCAGGTTTGTCAGCATCCAAATAATATATTAGATACAAGAAAAAAACACCATTGCAAAACATATTTGCCTTGGGGCTTGTAAAATTCAGCTTAAAAAAAGTTACTGAAGCATCAAAGGAAAGAACCAAAGATTCAGATATTTTGATCAGCTTCTCAAGGTCAAACATATTACTAATTCATCAAGTATTTTTCTTATAAAGTTATTTGAAAAGCAAACAACCTGTTCTGTGCAGATGTTGCACTTAGTAACTCTAATTCTTCAAGAAAAAGGATAGCATTAGAATAAAGAGAATTTTCTACCCCTGTAAGAAATGGCTTGATTGGTTTGAAATATACTTGCATCAATAATAAATACCTTGTATATTCTTTATAATGAGAACTGAAAATTTTTAACTGTAGTAGTTTTAGCTGATTATTTCTAATGTTGGTATATGTGCTGGCTTAGAAGACAAACCATTACAAATTCTATATTTAAAAAATGGAATTTCTTTCTGAGATTCTGGTTATCTTTGTCCTGGGAATATAAGTTGCTCTATGTATCCCTTTCTATAGATTACTCATGACTCATCTGGTCCCTAAAATGGAAAAAGAACTTAGCTAGGGAATCTGAATACCTGTTATCACTTTTCAGTGACATGTTTCCCAGACCCTGGACATGGGACTTTTCTTCTTTGGCCTTGCAAAATGAGGCCTTTCAGAATTAATAACTCAAAAATCTCCTTTAGTTCTAAAGTTTTATGCTTTCTCTCTGAATATATTTAGAAATATTGCAAAACAATTCTTATCCCTGAATATGAATAAAAAAAAATGTTGGGCTGGTGCAGTGGCTCACTCCTGTAATCCCAGCACTCTGGGAGGCTGAGGCAGGTAGATTGCTTAAGCTCAGGAGTTCGACACCAGCCTGAGCAAGAGTAAGACCCCGTCTCTAAAAAACAGCCAGCATTGTGGTGGGTGCCTGTAGAGCCAGCTACTCCAAAGGCTGAGGCAAGGGAATCTCTTCAGCCCAAGAGTTTAAGGTTGCTGTTAGCTATGAAACACAGCACTCAACCCTAGGGTGACAGAGTGAGACTATGTCTCCAAAAAAATAAAAAATAAATAAATAATAATAAAAAAAAATGATAGGTATTCTATCCAAGAAATTGCTTCAAGTTAGCATAAATTCCTGGGTAGAGATTATTATTTTGAATTCAGAGATTGAAGGAAGCCCTAACCAGGAAAAGAAATGTCATGACCTAAGATAGCATGACAGCACAGAGTCTATGGGGGTGAGGGAAAACTTCCTCATTCCCTGAAAGTTCTATTAAAGATCAATTCTATATAAGGCAGATGAATAAGAGAAAGAGGTTTTGTAGGATAATATTTAGAAATAAACATATCCTACATCAAGCACACAAAGTGAACTCAGTGTGAGTTTAAAATGATTTGCTTTTCTTCCAGAGGCTTAAGGGACCTGGGGCCCCCTGGGATACACGCAGAGTTGGCTTCCCTAGAGTTATAAATTCCATAAGCCATTTCAAAGGGCATGCAGCCCTTCCTGAGAGATATGGGCCAGAGCGTTGACGTATGTTAACAATATA
The DNA here is from genome assembly GCF_027406575.1 of Nycticebus coucang. Classification (NCBI taxonomy): domain Eukaryota; kingdom Metazoa; phylum Chordata; class Mammalia; order Primates; family Lorisidae; genus Nycticebus; species Nycticebus coucang. The sequence goes on from NC_069786.1 coordinate 32,466,110, forward strand.
TTGTCAGAGTTCTATAGGTACTCTGCCCTGAGGGAAATACACAGTCATTACTTCATACTGAGTAAACTGAGTGAATGCTTGAAGATATTCTTCCATTAACTCTGTTCCCCTGTGGCTACTTTCTTCTTTGTGATCTTTATTTAGATACCTGCTCAGAAATTATCAGTGTTTAGAAGAAAAGGTTTACTACAAAAGTAATTGTATTGATATGATAACAAAATATTTCCTTTCAGGTTAATTTCAGATAGGTAAAATAAGATAATGATAGAACTGACAGATGATAGATTAAGTGTGTACGTAACTTAAAAAATATAAAATCAAAACCCTGAATAAAGCTTTTCGCTACACGCCATCTCATCTCTCATAGTTTGTTTCTTGACTTAATAATTATAGGAGCGAGTTTACACCCCTGGCAAACCTGCTGTTTGTTCGCGTCTCCAGTCATGCAATATATTGGCATAGTCGGCAGAATCAGGAGATCACGAAGGAGCAGAAAGACTTTCTGGATGCCGGGCTGGAGGACGGTTGCCTCTGTCAGGACGCCATGGAGAGATCTTCACTGAAGCCGTTTGAGGTAAGCTTGAGAACGCTGTAACTGGGACAGTACAATTGCCACGCAGAGTACATGGGATGTCTCCAGCATAAGGGGGGGAAATAATATGAGTCTTCAGCTCTCTTCCTCTTTGGAGGACCAGTATATTGCCATTTTAAAAACTCTGATTTCTACCACTAAAATTCCAATAAACAGTAACCTGAGGGAACTTTTCCGTGTGGTTGTTAAGCATTGCCACTAGTTTATGCCTGACCAGAAAGTTCAGCTTAATTTGAAAGTCTGAAAGAAAGTGGGTCGGGCTCTGCATCGTGCCCACCAAAAAGGCAATTTTATAAGCAGGGAAATATGGGCAATCTATCAACTGGTTCATATCGTGATGGAACCATTTCAGACATGTTCTGAGCAAAATTCTGAGACTGAGGATTTTGGCGTGATGAGTTGCCAACCCTGCCTCCTTTGCCCAAGCTGAGTCAGTTAGACCAGCCAGAGAAGGTTGCGGAAAGTCTCAGAAAATCAGAACATGACTATGATATGCCACATTCCCATTCTGAACCCGAACTTAATAAGCCTCCAAAGAAATATGTGGGTGACTTAATTAGTCTAGAGAGTGACACAGAGAGCTGTCCAGAATTAGTGGAAATGGCTGATGAATCAGCTCAAAAGGACTCTGAATTTGAACATCCTAAAAAGGTTATGGCTGAAAATTTTCAAACAACGAGTCAAAGAATTGCCTTCTTAGAAAAGAAGGGAGCTAAAATACTCTCCTCTAGAGCAAGCTGTAAAGCAGGTTCTTGTAAAAATATGCTTCCACCTTACAAGCCTCTAACTCCTTCTGCACCAGCAGGTCCTATGATCTGGAGGGAAAGCCCTTTACATAATAATGCTCCACCAGGAATCTATCCTGTGTGGCCTAATCACCCAGATTCTCGCTTCACTGCACAGTATCACTTTCCTTTAGATGTTTCTGAATTGGCTATATCTAAGGAGAATTCAGTTCAAATTTCAGAATTGGGTAATAATAAAGAGCCTGTTATACAAGCATATCCTGTTTTCAGGGAAAGTAGAGAGAATGGTGAATCAGGCACTGCTCAACATGCTCCTATAGAAGTAAAATTTTTCAGAACAATGAAAGAGGGTGGCACCTGTGGCTCAAAGGGGTAAGGCGCTGGCCCCATGTGCCAGAGGTGGCAGGTTCAAACCCAGCCCTGGACAAAAAAAAAAAAAAAACTGCAAAGAAAAAAATAAAATAAAAAGATTAAAAAAAAAAAAGAACAATGAAAGATGCCGATTATGCTTATGGACCTACTTCTCCTTTTGTGATTGTCATTTTAAATTCATATTGCACAAATCATATTTTTATTCCTGCTGACTGGGAAATTTTAGCTCGTACTACCTTGAGCCCTGGTCAATTTTTACAATTCAAGGCTTGGTGGCTGGAAGAGGCAATTTTGCAAAACCAAGCTCAGAGAACTTCAGTTAACTCTTTAATGGGTACTGGCCCTGCAGCTGACATTCACCAACAGCTGCAATTAACACAAGACTTATTAATGCAGGTTAAAGATATTTGTATTAGAGCTTGGCAAAGACTAGAGGAAAAAGATGGGATTAAATAGTTTTTTACAAGAATCATGCAAGCAAACAATGAACCATTTTCTGAATTTGTAGCTAGACTTCAGACAGCTATTGAAAGGTCTGTTCCTGGAGAACAGGCCAGACAGATGCTTTTATTACAATTAGCATTTGAGAATGCCAATTCAGATTGTAAATTGGCCCTGACACCTGTCAAAAATCAGAACAATGTTTCCATTGAACAATATCTCCGCACTTGTGGGGATATTGGCTCTGAAACATTTCAGGCAAAGCTTAATGCTGCAGCCTTGACAGAGGCACTTAATGGAACTAAAAAGAAAGCAAAATGTTTTAATTGTGGAAAAATAGGGCATCTGCGTTCTGAATATCGCAAAGCTAAAAGTGAAAGTGCTCCACTGCTGTAGTTCAGGCTATCAAGCCACAAGCACCTGTCCTATGCCGCCACTGTGGAAAAGGTAAACATTGGACCAATGAATGTAGATCTGTGAAGGATAAAGACAGCAAACTCCTGCTGCCCAGAGTAGGCTCAGGATCCAAAAAACTGGGTACAGGGCCCAGCTTGGGACCTGGGAATGAACAATACAAGCACTCAGGGTCCATTTCCAGTGGACAATGTGGTAACGCATGCACAGGTGAATCAGAACAACTAATTGAAATAGAGCCTGTGAAATTACATGTTCAGGATCTCTTTCATACAACTCAAGGAAGTGCAGCTTTAGACATACCAATACTATCTGAGGAAGAAATCTTAGCTGGACAAAAGCCTAGAAAACTTCAGACTGGAAGTTTTCCAGTCAAGACTGGCCCTATTCCACCAGACTCTGTGGGACTTATTTTAGGTAGAAGCAGTTTAACAATGGAAGGTTTAAACACACATCCTGGAGTTATTGATTCTGATTTTCAAGGGGGAAATTATGCTTATGGCTTCTTCTATCCAGAATATAAAATTAAAACTGGTCAAAGAATTGCACAAATTTTAACACTGCCTTATTATAAAGTACAAGCCACTCCTGTAAAGTGGGTAGGTGGCTTTGGCAGCACTGGAAAACAGGTTTTTTGGCATACTTTCCTTAATGACTCCAGACCTCAGTGTACAGTAACTTTTGCTGATAAAACGGCAATTACTGGACTAATAGATTCAGGAGCTAATGTTTCAATAATTGATTCTTTCATGTGGCCTAGAGGATGGCCAAAAAAGAAAATTGAGGCTACATTTGTTGGTATGGAAACTTTAACTGATATTGAACAAAGTATAAATACTTTAGACTGTTCTGGCCCTGAGGGTCAGAAAGCTCAACTACGCCCCTATGTGGCTTCTATTGTGTTATCTATATGGGGCAGAGATCTTCTACAATAGTGGGGAGCCATGATTACTATTCCAGTTATTTCCAAACCAGTCAAGACTATAATGATGAATATGGGCTATAATCCCATTGACCCCACTCCTACTTTAAAACCTAAAATTTTAAGAATGGGAAATGACAAAACTGGACTGGGCTTGCCTGCTCTTCATGAGGGTTTTATATAGAGGCTCCTATTCAGTGCTTCACCCTGCCGTTAAAATGGTTAACAGATAAACCGATATGAGTTGAACAGTGGCCACTCCCTTATGAAAAATTAGAAGCGCTTAATAATATAGTTCAGGAATAGTTAAAAGCAGGCCATATTGCACACAGAAAAAGCTGCTGTGACAAGTCTACGCAAACAAAAGCATAAGTTAACACCTGTGAATTTTTTTTAGCAATCTTTGCTTTCCTTATGTCAACTGTAGAAGGAAAGGAATTTCATTATTAGACTTATGTCCCTAATCCACTGCTGCTGCGAAGGGTTAGTTGGACAGAACCCACAGTCCCCATATTTACAAATGAATCTGTCTGGCTCCCAGGACTCTATGATACCCAAGGACCATTTAAACCTGAAGAAAAAAGAATGAAGCTTGTTAATTATACTTCTGGGTTCACCGGCCCTCCAATTTTTTTGGTCAACAATATCAGTGTTTACATATGACTGTACAATATTGGCTAAGTCATTATGACTGGCCAGCTTCTGGGAATGATGTCAAATGTGAGATGTTTATGCTAAGTGCTAATTCCATCTCTCATTTTAGCCCAGGTCTTACTCCTATAGATGTGGAAGCTCCTCCTTGTAAAGAGCACAGTTTTACATTACAAAAGGAATGGGTGCATTGGACTCGATGTAAAGGAGATCAAACTTTTTTCTTAACTAATACTTCTAAAGGTCCTATAATGGACTGGAGTCCAAAAGCAACTTTACTTGACAGTAATAAAAGACCTATTAACATTGAGTTGCCAAGAGATGAGACTACCTATCCTATAAATAAAAATAAAATTAATATTAATATGATAACACCTATGAGTTGGACAGTTTGCACCCCCCCTCACCTGGAATTTACGGCTTTCCTAAACAAAATCATTTGTGGAAAGTAGTAGCAGCCCTAAAACCTATGAAGAGTTGGACTGTTAGATTGTTTTATCATCAAACCACCACACCCCATACTTATGGTATGGAATTTACTATCTATGATGAAGGATACATTAAAGCTTGTGTTCAATTACCCTTTGTGTAGCTTAAGGGCAACATAAAGTGAAATGAAAAAACAGGAGAACTGTTTTGTCCTGTGTGTCAACTGTTTACTTGTATTAATAGTTCTCTAAGTTTTGATCCTCAAAAGGAATAGCTGTATTTGTTGAGAGCCAGGACATATGTGTGGATGCCAGTGAATTTAACCAGACCATGGCAAGAATCTCCTGCCCTGACAGTCCTTCAACTTCTGGCTGATGGAGTCTTGAAAAGAACAAAGAGATTTATTGGACTTTTGATTGCTGCCATTCTAAGAATTATTGCAGTGACAGTTTCTGCTGCCACCTCTGGGGTGGCTTTAACCCAAGGAATCTGAACCCATAATTTTGTGGCTGATTGGCATAAAGACTCTGAACAATTACGGACTGCCCAAAAACAAATTGACACTGAATTATATAATGGAATTGCTGATTTAGAACAAGCTGTTGTTATGTTGGGGGATGAATTAGTGAGCTTAAAGAAACAAAAGAAGTTAAAATGTGATTGGAATGTAACTACCTTTTGTATACCCCCTGTTAAATATAATGAGGGTAAATTTCCTTGGGAGAATGTTAAAAAGCATTTGTTAAACCATGATAATTTGACTAAGGAAATTGTAAATTTACAACATGAAATATATTCCACTTTTGAAAATAAGTTACAAAAAATAGATGGAGATCAAATTTTACAAGGCATAGCTGATGGAATTGAACAAATGAATCCATTCCAAAAATACAAGGACCTAATAGGAAATTCAGTAGGATCATTAGCATTATTTTTAATTAGTGGATTCGTTTTATATTTAATTTGTAAGAAAATGAAGCATACCCAAAATGAAAATGAACATTATGCACAGGTGTTTGCTTTAATGATGACAGATATGAATAATATTCGTCAAAAAACATAAAGGGGAAATGTAGGATAATATTTAGAAATAAACATATCCTACATCAAGCACACAAAGTGAACTCAGTGTGAGTTTAAAATGACTTGCTTTTCTTCCAGAGGCTTAAGGGACCTGGCCCTTAAGAGTTGGTGTCCCTGGAGTTATAAATTCCACAAGCCATTTCTCTGAAGCTGTACACCCTGTGAAGCCTGAGATCAAAGGGCATACCACCCTTCCTCAGAGATACGGGCCAGAGGGTTGACGTATGTTAACAACATATTGTCAGAAATCTATAGGTACTCTGCCCTGAGGAAAAGACACAGTCATTACTTCATAGTGAGTAAACTGAGTGAATGCTTGAAGATATTCTTCCGTTAACTCTGTTCCCCTGTGGCTACTTTCCTCTTTGTGATCTTTATTTAGATACCTGCTCAGAAATTAGTCAGTGTTTAGAAGAAGAGGTTTACTACAAAAGTGATTGTATGATATGATAACAAAATATTTCCTTTCAAGTTAATTTCAGATAGGTAAAATAAGATAATGATGGAACTAACAGATGATAGATTAAGTGTGTACGGAACTTAAAAAGTATAAAATCAAAACCCTGAATAAAGCTTTTCGCTACACGCCATCCCATCTCATGTAGTCTGTTTCTTGACTTAATAATTACAGGAGCGAGTTTACACCCATGGCAAACCTGCTGTTTGGGGCTGTGGCTCAAAGGGGTAGGGCACTGGTCCCATATGCCAGAGGTGGTGGGTTCAAACCCAGCCCTGGCCAAAAACCACACACACAAAAAAACCTACTGTTCGTTCGCGTCTTTGATCAGGCAACAGGTTTATTTACTGTGTGTACAGGGAAAGTAATTACCCAATATCCCAGGGGGATTCAGAAATGTATATATACTCATTTTTAGGAGCAGATGATGAATACAAGTAATTCTGTTTAAGGAAAATACCCTGTTTCCCCGAAAATAAGACAGTGTCTTATTTTAAGGTGTGCTCCCAAAGATGTGCTAGGTCTTATTTTCAGGGGACGTCTTATCTTTCCTGTAAGTAGGTCTTATTTTCAGAGGATGTCTTATTTTCGGGGAACAGGGTAAATGGTTGCTAGGGAATAGATATTTGGAGAACGAATGGATGGGGAGAAACAGTTTGACTTGTAAATTAACTTGAATGGCAGGTATTATATTTGAAATGATCTGGACTAGGTATGAATCTTCTTTCCTGCAATATATTGAGATAACAAAGAGGGGAAGAGAATCAATTGTTCTATTTGATGGGTCCATGTGGTTTATACAGGTAGAGGGAAATTCTATTCCAAGGGCCTTTTGATCTCTTTAATGCAAAATACTCTTTTTACCAAGGAGTCATGTGTTGAGGGGAAATTTCCAGAGCTCCTTCAGCTATGAATATTAATCCTCTGCTGCTGTGAAGCTTGGTCAACACACATGGGATTGCTCCACCACCAAGACACTCAGAGAAATTCGTGTTGTCAGATCAATATGTAAAAAAATATACTTGAAAATAATTGATAAGTATAGAAACTTAAGAAAGAAAAGAAGGAGGAAAAGGAAGAGGAGAAAGAGAAAGAGGGTAAAGGGAAAAAAAGGAAAAAGAGCAGCCATGAAAATAGTGGCAGCAGTAGTGGTGGTGATGTGTGTGGTCTCTCCTGACATCTGGAAGGTCTGCAAGCTACAGTCTTGGGTAGAAAGGGATACGAGGTAAATCACATTTCTTATTCTAAGTGATGTCAAAGTCATGTATGAAGGTGGAACTGGGCTTTGGCTGTAAGAACACTGGGCAGAGTAGGACATGCGATTGCACACATATCATGACATGGACTGTTGTTTTAGTAAAAGATCTTCCCCTCTTGTTGCCAAAAGTTCAATGAGTTTTCTGAAGCCTGCAAAAGAAAAATAAGAACAAGTAGTTTTTGAGAAGGAAAGGGAAATTTATTACTTTGCTGGCAAAGGAGGAAAAATGGCAGACTATTTGTTCCAAAATACCAAATTTTTCTGAACATGGGCATAAACATATAGATTTTTGTCATTCAACCATGGTTAATGATTCTAATCATTCCCTCTCTGCAGAGGACAAAGCCATGACCTCCGCCCACTGGGAAGCCACCTGCACCTCTGCCAGCCAGCTGCCAGGCCTGCAGGCCCATCTTCTTTAGTGCAAAGAACAAAAAACTCTCCCTTGACCCTCACGACAACCACGCAAGTCAGGGATGTTGATTTCAGCTTCCAAAAAGAGTGCAGGAAGCTTTAAATAGACACAAAACATTTCTGCCACTTTTTAAGGTAATTCCCTTTGTTACACTCTAAGGATGGTGAGAGGAACTAACCATTTTATAGGCTGATTCATTTGTATTTTCTAGATCATATAAAAGGCAAATGGGGAAATTATTTTTCATGTTAAACTCCAATAGAGCATTGACAGTTTGCTGACGGATGCCCATGTCTAAATGGCTGATGCCCAGCAGGTCTTCTCAGCACCTTGGCTCTAGGCCTAGTGCATAAAGGTCGACTTCCAAATCAGTTTTATTGAAGTGAGATTATCTGGAACTATAGTTCCCCTGGTGCAGGGATCTGGTGAGGGAACCAGTAGGTAGCTGAATGGGTACTGAGACAACCAAGTGGGATTTAGAATCCAGCAGATATTGGTATTCATATGTCTTATTTGATTCAAGCCCTGCAGAGCTCTATAATTTATTTTCTTCTGGTCAGGCCTTCCAGCTTAAACCTTAGGAGATATTAAACACTTTCTGGCCCAACTAGTTTTAGACCCCATCTAGAATAATAACCAATGAAAAATGGGAAGAAAATTATGTGCATATACTTACAACTTTGCTGAACATTTCCTTCCTTTTCTTTACTTCCTTCACCCTAGGACAAGGATCCTGGACAGACTAATTAGAAGACTCAACAGAAGGGTAGACAGTTCCTGTGGATTCTGCACCGATCAAGTATGTACAAACTCTGCCTAGTGGAGAAATTGATCCCTCCAACCCATTGCTTTATAAAAATAGATATTCTTCACTTAAACCTTGTGCAGAAGAGTCATAGTGTAATCTGCTTTATTAGGCTACTGTCTGCAAGTCAGGCTTTGTCTTTGTCCTGGGGTGAAAGATCTTCAAGGGCATGGATTATGGATGTATCTTGTTTTGTCCTATCACTTGTCATCTTGCCACATGAAAATGGGACATACATTTTTAATGATGATAATAATAAAGTCACCTGGACTATGTTTGGAAGCTTTGACTACATATTTCCAAGAAACAATTAGGAGAACAATTTCCAGATTGCTCTGCCTGGAGCCTTAACAGCACAAAGGATAAATATTCACAGGTGCCACGGAATTCAGTTTAAAGTAATTGTTCATAATCCACTCAGCTCCAAATCTCTCTGGATTTACTGTCTCTAATGAACCTGAAAGAATCAAGAATTTGTTTGTATTTCAGACATAATCTACGTTCAGGGTTATCTCTCTTTGTGTCTGGTGAAGGCAGATATCTATTTTCAAAAGACTCTGGCCAGCCCCATTATTTCTTACAGCAGACTCCATATCCTGTTAGTGACATATTCGAATGTAACATCTAGATAGGGGCTTGCCAAAGTGTAATCCATATTATTCTAATGGCAGTCCTAAAATTGTGGAAGAGAAGTGTAATAAGTGTTACATTACAGAGAGGAGAGACAGCACACACTTTGAGTGACACAGACAGGGACAGGCATGCAGCCATTCTTCTTAGTATTCCTTCCCAAATGGGGTGAGATGTGAGTCTTGAATCTTGTCAAATAAACTCACCCAGAATACCCTTGGTAAAATAATGGGTTCTATTATGTAATCTTTGTTTCTCAAGTCTGAAAAAATGGAAAGTTCTCTCTCTGAAAATAGAAAAATTAACCAGGCATAGTGGTGCATGCCTATAGTTCCAGCTATTCGGGAGGCTGAGACAGGAGGATTAGGTAAGCCTATGAATTTGAGGTTGCTGTGAGCTAGGCTGATATTATGGCATTCTATCCTGGGTGACAGAATGGGACCTGTCTAAAACAAATAAAAGTGCCAATTTTGACAAAGAAGCTATTTAGTTTCCTTTTGTGCAGCACAAAATAAGGATGTATATTAAAATGATGATTGATCTTTAAACTATATATCTTTTGTAGTTTTTGCCATATATGGGACAGCTCTGATTCATCTGCCACTTGATTATCTTTGTGGCCATCAAAAACCACCAAGCAGTAGAACAAGGCTATGGAACAGAGAGTCCAGCCAAGGTCCACCTTCTGCAGTGAACCATCACAAGGCATGGTGTCATAAATGTGTGAGAGCCTGGAGTACTATGAGTGAAAGGAGAAAAAGTGCAATCCAGGGTATCATCCTCTACCTAACCCTGCCCAAGTATTTTTATGATCCAGTGAAGTATAAAACCTCTGCCAAGTTGTGAGGTACTGAAAACCCATTGCAGGTGATAGGAAAACTGGGTACAATACTCTGGGCATCTCCAAGTGTCAGTATCTGCCCCCCTTGGTCCCCCTCCTGCCACTTCAGCTTCATGTTCCCTCAAGATATCTCTTTATGTTGGCTACACATCACTTCCATATCTACAAGGATTGACCTTGTTATTAAGGATTCTTTTGTCACAACAATGCTCCATATCTGTTTGGTAATTGGCTTTGCTCTCACATTCAATTTTAGTGACTTGATAATTTCCTTGGAATGTTAAATGAAATATTCTTGCCTTAATAGTCACATCAGTCCCTACATAACTCCCTGTGTTTGGTTAGTTGGTTAATTGTTGCTTTTTATTCTGGATGCTGGGTCACCTGGTTTTGCTGTCTTCTTGTATCTACTAATTTTTTGAGAAACAATCACTCTGACTCCTCTGCTTTGCACATGTCTGTCTTCTAGCTTGTCTGGAAATGATATCTAGCCTTGTTTGACCTTAAATGTATATTTGTAGCTCAGAGCTACACCACTCAACTGACTCCAGTGTCATATAAGAGGACTTGTTCTACTATGTATTATTTTTTCCTTTTCTCTTAAAGTAGTGCAATTTTGAGTCTATTAACATTTCTATCCCTGAACACAGATCATAGCTCTTAAATGTAATCTACAACATGCAGCAGGCATTTAGATTTGCATTCAAGTGTTTCATATGTGACATTGCCTTGCTACTCGCTTGCTCTGTAATAGGTCAATTTTGATTGTTCTCAAGTAGATTAATGAAACAACCAAACTGTGGTTTTGGCTGCAATTCTTCCTTTCTCTAATTAACAGATCTTAGTAGCTCAGTAGTCACAGCTACTTGCGGAACAGCCTGACCAGCTGCTGTCTATGTTCTTTAATACAGCTAAAGCTCCAGGCTGACCTCTTGTCTAAGAAGCAATGATTCAGAAGTTGTGGATGATGAAAAATGGTATTCATGTCGACTTAGGGTTAAAAGTATAGGCAGTTCTGTATTCATCTTTTTTCAATCACACAAAATTCCTCATATGAAAAAATTAAATTCTGCTTGTGGTTGTCTTGTTGTGGGAAACAAAGGAATAAAAGCAAGTGTCAGCTTGTTTATTAAGAGCAAACTGCAAAAAATCAAGATTAAAAACCTCACACTGGTTAAGAAGACCTAATCACAGGAATATTTAGCTTCACTAAATTTTATTCATCTCCTTAAGCAAACTTTTATAAATAGTAATTAAACCCCAGATGCTCTAAATGAGTGTTGAAAAAAATAAGGTAATAAGAGACAGAGTAGCAATCTTTTTTGAACTGCTAGCCTTGTGGACTAGTGTCACTCAGCTTCTGATGTGTCGAGAGTTTTGCTCATGAACTCTGACTTGTTTTGAAAGCCAGCCACTAGATTTAAACAATTTAGTTCAAGTGAAAAAAAAAAATTGAAAAAATTTCATTAAAACTTTTCACATCGATCATATGTTGAATAATAATATTTGGGTAAGTAAGATATATTGTTGAAATTAATTTTATCAGATTCTTTATGTATTTTAATTTGGATACTTAGAACATTTAAATTTATATATTGGTCCACACACATTGTATTCCTATTGGTTAGCGCTAGTCTAGACCATAGGGAGCTTCAAGTAATCATTCATGCAATCATGCGATGTATATACCTGGCAGCCTGATATTATGACAAGTGCTTAATTTGCTTAAAAGTCTTTCTTTTCCTTCTCTACTTGAAAAATGATGATGAAAATACGGGAGTTTAAACCAGTCTGAAAGTGCCTGGAGAAGGTGCACATTAACTCAGGCTGAGTAAACCAAGAAAATGCCGCATTTCTCTGGCCTTTTCAGGAGCCTTTTACTGATTTCTAGTACAGGTGCATATGTAACAGATAGGGTTGAAAGAATCCCAAGTTCCTAGGAAGACTGGATATAGAAATAGATTGGGTAAGCAGGTAGGGGGTTGGTAAACAGCTGATGGTGTATTTAAATAAAGGGAAGCTAGTTCTATTCTGGCAGAGGAAATAAACCAAATTTCCTAATCCAACTACATATTCAATGAGTTTAATCCCTCCCATCTGTTGCCTGTCAAACACATAGGCCTAGTCCAGTCTGTCCACTGCCTTTGGGTTCTTTTCATCTTCCATGGCTTTGAAGAACCTCCAGGGACTGTTCCTAGGCAAATGCTTCCCTGGATACCCCAGGATTGAGGTAAGGTGCCCTGTTGAGAAGTCAACCTATCCACCACCCACACCGATGGAGAGTAGAGGAGGAAGAGAAAGACTTTCAAGCAAATTAAGCACTTGTCATAAAACCAGGCTGCCAGGTATAAACATACCATGATTGCATGAATGATTACTTGAGGCTTACTATGATCTAGACTTGTTATGATCTAGGACAAACCAATAGAAATATAACATGTGTGGACCAATATACAATTTTAAATGTTGTAAGTCTCCAAATTAAAATACATAAAGAAGCTGATAAAATTAATATCAATAATACATCTTATTTACTCAAATATTATTCAACATATAATCGATGTAAAAAGTTTTAGTGAAATACTTTCAATTTTTTTCATCTGAATTAAATTGTCGTAATCTAGTGTGCATTTTAAACTGGTAGTACATCACAGTTCAGACTAACTACAATTCAAGTGCATAATAGCACATTTGCCTAGTGGTTCCCACATTTAATGGTTAAGATGGCTTCGCATATGCCATGGAACAAGCAGTGAAGAAAAGAGTCTCACTGTGGTCCAAGAAAAACACCTAGTGCAGGGTGTATCTATTCTGATAGTGAATGCACAGATCATCCGAAGCATTATAAATTTGGAATACAGGTAATATCATCTCTTTATTTTGCAATAGAATTCAATAAACAGACTTCTTTCTAGCTTTATATTGCTTGATGTTATAAATTTTCTATGTGGCCTATAAGGTGATCAAGTTAGGAAAAGTAGGGATAAGCAGGGAGTGACTCCAGCGCTAATTCTTCTAGCTAACTTGATTCTCTGAGAAAAACAAACAAACAAAAAAGCATTCTCTATCCTGAAAGCTCAAATGCGCTTTGCCCATGTATAATACAATGTGACTTTATAGTATTAAATACAGAACTCACCAGTGAATTAAATTAATACAATTCAACTCTAATTAGCTTAATTAAACCATCTATTCAGTAATAAAACTTTCTTTTTTTTTTTTTTTGGTTTTTGGCCAGGGCTGGGTTTAAACCCACCACCTCTGGCATATGAGACCGGCGCCCTACTCCTTGAGCCACAGGCGCCGCCCAGTAATAAAACTTTCAATTACATCAGTTATTTAATCACCTACCCAGGGAATTCAACCAATATATTTCATCTGATAGCCTTTTAAATTTGTTACCTACATGACTCCCCAACTCCCATATAATGCAAGCTTTAGATCTACCCACTTCAAAATATTTGACTTGGCAGATTAGTTCTCCTCTAATTCAAATAATTGCTTTGAAAAATAGTAATACTCATTCAGGGATAGAACTGCAGAATTCTAGAGAACATCAGTTGGAATGGTTCCTAAAAATGTCACCATCCAGTGATTTTCAAATAGGGGAGGGCTATGTGTGAGCAGAATGTGCTCAAATACTGGATAACAAGCAATGATTTTCGAGGGCAAAGTTTTAAGAAATTTAACCTCACAACCCTCCAAAATAGGTGTATCCAACTCAAAGTAAATTATTTTGGTAAATTATTTGACTGCATTATGAGCTCTTTTTCTGTCCCCTTTTACAAAGTAAAGATATTTTATTCTGACTCTTAATCTCACAAAGGTACATTGCTTTAGTGCATAAAATCTCCAAGACATTAAACAGAGAAAACTCTTTTCATAACTATTCAGGGTCTCAAACTCACAGCAGTTCTATTTTTCCATTTATTTTAAGAACAAAAGACAGTACCAGAATTTTGCCTAGAAAAATTACATGGGTGTATGTGGTCAGCAGAATTATAGCCCTCATGACCTTTGCCCCTGCTTCTATTCCTATGCATGTTGTGTTACTTGGCAAAAGTACTTTGCAGATGGAATTATGCTTCATAACCTAAGATAGGAAGATTATCGTAGATTGTCCAGGTTTGGTCCATATAATCCGGAGGGCCCTTAAAATGCAAAAAAGGCATGCAGAAAAGTCTGTTGGAGAGATTTAATAATCGAGTAGAGATTTTGCAAGTGAGAGAAATGCAACCTGCCATTACTGGCTCTGAGATGCAGGGGAACACAAGCTAGTGTATGTGAGTAGCTTCTAAAAGCTGAAAATGACCCCCACTGACAGGCAATATGGAAGTAAGACCACAGTCTTTCAATCACATGGAAGTAAATTCTGCCCACAACCTGAATGAACAAGGAAACAGACTCTCCCCTAAGAACCTCCAGATAAAAACCCAGCCCTGCTGACATTTGGATCTTATCCTGGGGCTATTTAAACACAAACCACAGAGCCTACCGGAATTCTTACCCACAGAGACTGTGAGATAATAAATGGGACTTGTTTAAAACCACTAAAGACTGTGGAATTTGTTACAGCAGCCATAGAAAAGTGACACAGGATGTAAATGAAAATTTCTCTGCATTTCTATTTCATTTATTAACCTTTGCTAAGGAACAAAATACTTTCGATAGACAATCCAGTGGTGAAAATGCCAAGAAATATTGATAAGAAATAATGACCAATAAAATATTTTGTTTTTCACATAAAAAAATAAGCAATTAGTTTCAACTGTCCTTAATAAAAATACAGTATTGCTCCCAGAAACCAAATGTCCCAGAACTCCAACAACTTGGAATCTGAAGGAAAAATTCGAGCACATTTTGCCTGAAATGCTAACGCTGCTTTGAAATACGAATGCCCAGCTCGTTGTTAGTGTGTTTTTGTGTGTACATTTTCCTAACCCTCAGGTTACCCATAAACTTTGTCATTCAGTTCATTGTCCAAAGCTATAGTGAAAGCATCTCCTGTGATTTTCACTGAGAATTTTATGCTTTTGTGCCTGTTTTGTGCTTTTTATATAATAACAACTAAGATCTAGAATCTGAATATATCTATAACCTGGATGAAACACTCTGGTTTCTATTTTACCAGCTGGCACCAGGCTCTACTTATCCTTATTTGATTTTTTAAAATTAATATTAAGATATAAATTTCATAACACCTAATTTGATTGCCTATTTCTCTTATTCTCAGGAACACCTGACCTATAACTCTTTGCCACGGATACCTGTGCATTAAAAAGGCTTCACTGCTACTCTACTTGGCTGCCCATTATAGTAATTGCATTTACGTTACCTTTGTCAGTTATATATAATGACCAGGTCTCCAGCATTTTGGAATCCATTGCCCCCATTATTACCAAAGAGCCTAGTACCAAGATAGCATCTCCCATTATTGTGCTATAGAAGACAGACGTGGTCAAACTTTTAAAGGTTCTAAAATATCCCCTATTATCTTACTAATGAGAATATCCATGCACCTATTAGGGAACATAGTCAGGTGGTAGGTTCTCAAGTCAAATATAGTGATTCTGTTATAATTGTCACACCTCTTTTGACCCTACTAACTCTTTCCTCAGTAGTATTTTCAGGAAGTGCATTATCACTATTGGATATCTTTAGAACATACTTAAAGACGTCATTGCCACACAGTGTAACACATCCTTGTCAGAAGATTGAAGCCAAATCAAAGGTGGTGGGTAAATGACTCATTTAAGTAAGTTATTATATAGCTCCTGCAGTCTAGCCCTATTTTCTAATACAGGAGATACACTCCTATATTTGTTTCTGGTCCCCAGGAGTACATATATAAGCAGTGTCTAATTTCTTCAGTGTGGGAGTGATTTCTTCTGCTAACAGAGTTTTACTTACCCACTGGGTTTTTCTGAGACTCAATGTTGAATGCCACTGAAGGCATGTGGCATGTCAGGACTCTAAGGAAACAAGAGCTTCGTGTGAATTGCTACCCATGGCTGTGTCTTCCATAGTTTGCTTTTCATTGGAAGTTTACTTTCAAAGTTTTTTTTTTTTAATTTGGTACTTTCAAGGTATTTAACAAAAACAAAACTAAAAAAAAAACCTCTCATCTGAAATCCTTTAATTTAAAATTGTTCTCATCTTGTTAACATGCCACGTCTCCATACCACACCTTCCTTAGTCATTGTGATGCCACCAGCAATGAAGAGTTTTTGCCATCCTACTGGTGGATAGCCTTTTTCCAAAATTTCATTCTGAAGCTTTTTACTGCTCTCTTACCAACGTTATGGCCTATGTTCTCCAGAGAGCAGAGCCTGAGCCATAGGTTTACATTACACCACTTTATCAGTTCAGTTCAGAAATCCCAGGAACTGAGAGAAAAGGAAATTAATTAGTCAAAGATCTGCAGAGATCACTAAGAGGGGATTTTTTTTTTATTAAATCATAGCTGTGTATATTAATGTGATCATGGGGCACCATACACTGGTTTTATAGACTGTTTGACACATTTTCATCACACTGGTTAAGAGAGCCTTCCTGGCATTTTCTTAGTTATTGTGGTAAGACATTTACATTCTACATTTACTAAGTTTCACAGGCACCCTTGTAAGATGCACCGCAGGTGTAATTCCACCAAAACCCTCCCTCCACCCACGGCCCCCCT
The DNA here is from genome assembly GCF_027406575.1 of Nycticebus coucang. NCBI lineage: Eukaryota > Metazoa > Chordata > Mammalia > Primates > Lorisidae > Nycticebus > Nycticebus coucang. The sequence continues at coordinate 32,482,845 of NC_069786.1, forward strand.
CCCTCCCCTCCCTTTCCGCTTCCCCCTATTCTTAGGTTATAACCGTGTTATAGCTTTCATCTGAAAGCCATAAATTAGTTTCATAGTAGGGCTGAGTACATTGGATACTTTTTCTTTCACTCTTGAGATACTTTACTAAGAAGAATATGTTCCAGCTCCATCCATGTAAACATGAAAGAGGTAAAGTCTCCATCTTTCTTTAAGGCTGCATAATATTCCATGGTGTACATATACCACAATTTATTAATCCATTCGTGGAGTGATGGGCACTTGGGCTTCTTCCATGACTTAGCAATTATGAATTGGGCTGCAATAAATATTTCAGTACAAATATCTTTGTTATGATGTGATTTTTGGTCTTCTGGGTATATGCCTAGTAGAGGAATTATAGGATTGAATGGCAGATCTATTTTTAGATCTCTAAGTGTTCTCCAAACATCTTTCCAAAAGGAATGTATTAACTTGCATTCCCACTAGCAGTGTAGAAGTGTTCCCTTTTCTCCACATCCATGCCAATCTCTCTGGTCTTAGGATTTTGTGATATGGGCTAATCTTACTGGAGTTAGATGATATATCAAAGTACTTTTGATTTGCATTTCTCTGATGATTAAAGATGATAAGCATTTTTTCAAATGTCTGTAGGCCATGCGCCTGTCTTCTTCAGAGAAGTTTCTCTTCAAGTCCCTTGCCCCGCCTGTGATGGGATCACTTGTTCTTTTCTTCCTTATACATATGAGTTCTCTGTGGATTCTTGTTATTAAACCTTTGTGGGAGACATAAACTGCAAATATCTTCTCCCGTTCTGAGGGCTGTTTGCTTGCTTTACTTACTGTGTTCTTGGCTGTGCAGAAGCTTTTTGGTTTGATCAGGTCGCAGTTGTGTATTTTTGAAGCTGCTTGAATTGCCTAAAAGGTCCTTCTCATGAAATTCTTGCCCAGACCGATTTCTTCAAGGGTGTTCACTGCACTCTCTTCTAGTATTTTTATAGTTTCATGTCTAAAGTTTAAATCTTTAATCCAGTGAGAGTCTATCTTAATTTATGGTGAAAGGTGTGGGTCCAGTTTCAGTCTTCTACAGGTCGCCAGCCAGTTCACCCAGCACCATTTGTTAAATAGGGAATCTTTTCCCCACTGAATGTTTTTAATTGGCTTGTGAAAGATCAAATAATGGTAAGTAGCTAGTTTCATCTATTGGTTCTCTATTCTGTTCCAGACATTTACTTCTCTGTTTTTGTGCCAGTAACATGCTGTTTTGATCACTATTGGTTTATAGTATAGTCTGAGGTCTGGTAGCATGATTCCTCCTGCTTTGTTTTTATTTGTGAGTAATGTCTTGGCTATTCGAGGTTTTTTCTGATTCCATATAAAATGAAGTATTATATTTTAAAGATCTTTAAAGTATGACGGTGGAGCTTTAACAGGGATTGCATTAAAATTGTATATTGCTTTGGGTAGTATGGACATTTTAACAATGTTGATTCTTCCCAGCCATGAGCATGGTATGTTTTTCCATTTGTTAACATTTTTAGCTATTTCTTTTCTTAGAGTTTCATAGTTCTCCTTATAGAGATCTTTCACGTCCTTTGTTAGATAAACTCCCAAATATTTTCTCTTCTTTGGCACTACTGTGAATGGGATAGAGTCCTTAACTGTTTTTTTGGCTTGGTTATTGTTGGTATATATAAAGGCTACCGATTTATGAATGTTGATTTTGTAACCTGAGACGCTGCTGTATTCCATGATCATTTCTAAGAGTTTTGTAGTAGAATCCCTGGTGTTTTTCAGATATAAAATCATATCATCTGCGAAGAGCGAAAGTTTGATCTCTTCTGAACATATATGGATAACCAAAATCACCTTTTCTTTCCTAATTGCGATGGCTAAAACTTTCATTACAATGTTAAAGAGCAGTGGAGACAATGGGCAGCCTTTTCTGGTTCCTGATCTGAGTGGAAATGATTTCTATTTAACTCCATTCAATACAATATTGGCTGTAGGTTTGCCATAGATGGCCTCTATCACTTTAAGAAATGTCCCTTCTATACCAATTTTCTTAAGTGTTCTGATCATAAAGGGATGCTAGATATTATCATAAGCTTTTTCTGTATCAATTGAGAGAATCATATGGTCTTTGTTTTTTAATTTGTTTATGTGCTGAATTATACTTATAGATTTATGTATATTGAACCAGCCTTGAGAACCTGGAATAAAACCGACTTGGTCATGATGTATAATTTGTTTGATGTATTGCTGGATTCTGTTTGTTAGGATTTTGTTGAATATTTTTGCATCTATATTCATTAGTGATATTGGTCTATAATTTTCTTCTCTTGTTGGTTCTTTTCCTGGTTTGGGGAACGTGGTGATGTTTGCTTCATAGAACGTGTTGGGTAGTCTTCCTTCTTTTTCTATATTTTGGAACAGGTTGAGTAATATAGGTACTAATTCCTCTTTAAAGGTTTAGTAGAATTCTGACAAAGCCATCTGGTCCAGGGCTTTTCTTTTAAGGGAGGTTTTGTATGGTTGGTGCTATATCAGAACTTGATATGGGCCTGTTCAACATTTCCACTTGATTCTGGCTAAGTCTTGGAAAGTGACGTGCTTCCAACTATTGGTCAATTTCCTTCAGATTTTCATATTTCTGAGAATACAGGTTCTTGTAATATTCATTAAGGATTTTTTTAATTTCTGAGGAGTCTGTTGTTATTTCATCTTCGTCGTTTCTGATTGATGAGGTTAGAGATTTTATTCTTTTTTTCCTGGTTAGGTTAGACAAAGGTTTATCTATTTTATTGACCTTTTCAAAAAACCAACTTTTTGATTTATTGATGTGCTGTATAATTCTTTTGTTTTCAATTTCATTTAATTCTGCTCTAATTTTGGTTATTTCTTTTCTTCTACTGGGTTTGGGGTTGGACTATTCTTCCTTTCCCAGTTGCTTGAGATGTCCCATTAATTTGTTAACTTCCTGTCTTTTCTTTCTCTTGAGGAAGACTTGCAGTGCTGTAAACTCCCCTCTTAGAACTGCCTTTGTGGTGTCCCAGAGGTTCTGAAAGTTCGTGTCTTCATTGTTATTTTGTTCCAAAAAGTTGGCGATTTATTTCCTAATCTTTTCTCTGACCCAGCTATCATTCAGCATAAGGTTATTTAACTTCCATGTTTTTGTATGAGTATGCAGATTCCTGTTGTTACTCAGCTCAAATTTTATTCCATGATGGTCCAAGAAGATGCATGGAATAATTTCTATTCCTTTAAATTTACTGAGGTTAGACTTGTGACCTAAGATGTGATCGATTTTGGAGTAAGTTCCATGGGCTGATGAGAAGTATGTGTATTCAGTTTTGTTGGGATGAAATGTTCTGTAGATGTCTGCTAAATCCAAATGTTGGATGGTTAGGTTTAAATCTAAGATTTCTTTGCTCAGCTTCTTGTTGGAGGATCGATCCAACACTGTCAAAGGAGTGTTGAAATCTCCGACTATTATGGAGCTGGAGGAAATCAATCTCTTATAAATGAAGGTGCATTCTTGTTGGATGCATAGGTAGTAAGAATTGAAATCTCATCATATTGAGGTTAGGTTTAAATCTGAAATTTCTTTGCGGGAGGAGGCAAGATGGCTGACTGAAGCCTGCTTTCCACAGAGGCTCCCGTCCAGAAGGAGAGTTAAAGTACAAAAATTCAGCAAGTAACCTGGTGGATTTGAGCTGCACTAAGAGAGAATGTTGTAGAACTCACGTCAACCCCGCTGAGGCGAGCTACAACCACAAAGATACAAACAAAAGGTACAAAATCCATCACCAAGAGGATGGGAATTCCTTCCCCCATGAGAATGGCTCAGAGTGCCCCACAAACAACTGGGCAGAGTTCAAAGGTCCTCCCACTACACTCCATGGGAGAGATCCTCTAAAAACTGGACCTACCTCCCCTACTAGGTTGCCACGGTGTCCTCCTGCCAGGCATAAAACTTTATAAACTGTATATAGTCTCTACCTGGAATTCTGAGCTCCCAGCACTCCCCTTCACTCACAATGGGGTCTGGAGGCCAGTCCCGGTCGGTCAGAGGAGAGGGGACTGCACCGGAGTGGCAGTTCTCTGAGGCACAGTGCGACAGCTGTCTTTTGGTGACAATACAGCCAGGCATAAAACTGTGTAAAGCTGTGTGTGTTCTCTGCCCACAACCCCAGGCTCTCAGTGCTCCCCGCGTTCCCCTCTGCTCTCACTCCAAGGAGTGGAGGCCTGTCCCCCAGGGGTCCAGACACTTGGGCGATTGCTCAAGGGGTGTAGACAGTGCTGGGCTGCAGCCAGTCAGTGCAGACTCTGGAGTATGGGAGTGGAGAGAGGATGGTTGGCCGGGAGGGAGCTGCACTGGAGCAGCGGCTGCCTGAGTGATAAAATAGCAGCCCTCTTTTGCTAGCAATACGGCTCACTACAGAATATTCTTAAGCCACACCCCCTGTCTCTCTGGGCAACCAGAGACTCTGAGTTTGCCTGAGGCAACTCCAACTTGCAAACCAGGGAAACTCCTAGGGCGGGGCTGACCCAGAGGTCTGCTTTACTAAACCTAAGATGCACCTGGCTCTCAGGGGATTGTCAGCCTATAAACAATACAAGAGCAAAGACAAGCTGATTTGGAACACAATTCAGCTTCTCTTCTGCAGGGGAACCGCAGAGTTGTTCTGTTCTGTTCTGTCAGTAACATTAATCAGGGGCAAGACTGGACCTGAGTGAAAACCCCTCAACCTTCATCAAGTGCCCAAGGTTGTCAGGCCTCACCTCCTCCTGCTGGAGAGAGGCAGAGCACAGCAGCCTGGCAGACTTCCTTGTGATTCAGGCAGGAACAAACTCCTGGAGTACCGATTCATAATAGGCAACGGGATCAGCCAACTGCAGGGCTATCAGTGACTGGGTGTGAAGTGGTGCAAGGTGGGGAAGGAGACAGTAACCTTCCCAGACTGATTTACTGGCTGGGTGGCTTCTCCTGACTCCATGCAGCACTGGAGCAAGCCACACCAGAGTAGTCACCAGACCCCTGTGATCTAGTTCCCAGAGACCTCTTAAACTCTCTCACCCGAGACAGGTGCAGACTGAGACAATTGATTTGGACCTTTTGAACTGAACCAATCGCCTGAGGAAAAATCAGGTGGTGCCCTGGGTGCACGGTGGTAGGAAGGTTTGATTTTTCTTTTCCAATTGTGTGCCGGTGGGGGGCGGGGTGACTTAATTGCTGATATTTCTCCACAGCTGAGACTTCAATCCAAAGTATCTGTTTCACTAGGGTGGAACAGAAACCAGCTGAAAACAAGACAGAACCACTTAGCCCCACCACACCAGACAGGGCCCCAGTTTCTCGGCCACAACACTGTACAGGCCCTCAACAAAGCCCCAGGGGGAAAAATCAGAGGGAGTAAAACAACCATGGGGTGGAATCAGTGGAAAAACTCTGGTAACATGAATAACCAGAATAGACCAACCTCCCCCAAGAAAAGATACGGCAGATGCGATTGAAGATCCCATTCATAAACAACTGGCTGAGATGTCAGAAATAGAATTCAGAATTTGGATTGCAGACAAGATTAACAAAGTGGAATTAGGAATTCGAGGAGAAACTCAAAAGTTGTCTCAAGAATTTAACAAATTTAAAGACAAAACCACCAAAGACTTAGACACACTGAAGCAAGAATTTGCAGCCCTCAAAGATATGAAAAATACACTAGAATCCCTCAGTAACAGAATGGAGCAAGCAGAAGAAAGGATTTCTGACATCAAAGATAAAGCCTTTGAACGCTCCCAAACTCTCAAAGAGGAAGAGAAATGGAGAGCAAAAATGGATCATTCTCTCAGAGAGCTCTGGGATAATTCGAAGAAGGTGAATATCCGAATCATAGGGATTTCAGAAACAGATGAAGTGGCCTCGCTGGGCACAGAGGCCCTTCTGCATGAAATTATGAAAGAGAATTTTCCAGACATGCCTAGAGATTCTGAAATTTAGATAGCGGACAGCTTCAGAACCCCAGCACGAATCAACCCCAATAAGACATCCCCCAGGCATATCATAATTAACTTCACTAAAGTTAATATGAAGCAGAAAATTCTCAAAGCTGCCAGGAGAAAGAAAACCATTACCTTCAAAGGGAAGAATATTAGAATAACTGCAGAACTCTCTGCTGAAACTTTTCAAGCCAGAAGAGGGTGGTCACCGACTTTTAATCTCCTAAAGCAAAATAACTTTCAACCCCGGATCATGTATCCAGCTAAACTGAGTTTCATTTATGATGGAGAAATTAAATACTTTAAGGACATTCATATGTTGAAGAAATTTGCCATAACCAAACCAGCTCTTCAGGATATTATCAGACCTATCCTCCATAATGACCAACCCAATTCTATACCACAAAAGTAAACTCACTCAGAAACTTCAGCTCAAACTCCAATTTCCACACTGGCGAAAGGATTAAAAATGCCCACTGGACTTCTGAAAAACTCGATACCCAAAACTTCACCAGACTTATCAATATTCTCCATTAATGTGAACGGCTTAAACTGTCCTCAAAAGAGGCACAGTTTAGCTGACTGGATACAAAAACTCAGGCCAGATATTTGTTGCATATGTGAGTCACATCTTACCTTAAAAGACAAATATAGACTCAGGGTGAAAGGATGGTCATCCATATTTCAGGCAAATGATAATCAGAAAAGAGCAGGCATTGCAATTTTATATTCAGATATAATAGGCTTTAAACCAACAAAAGTAAGGAAGGATAAGAATAATCACTAAATGTTTGTTAAGCGTAATACTCAATATGATGAGATTTCAATTATTACTATCTATGCATCCAACCAGAATGCACCTCAATTTAGATGAGATTTATTTCCTCCAGCTCCATAATATTGGAGATTTCAGCACCCCTTTGGCAGTGTTGGATCGATCCTCCAATAAGAAGCTGAGCAGGGCAGCGCCTGTGGCTCAGTCGGTGAGGCACCCTTGGCCCCATATACTGAGGGTGGCGGGTTCGAGCCTGGCCCCGGCCTAACTGCAACCAAAAAATAGCCAGTTGTTGTTGTGGCGGGCGCCTGTAGTCCCAGATGCTCAGGAGGCTGGGGCAAGAGAATCGCTTAGACCCAGGATTTGGAGGTTGCTGTGAGCTGTGTGAGGCCATGGCACTGTACCGAGGGCCATAAAGTGGAACTCTGTCTCTACAAAAAAGAAAAAAAGAAGCTGAGCAAAGAAATTTTATTTATTTATTTATTTTTAATTAAATCAAAGCTGTGTACATTGATATGATCATGGGGCATCATTCACTAGCTTCACAGACTGTTTACCAAGTTTCACATATACCCTTGTAAGATGCACCGCTGGTGTAATCCCACCAATCCCCTTCCCTCTACCCACCTCCCCCCTCCCTCACCTCTCTTTCCCCCTTCGCCCTATTCTTAGGCTGTAACTGGGTTATAGCTATCATGTGCAAACCCTAAATTAGTTTCATAGTAGGGCTGAGTACATTGGGTACTTTTTCTTCCATTCTTGAGATACCTTTCTAAGAAGAATATGTTCCAGCTCCATCCATGTAAACATGAAAGAGGTAAAGTCTCCATCTTTCTTTAAGGCTGCATAATATTCCATTGTGTACATGTACCACAATTTATTAATCCATTCCAGGATCGATGGGCACCTGGGCTTCTTCCATGACTTAGCAATTATGAATTGAGCTGCAATAAACATTCTGGTACAAATATTTTCAGTATGATGTGCTTTTTGGTCTTCTGGGTATATGCCCAGTAGAGGGATTACAGGATTGAATGGCAGATCTATTTTTAGATCTCTAAGTGTTCTCCATATCTCTTTCCAAAAGGAATGTATTAATTTGCATTCCCACCAGCAGTGCAAAAGTGTTCCCTTTTCTCCACATCCGCGCCAACATCTCTGGTCTTGGGATTTTGTGATATAGGCTAGTCTCACTGGAGTTAGATGGTATCTCAAAGTAGTTTTGATTTGCATTTCTCTGATGATTAAAGATGGTGAGCATTTTTTCATATGTCTGAAGGCCGTGCACCTGTCTTCTTCAGAGAAGTTTCTCTTCAAATCCCTTGCCCAGCCTGCGATGGGATCCCTTGTTCTATTCTTGCTAATGCGTTTGAGTTCTCTGTGGATTCTGGTTATTAAACCTTTGTCAGAGACATAACCTGCAAGTATCTTCTCCCAATCTGAGGGCTGTTTGCTTGCTTTACTTACTGTGTTCTTGGCTGTGCAGTAGCTTTTTAGTTTGATCAAGTCCCAATAGTGTATTTTTGAAGCTGCTTCAATTGCCCGGGGTGGGGGGTGGGGGGTGGGGCGGTCCTCCTCATAAAATACTCGCCCAGCCCGATTTCTTCAAGGGTTTTCCCTGCACTCTCCTCTAGTATTGTTATAGTTTCACGTCTTAAGTTTAAATCTTTGATCCAGGGAGAGTCTATCTTAGTTAATGGTGAAAGGTGTGGTTCCACTTTCAGTCTTCTACAGGTTGCCAGCCAGTTCACCCAGCACTATTTGTTAAATAGGGAATCTTTTCCCCACTGAATGTTTTTAATTGGCTTGTCAAAGATTAAATAATGGTAAGTAGCTGGATTCATTCCTTGGTTCTCTATTCTGTTCCAGACATCTACTTCTCTGTTTTTGTGCCAATACCATGCTGTTTTGATCACTATTGATTTGTAGTATAGTCTGAGGTCTTTTAGCATAATTCCTCCTGCTTTGTTTTTATTTCTGAGTAATGTCTTGGAGTTTTTCGAAAGTCCAGTGGACATTTTTAATCCTTTCACCACTGTGGAAGTTGGAGTTTGATCCGAAGTTTCTGAGTGAGTTTACTTTTGTGGTGGAGGATTGGGCTGGCAATTATGGAGTATAGGTCTGAGAATATCCGAAGAGCTGGTTTGGTTATGGCAAATTTCTTTAACATATGAATGTCATTAAAGTATTTAATTTCTCCATCATAAATGAAACTCAGTTTAGCTGGATACATGATCCGGGGTTGAAAGTTATTTTGCTTTAGGAGATTAAAAGTCGGTGACCACCCTCTTCTGGCTTGAAAATTTTCAGGAGAGAGATCTGCAGTCATTCTAATATTCTTCCCTTTGTAGGTAATGGATTTCTTGTGTCTGGCTGCTTTCAGAATTTTCTCCTTCATATTAACATTAGTGAAGTTAATTATGATATGCTTGGGGGATGTCTTATGCGGATTGAGTCATGCTGGTATTCTTAAACTGTTTGCTATCTAAATTTCAGAACCTCTTGTCATGTCTGGAGAATTCTCTTTTATAATTTCATGGAGAAGGGCCTCTGTGCCTTGCAAGGCCACTTCATCACTTTTCAGGGATTCCAATGAGGCAAATATTAGCCTTCTTTGAAGTATCCCCGAGCTCTCTGAGAGAATGATTTGTGTTTTCTCTCCATTTCTCTTCCTCTTTGAGAGTTTGGGAGCATTTGAAGGCTTTGTCTTCAATGTCAGAAATCCTTTCTTCTGCTTGCTCAACTCTGTTACTGAGGGATTCTACTGTATTTTTCAGATGTTTTTGGGCTGAAAATTTTTGCTTTAGGGTGTCTAAGTCTTTGGTGGTTTTGTCTTTAAATTCGTTAAATTCTTCAGACAACTTTTTAATTTCTCCTCAAATTTCTAATTCTGACCTTTGAATTACTGCTTGAATTTCTATTTCCAAATTTTCCTCCATTTTATTAATGTTGTTTGCAATCCAAATTCTGAATTCCATTTCTGACATCTTGGCCAGCTGTTTAAGAATGGGATCTTTAGTTATATCTGCCATATCTTTCCTTGGGGTGGTTGATCTATTCTGGTTATTCATGTTACCAGAGTTTTTCTGCTGATTCTGCCCCATGATTGTTTTACACTGTTTGATTTTTCCCCTGGAGCTTTCTCGAGGACCCATACAGTGCTGTGGCCTGAGAAACTGGGGACCTGTCTGGTGTAGTGGGGATAAGTGTTTCTGCCTTGTTTTCAGCTAGTCTCTGTTTGACTCTAGTGAAACAGTTACTCTGGGTTGAAGTCTCAGCTGTGTAGAAATACCAGCAATTAATGTACCCCGCCCCCCACAGGCAACAATTGGAAACCTTCCTACAACCCATACCCAGGGCACCACCTGAATATTCCTTGGGTGATTGGCTCAGTTCAAAAGGTCCAAATCAATTGTCTTAGTCAGCTCCTGTTTTAGGTAGGAGAATTTAAAAGGTCTCTGGCAACTGGATTGCAAGTGTCTGGTGACTACTCTGATATGGCTTGCTCCAGTGCTCCGTGTGGCCAGGAAGAGCCATCCAGCAAATAGATCAGTCTGGGAAGGTTGATGCCTCCTTCCCCACCTTGCACCTCTGTCGCACCCAGTCACTGATAGCCCCATAGTTGGCTGACCCAGTTGCCTGTAGGGAACTGATACTCTAGGTGTTTGCACCTGCCTGAATCACAAGGAAATCTATTTCTTCTCAACCAGGCCGCTGCGCTCTGCCTCTATCTAGCAGTGTGAGGTGAGGTCTGACAACCTCTGGCTCTTGAAGAACGCTGGAGGGTGTTCACTCAGTTCCAGCCCCATCCCTGATTTATGTTACTAACAACAGAACAGAACAACTTTGCGGGAATTTGTTTCTGTCCCTGCTAAATTCCCCTGCAGAAGAGAAGCTGTTTTGAGTTCCCAGAACCTGCACCTCAGGCCCTGTCTTTGCTCCTGCAGGTTTGTATTCAGTTACCTTTCAGTTCTAGCCTCCTGTCTTCCTTTGTCTATAGGCTGACAATCCCTTGAGGGCTGGGTGCTTCTTAGGCTCAGTAAAGCGGTCCTCTGGGGCAGCCCTGCCCTGGGAACTTCCCGGCTCTGCACGTGCATTTCTAGTCCCCAAGCTCCACCCAGGCCGGTACTGCCTCAGGCAAACCCTTTACTCATGGGGCCTGCGTTTCCATCCCAGATCTTTTCCGTGGTGGTTGCCACCTGAGTTGATGTCTGGCCTCCTCTGTTTGCCCAGGAGTTGTGGCTTCAGAATATCCAGGAGTGAGCTCTATTGTTGGTAAAAAATGGCTGAAGCTCTGTGCCTTGGGGCACCACCGCTCTAGTGTGGTTCCCTCTCAGCCGACTGTCCTCTCCTCACTCCCGTGCCCCAGAGTCAGCACTGACAAGCTGCAGTTCAGGCCCTGTCCACACCCCTCGAGAAATCACCCAATAATCTAGACTCCTGGGGGACAGGCCTCCAGACCTCAGAGTGAGAGTGGAGAGGAGTGCTGGGAGCTCAGAGTTGCAGGTAGAGAATATATACAGTTTTATACAGTTTTATGCCTGGCAGGAGAACACCGTGGCACCCTAGTAGGGGAGGTAGGTCCAGTTTTTAGAGGGTCTCTCCCATGGATTATAGTGGGTAGACCTTTGAACTCTGGTCATTTGTTTGTGGGGCACTGTGAGCCATTCTCACGGGGGAGGGGACTCCCATCTGCTTGGTGATGGATTTTGTACCTTTTTTTTACCCTTGGGGTCACAGCTCGCCTCAGTGGGGTTGATGTGCATTCTTCAACCTTCTCTCTTGGTGCAGCTCTAATCCACCAGGTTACTTGCTAAATTTCTGTCCTTTAACTCTACTTCTGAATGGGAACCTCTGTGGGAAGCTGGCTTCAGTCAGCCATCTTGTTTCCAACCCCCACTAAGGGGGGATTTATTGGGGAACTTGTTTCTGCTATTATGAAGCCCAAGAAGCCCCACCTATGTCATCTGCAAGCTAAAGAACCAGGAAATAATGTGGTATAAGTCGGTCTGTTTCCAAAGTCTTGAGAACCAGGGAGTCAGTGGTGTCACTCTCAGTCTGAAGCTGAAAGCCTGAGAAACTGAAGGGCCACAGTTTTCTCGTAGTCCAAAGGCCTGAGTGATGTCTTAAAGCAGGACAAAATGGATATCCCAGCTCCAGAAAAGAGACAGAGCATTCACCCTTCCTCTGTCTCCTTGTTCTTCACAAGCCCTTAATGGATTATATGACACCTGTGCACAATAGCAAGGGTGAATCTTCTTAACTCAGACTACTGTTTCATAAGCTATTCTATTCTGGAAACACCCTCACAGACACATCAAGAAAAGTGTTTTACCAGGATCTCTTAACTCAATGTTAAATTAATCATCTCTGGAAATGAATTAGGAACATAAGAAAAAGCAATATGAGATGCATTATCAATCTGGACACCACTACATATAATTGATCCTCAATCTATTGTAACTGTTTATTAAGAAATGATTAAAACTGTATCTTAGGTCTACCCACTGGCCACAGAAGGAAGAATTTATCCACTGTATTCCATTTCCCATTGATCAAATATTTTCACAAAAGTTATCAACTCTTTGCCTCTTCTGTGTAATATCTGTGTGGCATCCAAACAGGGCCAACATCAATTGGAAGCTCCATGGTGAATGAAAGAAGTGGGCAGAGGGTGGTGCCTGTGACTCAAAGGAGTAAGGTGCTGGCCCCATATCCCATATGCCGGAGGTGGCGGATTCAAATACAGCCCTGGCCAGAAACTGCAAAAAAAAAAAAAAAAAAAAAGGAAGAAGAAGAAGAAGTGGGCAGAACTGTTTAGTGCACCTACCAGAAACTCACTGGAGCTTACACAGGGCAGGTAGTTGGGAAAATGGACAGGTGGGAAAAATAGACAGTGAAATGGTGAATAAAACATGTCTTGCATATTCACCAAAATCTACTTTGACACTTAAAATAATGAGGTCTATAGAAAAAAAAGTCAGTTACTAAAGTTTTCACATCTAGAAAAAAATAGAAAAATATGAGCTATTATTTGGGCTCAACAGGAACTATCCCTTCTGATATTAAAACTTTAGAGTATCTTGTAATTGTGTTTGAAGCTGTCAAAGACTAATCAGATTGGATAATAGTAAAACAAAATCACTGTATCCTGAAAAAGAATGATGGTAAAATTACACTTTAAAAATGAAAAGGAGAAGAGACTGTGGATTATTTGTTACAAGGTGATCAATTACATAGATTTCTGGCTCAAGACTCTTTCAAGGGCAATGAGAAGGTGTTGAGTCTAAAATGAAGTTGAAGTTGCTAATTTTACCTTAATCTAATATTTCTAGGAGGAACATTATCAGTTCATTTAGGCAATGAATCTAATAAAATAAATTGTCTCAGGCAGCTGGGAAAATGTGTTCTTTAAGGACTTCCAGTAGATATTCATTCATTCAGGAGAAGGAAATGTAGCAACTGTTGAGTGCTTACTGAATGCTAAACAGAGATTTTCATCCTTTAAGATACTTCACAAAAAAATTCTGATTCCTCAGAGTTGAAAAAAATCACAACTTTGTCTTAAATGAGAGCACTTTATTCAATAAATTCTAAATTAATTAGAATCCTTGATGCAACATTGGAACAAATGCAGACCTGTGACCCATATTAGAATTGAGCTCAATAAAGCAAGGTGCCAGCAGTGAATGAGCACCAGAAATGCTGGTCTCACTTTGGCACATTGGGACACTGGGTTTGCAGCTGGCTGCCTGTATTGATGTGTTCACAGGAAGTCCACTAGTCTAATAGCTGCCTAATGAACTGATGCATCTTTCCTGAGCCAAAAAGAAAAAAAAATTTTTTTACAGCATGTAGATAAACCATATACAGTTGGAAAACTAAAAAAAAGGGTTTTAGTGGAAAACACTTATGTTACATTTACTATGGTTTTTGGAAAACTTGAAAAGGTATCATTTACTTTTTTTTTTCTTTGAGACAAAGTCTCCCTCTGTTACTCCCAAGCAAGAATATGGTGGCCTCAGCTTAGTTCACAGCAACCTCAAACTTCTGGACTTAAACAATACTTCTGCTTCAGCCTCCCAAGTAGCTGGGACTACAGGCACCCACCACCATATCTACAATGGCTAATTTTTCTATTTTTAGTAGAAATGGGGTCTCAGTCTTGGTCAGGCTGGTCTCAAGATCCTGAGCGCAAGTGATCCTCCCACCTTGGCCTTCCAGAGTGCTAGGATTACAGGCATGAGCCACTGCACCCAGCCCCATTTATTCTTAAAAGTTTAAAACAAATATTTTTAATTAATATTTTATTTTAAGATCATTGTGGCCTTGCATACACTTGTAAGAAATAATTTGGAGAGCTTACAGGTGTATGTTATTCAGTTTCCTCCCAAGGCAAAAACCTTGCAAAACTGCAGTACAATATAAGAAACAAGATCTTGTTGAGAGAGTTAAGGTAAAGCACATTGCTGTTGCCATCACCAGATTTCCTCATGTGGCTCTTTTATATCCACTCACTCTTTGCTCCCTGCCCAATCCCACCCCTGGTGATCCCTATTCTGTTCTCTACACTTAAAATTTGTGTCATTTCAAGAAACTATGTAAATGAAATCACATAGGATATGATCTTTTGTGACTGACCTTTTCATTCGGTATGATTGGAGAATTATCGGGTTTTACAAGTATCAATAGTTCTTTTCTTTTTATTGATGAACAGTTGATGTTCATGGATGTGTTACAGTTGGGTTTAATTTTTCAGCTATTGAAGTGCATCTGCGTTCTTTCCAGTTTTTGTCTACTATGAATAAATCTGCTACAAATATTTGTGTACATTTTTTTAAGGAACAGAAATCTTTAGTTGTCTGGGATAACTGCCCAAGAAGCATGGGTACTGGTTTGCATTCTTGTTGCTATGATTTTTTTGTTTTTTAATTTTTTTAAGAAACCTCTAAACTATTTTCCAGGGTGATCAAACCATTTTACATTCCAGACAGTAATGTGTGAGTAACCCAGTATCTCTGCATTCTTGCTAACATTTGAAGTTGACCACTATTATACATTTTAGTCATTTGATAGATGTGTAGAGATACATATTTGTGGGTTTTACTTTATATATTCTGAGGTACTAATGATGTTGAATATCTTTTCATGTGCTTTTTTGCAATCCATCTATATCCTTTCCAATGAAATGTCTCTTCCTGTCTTTTGTCATTTTCTTATGGATTGCTTTTCTACTGCTAAGAGTTTTGGAGTTTTGTTTTAGGTACTAGTCTTTTTTCAGATATGGAGAGAGAAGTATTTTTTTTTTCTTATTCTATAGTTTTTTCATTCATCCTCTTAACAGAGTTTTTTTCAGAACAAAACACTTTAGTTTTAATAAAGTTCCACTTTATCATTTTTTTTTCATATTTGGATTGTGCTTTGGGTATCAAGTCTAAGAACTTTTCTCCTAGCTTTAGATTCTGGAAACTTTCACCTGTTTTTTATTTAAAATTTTTCTAGTTTTACATCTTCATTTAAGTTTGTGTTCTACTTTGAGTTAAATTTTGAATAAACTGTGAGATTTAGACCAAGATTCCTTCTTCTTTCTTATCTATGGATAGCTAGTGGCTCCAGCACCATTTGTTGAAACCTATCTTTTCTATGTTACATTGTTTTACACTTTTGTCATATTTATTTTGGGAATATTTTTAGTGGGATATTTGTGGTTTCTCTGTTTTGCTCAGTTTATCAGTATTTCTACACAAATATACAGTCTTAACTGCTATAGTTATATTATGTGGCTAGAAATTAGGTAGAATGATTCCTTCTATTTTATTCTTCATTTTCAATTTGTTTGGCTTTCCTTTTTTGTATATTTCCATATATAAATATTTAAATAATCTTGTCTATAGCTACAAAAATTCACGCTGGTAATTTAATATTAATAATGTCAAACCTGATTATCAATTTGGGAACAACTGAAATCTTTTACCATGTTTGGTCTTCTGATCCATGAACGCAACAGACCTGTCCAATTCATATAAGTTATTTTTTATTTCTGTTATCACCATTGCATAGTTTCTTGAGGGCAAATCCTGTGCATTTTTGGTAAATTTACAATTGTGTTTCTTTTTTTTTTCTTTTGAGTGATTGTATTTTAAAAAATTTAATTTCGGTGTCTATGCATTCATTGCTAATACACAGAAATGCAACTGAATTTATTAAATGTTTATACTTGTGTACTTAAATCAGTAATAGTCCTCATAATAATCCTAAGTATTATATACTTCTATTATTCCTAATTTACAGAAATAAAAACTGAGCCCAAGCTCAATTGACTTAAATTCTGTATGACTTACTTATGTTACTACTAGTACATAACCAACAATTTTACTTTTCAATGGCTTAAAACAACTATTTATTTTCTCTCATGTATCTAGCAATAGCTGGCAATTACCTTAGAGTCAACTGGTCCAGGCAGAGCTTGGCTAAGTTACTGACTGAATCCAGCTCTGTTCCACAGAATTTCTTTGAACAGTAGATTACCAAGGGCATTTCCTTCTCATGGTGGTGACAGAAGTACAGAAAGACTGCAGTCACTATTTTCGTATCAATACCATGCTGTTTGTGTTACTGTAGCATTGCAGTATAATTTGAAGTATGGTAATGTGATGTCTCCAGATTTACTCTTTTTGTTTAGGATTGCCTTGGCCATTCAGGCTCTTTTCTGGTTCCAAACAAAGCATAAAATTAGTTTTCATTGCTCTGTAAAATATGATGTTAGTAATTTGATGGGGATTGCATGTAATTTGTAAATCATTTTGGGTAGTATGGACATTTTAACAATGATGATTCTGCCTATCCAATGAACATATGTTTTTCCATTTGTTTGTATCTTCTGAGATGTCTTTCCTAATTCTCCTTGTACAGATCTTTTACTTCTTTGGTTAAGTATAGTTCTAAGTACCTTATTTTCTTTGTAGATGTTGTGAGTGGTTTTAAGTCTTTGATTTGACTCTTGACTTGACTATATTGTTAGTATATAGTAATCTTACTGATTTGTATACATTAATTTGTGTTGTGAGACTTTGTTAAATTTATCAATTCCAGGAGACTCTTGGTGGAATCTTTGATGTTTTCTAGTTATGTGATCATACGGCCAGTGAAGAGTGATAGTTTGATTCCCTCCTTTTTGATTTAGATTTCCTTATTATTCTCTTCCCCATCACTATATTGAATAGAAGTGGTAATAGTGGGGATGCTTGTCTTATTCCAGCTCTTAGGGAGAATACTTGCCATGTTTTCCCATTCAGTATGATGGTGGCTGTGAATTTGTTATATATAGCTTTTATAATTCTGAGATACATTTCTTCTATTTCTAGTTTGTTGAGGTTTTTTAACAATGAAAGGGTGCTAGGTTTTGTCAAATACTTTTTCTACACTTATTGAGATGATAATATGGTTGCTGTTTTTCTTTTTTCTTTTATGGTGTATTACATTTATTGATTTATGTATGTTAAGCCATTCCTTGCTTCCCTGGGATGAAGGCCATATGGTCCTGGGATATGATTTTTTTTATTTGTTATTGAATTTAGTTTGCTAGTATTTTATTGAGGATTTTTCCTCCATATTTATAAGGGATATTGGTCTGTAGTTTTATTTTTTGTTGTGTCCTTTTCTGGCCTTCTTATCAAGATGATACTGGCTTCATAAAACAAGTGGAAGCAGAGAACCCTTATATAAAACCATCTACCTACAACCAATTGATCTTTGACAAAGCAGCCAAAAACTAACACTTGGGAAAAGGAACCTTATTCAACAAATGGTGCTGGAAAAATTAGATAGCTACAGCAGAAGAATGAAACTAGACCCCTACCTCTCATGACTCACCATAAATTTAAGAGGTAAGACATGAAACCGTACAAATTCTAGAGGAAAATGTGTGAAAAACTCTATTAGATATTTGCCCAGGCAAAAATTTAGGACTAAGGCTCCAGTGGCAATCATGATAACAATAAAAATAAGTAAATAGAATTTGATTAATCTATAAAGCTTTTGTACAGCTAAGGAAATGATCAACAGAGCAAATAGACAACCTACAAAATGAAATAAAATATCCACAAGCTATATATCTGATAAAGGGCTACTAATCAAAATTTTAAAAGTACTCAAACAAATCAGCAAGGAAAAAACAAACACTTCCATCAAAAAGTGGGCAAGAGACATGAACAGAAGCTTCTCAAAAGAAGAAAGACAAATAAGCAATACACATATGAAAAAATCTCAATGTCACTCATAATCAAGGAAATGAAAATTAAAACTACAATGATGTGTCACCATACCCCAGGAAATATTTTATTAAAAAGTTCAAAAACAGATCCTGGCATTGATGCAGTGAAAAGGGAACACTTATTATACACTATTGGTGGGACTGCAACAGTATGGAGACTCCTCAAAGAAGTAAAAGTAGACCTAATATATAATCCAACAATCCCACTATTGGGTATTTAAACAAAGGAAAAGACTTTTCATCAAAAAGACACCCACGTCGAATGTTTATTGCAGCACAATTTACAATTGAAAAGATGTGGAAACAACCCAAGTGCCCATCAATTCATGAGTGAATTAATAAAATGTAGTATGTGTATACCATGGCATACTAGTGAGCCATGAAAAATGAATTAATATTTTTTACAACAATCTGGATGGAACTGCAGATCATTCTTCTAAGTGAAGTATCTCAAGAACAGAAAAAAAAAAGGACTTCATGTACTCATTATTAAACTGTAAGTAACAAACAAGCACATATGTGCAGAGAGGGAAGTAAAATTCAGTGGAAATCAACCAGGGAGGAGAAGGGCAGGAGGAAAAAACCTGCCTAATGGGTACTATGAACAGTATTTGGGTAATGGGCACACTTATAGCTGTGACTCATGCATTACAAAGGTGAAACATGTAAACTAAAATATTTGTACCCAATTAATATTTTGAAATAAAATAATTAAATTCATCAGATAAAGGGGGAAAATTTGGAAGTATTTTATTCTTTTGTAGAGATGGAATAAAGAATGAATAAAAAGACATCCATTATTTGCAAATAAATAAATAGACAGAAGGACAGAAGGTAAGTCCAAACATATGAGCACATTCCAAACTGCTGCTTAGATCACAGATTTGATCTATGGAGTTGAGCAATGGAGTATGTATTTCTATGGAATCAACAGACATATTGGTCAAAAAAAGACATACTCCATAGCTCAACATCACTGGAACAGAATCACATATGCCACCTATAATGGGAGAAAATTCAGTGTTGCACAGGGCATAGATATAGATAATTGAAGCACTGGTGCAAATAATTCAATTATCCTGCATGTGCCTAAAATCTAGTCACTAATAAGTGACAGAGCTAAAACCAAAGCACATGTATTTTTTAAAAACAATTAATGTATTCCAAATTAATAGAATAAAATGATCACAGGATAGGCAATATTTGTTGAATAGAACAATGAATTAAATTATTCAATTTTGTTTTGTGCTAAAACATTCTTTTGCTATGAGATATAAATGTCATGTTTGCCCCGGTGATACGCTTTTTTTTTTTTTTTTTTTTTTGAGACACAGTTTCATTCTTTTGCCCTGGGTAGTGTGCAGTGGCATCATGGCTAACAGCAACTTCAAACTCTCAGACTCAAGAGTTCTTCTTGCCTCAGCCTCTAGAGTAGCTGGAAACAAGGGTATCTGCCATACTACCCAGCTAATTTTTTTCTATTTTGTAGAGATGGGATCTTGCTTTTGTTTAGGCTGGTCTCAAACTCCTGAGCACTAGCAATTCATCCACAGTGCTAGGATTACAAGCATGAATCATCGTGCCCAGCCAAAATTTTTCGTCATTTCCTATTCCTTCAATTCCTGAATAGCCTCTGATCAGGTTGTGTTATGGGACCTGAATGGGTAACTTCCTCCTTATTACAATGAAGTTGTTTTCAGACTTCAGTAAAGAATGTTCTCTTGACATTGTCCTCTTTCTGTTTTATGCCATTCTCTACCAAACAGTATTATCATTGACGTTCCCCTGCATTTTCTTTACCTGCTCATCTCTTGATATTTTCAGAAGACCTTCCCAAAAATGCTTTTAGAAAGTTGTCTTTAATGTGTACTTTGCTTTTACAAGCCACTTGCGTGTTTTTAAGAACTTCTATTATTGTTCTTATGTGGACGAAGTCTCTATTTACTATGCAGAAAGTGCAATTAATATGAAAGAACGTCAGGAAGAGGGAATTGAACATTTCTTGAACTGACTTTCAATTACAGAACTTTCCAAAATGGACGAAGATCCCAGAGGTTATTTATTTATTAAAGGAGTTGGACACTTTTAAAGACAAAACTTTTTATAGAATCCTTGAGTGCTGTGAAAGGAATTCTCACAGCAGGTATAGTGGAAGGCATGCTTCCAAGTTTAGCAACATTGGCCCACTGTATTTTGTCTTTAGAATGTTAGAATCAGGAGTTTTTAATAGATCATTAAGAGCTTATTGTATACAGAAAATAATGGAAATCACTAATAATTTGTGATGTATGTATCATTCAATTTCTATATCAACCAGCTTAATCAATGATGTCTTCACTAAATGTAACATCCAATGAGGTGGGAGTACAATTTACTAGTCTGTGAACACCATCAGGACTATTGATGATTGACACAGAAAACAGTCCCTTCGCTGTTCAAACCTGCTCTTGGCCTCATTTCTGCCTTACTGACATCAGATCCAATACTTTACGAGCAGCTGAGAATACAAAATTCCGTGAGTTAAATTTCTGTACAAATGCCTTGATGAGAAAAAGAAAAATCCCTATATAATGTTTCAGTGACAAAAATGAGTGTATAACAAATAGGTTGAATACCTCTGATCAAGGTTTATAAGCAGAGATTGGCAGGGAAAGATAAACACTAGAGGACCTTACAGCTTCAATATCACCCTGACTTTCCCTTTTATTAGTGTCACATACTATGGAACTGATCAAAAGTAGCTTGTTTAGTTAGTCATTCCTCAGACCCACCCTCAGTATTTTCAGAGTCTGGAAGAGAAGTTCAAATTAAGTCCACATTCCTTACATCTAAATGTTTAAAATAATGAATGAAGCTACCAAGTGTTAAATGAAATATGTACTCTTCTACTGCAAGAACGCCCTCTTTTTCCTCTGCTTTTGTAAGCTCTGTGTTTTCCTGGCCTAACTCTAACTGGTGGTCAAAAGAGCTGTTTAGTTGAACTCTCTGTCCTGGTTTGTCTTATTACTCCAGTTAAATTGCTGTTATCCACAGGACCTGTGAAACAGGAACTCAGAAATGAAGACAGCTAACACCCCAATTGGCTGCTTGCTAGTGCTACATCATTGTAGCTGCCTTATAAAAGTCTGTATTTCTTATCAGAATTCCTTGTATTATGGAATATTAATACACACATAATCTATGTCTTTTGTAATATTGCCAATGAGATATAGACAACAGCCTAAATTGAACACAGTATTTCTTCAGTGAAAACATTTACACTAAATGGAATAAGCAAACTATAAACACCCACATATCAACCAGGTCAGGTTTTGTTGCCAAAAGAGTTTCACAAGTCAGATTTTGTCACTCAGTAAATAATTAAAAACTAAACTAAAATAAAAATCATTGTTTTTTAATTAAAAATTGCATTATATATAATATTAAATATATTTTCTAATTCAACTCATTAAATTTTTTAAAGACATTTAAATAATCATTCTTAATTTACATATTGGAAAAGTGAGGTTCAGAAACTTTAAGTAACTTTCCAACAAAGCTGTAATTCAAATTCAAGTTTGTCTTGTTAATCTCATTATAGCACACTGGGCTGTCAATAATGTATGAAGAACCTAAGATAGATTCCACTGGTCAGTTTCACAGACAACTTGCTTCAGAATTATTATTAACACGCTCTTAGATAATCACAGCCTGGTGCACATACCCCGTCTTACAAAGAGGCCCCAGATAAGCAAATGACTGGTCGTACATAATTTCTGTGATATAGAATAATGTACATCACTTTGGTACCCTTTTACAAAAACTGTGACTTACCAAAGATTCCAATGCAATGACTGTTGGATTAATAAAAAATCTATCAATTATTTAAGGAATATTTGCCTGTTCAATTAGATTTTCATGTCTTGTAAGTGCCTTCCTCTGTCTGGAATATAAATATGTTATTTATGATCCTTATTATGCTCAGCTGCTTGGGTTCTGTGGATTATTTCCATTCACATCCTAATGACTAGGTTTCAGAAAGTGTGTATTACTAATGAAATGCACATAGTTTTCTGTGTGATGGAACTGAAAAGGTCATCTTCTTTTTCGTCCTCCAAATGAATAGTAAATCATCAATTGTTGGATTTAGTCTTATGTTTTAATTTGTTTGTTTGCATTGGTTGTTGGTTTTAATTAGTTTATTTATATTGATCTGAATTCTGCCCTTGGAATATACAGATGAAATTTTAGGTCCACTAACAGTGTGAGAGAATTTTTCTGATTCATATGCTTTTTTTGGTTTTTTGTTTGTTTGTTATCTGTAGCAAACATCTGTAAAAAAAATAAATAAAAAAAACAAAGGTGGTTGCTGTAGATGTTTAGTCTATGACTCTGGAATTCATGAATGCCCAGCTGTGCCCCAATCCCCAGTCCTTATCTACTCCCCTTCCTAGGTGATCACAACCAGATCTTTGGCTTTAAAAAGTTCCTTTACTGCTGGTCTCTTTAGTACATATTGATTCCACTCTCTGAGATGCTATGACCAACCAACTTCTGAATATCTACATCTGGAGGTTTAATAGACTCCTCAAAATTTATCATCCTCCCAGGACAATTCATCATTTGTACCCCTCATTCTGCCCCTCTTTATTGCAGTAAGTGGCGTTTACTCATGTGCACAGAGTAGAAATATTGGGGATGATCTATTGTTTTCTTCTCTCACTTTCCACATTCAATGTATTGACAAATCCTATCAACTTCACCACCATATAAATCATGAAAATATCAACTTTCTAACTCCAGTGCTTCTTTCCTTGTTCAGAAAGCCATCATCTCTCCCTTGTAGAACTGCAACAATCATGCAATGGGTTCCTTTGATTTCACTTTTTCCCACTTGCAATTCAATATTCAATGCATTTACAGAATGAATCTTTTAGAATGTAGATTAGAGAATGTCACACACCACCTTCTTTCTGTTTCTCAAACATAAATGCACTTTCCTACTAGGTTCTCTGCCCTTCCTGTTCACTCTGTCTGCTGTTGTCCCACTCTTTCTGACATGACCACAAATTTTTGCATAGCTTACTCCTCATTGTTCAAATCTCAGATCACATGTCATTTCTTCATAGGAGTCTTCCTTGGTCATCCTATGTAAAATAGCCTTCACTCCTGTGTTATCATCTTCTATAATGTTTTCCTGTTCTATGTCCTAATAATACCAGCTATCCCAAAGTCACCCCTAAAGATGCCATAAGTAGGGAAAATGGGAAATTATACCTTTATTTTCAAAATATTTATTATAAAATTTTACAAAATATTTATAAAATATGCTGTACATGTTGGCCACATCTTTATAAAATTTTGTAATGATTATTTTGTAAAAAAAAAAAAATAAAAAAAGTACATTTAGCTACAATTTTCCATTTTCCCTGAGTATGGTATCTTTAGGGACAACCTGATTACTAAAATTATTTTATTTGGTTACTTGCTTGTTATCTATTTTCTATACTGGAATGTGGTTTCCATGACAATAGTGCTTATCAATATCTGGCTTTTCTCCCTTTCCAAGCATATAGACAGCTGCCTTTCTAAGGCCTTTTGGAAGTTTGAGGGGCTAAGTAATGAGTTTTGGACTATGAAAAGTGAGTGAGAATGTGAAATGTCAGCTCTAGGCTGAAGCAATGAAAAGTTTACCTGTAGTTTTCAAGTTCATTTTCTCCTGATTTTAGAACTAGGAAAGCTACATGTTTTAGATCCTTCCACTATAAGATAATGAACCTGCATAACCTGGATCCCTAAGTGACTGGATGGAGCAGATGCCATGCCTACCCTTGTTGAAAGCATACCTATGTTGGGTCTCTGAGATGTTGTGGTTACCTAACCTATTTTAATTAATACAAAAAGAATCCACTTGGAATTCTATTTTATTTTTATTTCTTATTTTACACTCAGTATCCAGAATAGTGTTTAAGACAAAATAGGCAGGAAGTTTTAATAAATGAATGAATGAATCTATTCTGCCTTTTTTTCTGCCTATAATTGGTAGCTTACTTCTTCAAGTTCACTAGTAACTGGTGACTGAAATATCCCTGTGGCCTAGGAGACAGATTATTCTTTTGTGAAATGTCCTCTACTGTATACTTTTTCTAAAAATTCATCTCTGTTTCACAAAAGAAAGTAAATTCTAAATTATCTGCTATTTTTATATATGGAAAGAATGGATTAAGACAGTGTAGTCTTGGATCAAAGGAGATAAAATTTGGTCTTGCCATAATTTTCCTTATCAGTATTATAATTTTGATTTTCCCATTTTATGAAGGAGGGATTTATTTATCTTCATATTTTATATCTACTGTTCTCCATTACCTACCTTTTCTTTTCTTAATTCTTCATTTCTTTCATTCTCCCTACCTTTCCATTTTGACCTGGGATCTCTTATCTTCGATTATTTTCATACTCTGGTGTAAATCAATATGGTCCCTCTGGAGGCAGATGTTCCCTGGTTCTTGGCTCCAGGGCCAAAAATGAACACTGGTGATTAGAAGACGAGGGAGAGATCACAAATAGAAAATAGTTATGATCACATACATTTACTGCAGAACAAAGGCAAATGAACTAGAGGGACAATGGAAGCATGCATCTCAAAGAGCTAGTAAGATGGGTCCCCTCAATAAGAAGAGACCCCGAAGTCTGAACACACACTGACTTTTATAGGCTAACTAAACTATCAAGTTTGTCCCTGTGGGAAAGAAATCCTCATGGCCCTGACATGAGTATGGCCATTTTGGGAGGCAGCTGATGGGAAAAGGCAGGCCAGAAACCAAGCAGCATGATAACAGCAAACCCTCGGCCCATGCCTGGAATGCTTCAAGGGTGGTGTTCCTGGGAAACAACAGAACAGTAACTTTTTCTCTGGCCCCAGCTGGTGTCTGTGGAGTAACTCTTAGATTTGCTCTGAGTACAAAAATTAGTTTCTCTTCAGAAGGGATGATTGCCTCTGGGAACCCCACTCTCATCATCAACACTACTGATACGGGATAATAAAAGCGTCTTGAAACTGTGTGAAAGCTGAGATGACAGACTCCACTCTGCTTTTTCTTCCCTTTTCTAATAAAGCCTTCCCAATCCCTGAACTGGCTTCCACTCCTTTTTATAGAGGCTTCCCCACATCTCTACCCTCAGTACCCTCAGTCCTGCCTTTCACCTGCAGGATTGGCTGTTGCCTCCCTCCTTTGGGGTCAATGACAGGTTGGGGTTACATAATAAACTTTTTAAGGTGTCTGCCTCCTCAACTCTTCTAAAGAGCCCATAGGGGGTGAAATTTGCAATGCAGCTAGTGTTGGACAAGTACTTTAGGTGAGAAATCATTTCTATTTCTGTTCTTTTTTCTTTCAATAAAATTATGTAGAGTTTTGTTTTGTTTTTCTGTGTGTGGGGTGATGGTAGTGATATTTAAAGAATATATCATGCCTTTTTTAGATCAGATTACCTTCCAAATTATATTGAGTTTAGGTAAAAGTTACATTTCATTTTCTATGCTACCATTAAAGGATTAAAAGAGAATTTGGAACACTAGAAAAAAAAAATCACTGTAGTATTAACATATTTCCACAAATTGCCTAGGCATAATGGTTTATATCTGTATTCCCAGTACATTAGGAAGCTAAGGCAGGAGAATCACTTGAGACTAGGAGTTTGAGAGCAGCATGGACAACATAGCAAGATTCTTTCTATATAAAAAAATGGAAAAGTAAAAACATTAACTGGGTGTGGTGGAATACACCTATAGTTGGGAGTATCCTTTCAGCTCAGGTTTTCAAGGATACAGTGAGCTGTGATGGCTCCAATATACTTTCACCTGGGACAGAGCAAAACTCTATGTCTAAAATACAAATAAATGAAAATAAAATAATATAATGAAATATAAAATACAATTTTTTTCACAAATAAGTCATAACATAAAAGACTGTCAGGGTCCCATCCTGAGAGCAGCATCCACAGAGACCTGTGGAAACTGGCAGTGATCAATTGTAGAAATATAGAATTAGAAGCGATGGTAAAGAAAGACACAAGACATAGAGCAGAATTAAAAGCGGGAGGTCAGGGGTCCATTGCCCATCATGGGATTCTGGCAATGGCATGGAGTATTTGCTGCACTCTGATTTTATTGAAGTCTATTTGCCCAGAGGTTAAGATGCAGGAAGGAACAAAGATGCCAGCAGTTTCTCTGATTGAGCATACCAGCTCCTACGGGTGGTCTTCAGTAATCTGAAATCTGAGCCTGGTATTGGGACCGTCTCCTGCTTGAGGTCACACACACAGATTTCTAGGGACATGTTAAGCTCCACTAGTTCTGAGTAAAATGCCACCAGTGTTAATCTCCTCTGAGGGATTGGTGGGAGGGAGGCATTTTCCTCCCATCACTACCACAGAGGATTTTCCTCTGCTATAAGGGAATATAAGCTCTTCTGCCCATATCTCAGAGCTTGAGCTTCTCCCCTGGTGCTTGCCCCAGGCAAATGTAAATCTCCACAATGGGTATCTGCTTTGCTGATTTAACGGGCAGGAAACGTCCTAGAAGATATATCTTTTTCTAGGACTTGTCATAGACTTTTCTATGGCCATTTCTCTCCTCAGAGTGTTCACAGACCCAGCAAGCTATTTGTAAGCTGTATCCCCAACAGGTTAGAATTTCAGAAAAGGCAAGAATCTTGCTGGCAATGGCTAGCTTAAATGTAAGCTAGCTGAGTTTTCTTTGTTCTGACTGACTCAACTTACTTTTTAGTTTTCCTATTTTTCTGGGGTTGCTTTCCTTGGCCAAGAATGAGGTCTTTGGTCCCTATTCTCCCAGCAACAGACAGTTAGAATAAACAAGATTTGACCTTCATTGTGCTTCATTTATTTACTTCCAGGTGTCTGTTGCATTCATTTAAAACCAAAAGAATTAATGAAGAATTAAAAACATGTTAACTCCATGAAGTTCATTGGTGTGCAATCCTGTAAGGCTAAGATCTACTTCAATCTGTTTTGTTCTTGAAAGGTATTGATTGATAAAGTCCCAGAAAATGTAAAGAAAGAAACTCTAGAGAATTCATTTGGGTTTTTTTCCCATAATTGGAACCACATATAGCTTTTTTTCTTTTCCACCTAAAATCAGTAGATTTATGTGAATAATTTTTGTTTTAACTTCCCATTTTGAGAGGGAAATTCTCACTTTTTTCTCTCAGACATTTGCATTGAATATTAAAGGTTTTAAAAAGAGATATAGAAGACAGATAATTTATTTTTTCTTTTCATTGGGTGAAGTTTTTTTTTCTCAAATATGTGTTTTGTTGAGTCTAGTTCAATTATTTATACATTAAATATTTCTCCAGTATCTCAAAGATACTTCTTCCCAGACTTACAATCAAATTGTTTATAAGTGTTAAATAATGAAGCATAAAATTATATTCTTGCCTTTGCATTTTGATTGCTAATGATGACTGCTCTGGATATAAATATGTGTGTATTGGGGGGGTAATTTTTAAACAAGTGCTGGAAATAATTTAGTTACATATGTAGTTAAGGATTCTATGAATATACTGTAAAATATAATAATCAATATTTTTTCATATATTCAGTCACTTACATACAGTTTTTGACCATTGCTCAAGGGATCATATAATGAGGCAAATGTTACAACAAGGTCTTGACTATATTTACAGTCTTTAGTTATACAAAGACTTGAGGAACCCTGGTTCTAGTGAGGTTTCTCTTCCATATGCATTTTTTTATTTAGAAATAAGAAAGATAAGAGTAGAGGAAAATAGGAATGAGTATCCATCTAACACAAGACAGTAAATTTTTTCTTATTTCTTTATTATTTTACATATTTTTCTTATATCCATCAAAAATCTCATTTAGTTTCAATTCCTGGAAAGTCAGTTCATTTCATTTTCTTTTATTGGTCATGTACTACATCAGTCAACTCCTTTCCAACTTTGAACTACCAGTATGAATTTGCAGCAAGAGCATATGGATGATTAGCACCAAAGAATTAAAAATTAAAAATCCTGTAAAAAGAATTCATATGCAACATCCACCCTTTGAATTAATGATCTTTCAGAAGGTCAGTCTTTATAAACAAATAGGAATGAACTACTTTCCTGGATTTAATGTGTAAATTAGAAAGCCAAACATAGCCTCTTTTTACAAGACACATCTTAAAATACTGCTTGTAAAAAGTATTTTTTGTTGGGCGGCGCCTGTGGCTCAGTTGGTAAGGCGCCGGCCCCATATACTGAGGGTGGCGGGTTCAAACCCGGCCCCGGCCAAACTGCAACCAAAAAATAGCTGGGCGTTGTGGCGAGCGCCTTTAGTCCCAGCTACTCGGGAGGCTGAGGCAAGAGAATCGCTTAGGCCCAGGAGTTGGAGGTTGCTGTGAGCTGTGTGAGGCCACGGCACTCTACCGAGGGCCATAAAGTGAGACTCTGTCTCTACAAAAAAAAAAAAAAAAAAAGTATTTTTTGTTGATTTTTTCCCCAGTATTTCCTAATGAAGCCAGATGTTTTTGCTATTAGAAAAAAAATGTCATGTGAAAGTACAAATTTCTTATCGAGTTGTTTTTAATTCATCTCTGTATTATTTTCTAACAGCTATAACTGCTGTCATCTGTATCCATAAATATCACTTGAATTCTAAATTTCTATTTTCTGACTTTGTTCATGATTTTTCCTCTTCCCTCACTTGTATTTTCTTTCCAATAATACTTCATTGGGATTAGAAATCCCAAATGAGGATCTCAAATGGAGGTATCTAAAAATACTTTAGTCTGCATCATTTTCTTTCTTCACGTTCTATGGTACATTTTATGCCCAATTTATTTTTCCTTTCAATAAGTATATATTAAATTGCAAAAATTATACTATGGGAATATAACAAGGCATAATGCTCAATTTCTGCCTTCAGTAATCTCACAGTTTAATGGCACAAAACAATGTACCATGAACTATCTAAACTATACAGAAGTTTATTTATGTTAAATTTTTTTTCTGTTTTATTCATTGTGATATCCATTGTATTGTAACTCTGGGAGCACCTTGTAAGTTGTCAATAATATTTGGTAAGATGAATGTATAAGAAGTAATGAATAAAATAGTGTGATTATATAAGTGATATAATAGAGATATTTATGGGAAAAGGGACTCAGATGAAGATGTAGGGGCTAATAAAGGCATCTGAAAAAGATGTTGACTTTGAATTATGCTTAAATGACAAAGAACAGTTACTAGGTATACAAAGGAAGAATGCTGTCTCAAAAATGACAGAAATATGTGAAATAATATGTCATCTAGGAGAATTGTGAGGAATTTGACATAATTCATCCTAACCCTCAAGATATCCTACATTTTTCTTCACAACCCCATCCCTGATTTCTTTAAGGCAGAAAGGATTTTTTGTTTGTTTTAATTTTAAAGCAAATCCAAAGGCTTTGCTTAACTGATGTCAGACATTAAGGAGTAAATAGAATAAGCCATGTTTTAGAAATTGGAACATTCTTCTTACAACACAATATCCCTTTAAAACTCATTGTATGGCCTTTAAAATTTGACTTTTCCTCTCTAAGACACAATTTTCACACAGATAAAATGAAAATGTTGCAACAGATACTCTCTTAGGTCCTTTCCATTACAGAACATTCTGTTATCCTTGACTCTTGACTCCTAAAATAGCCCATGTTTAATAGAAGGAGTCAGAGAGAAGAAAATACAAAAGGAAAAATATTAGAGAAATATCACAGAAATATCAGGAAGATTACAGTACTGCTCTGTCAGAAAAACTGAAGGGAAATGATGGCTATATATCTGGTTATGAAGAGTACAGTTCTATTTTGTAGGCAATAGAAGTCAGCTCAGAAGACTGGGAGTTCTACTACTACATGGTCATTTCCTCTTTGGAAGTATAGAAATGGTAGAGCCTAAATAAAAGGAAAGAACTTGTGAAGTTAATGGAAAATCAAGAGCTATAATTATTGTGGTGCCTAGTAATGTCAGAATGAATGCACTTAGAACTTTAGAAGATGCTGCATGCTGCTTTCTACTTATCCTTATACTATCACTTTGATAGACAAGCACCTTCATTAAGGCAGGGAGGGATACAGATCTGAAAAAAGGAGGCAGTTCAGAACTGCCTGAAAACGCTCGTATAGCACCCTATGCAAGCTACCCCCATGACAGTGGCAAGTCTATGTGTGTAAGAATTTATATGATTTCTTCAGCTCTGTCTTAGTGCTGCCTCTATGGCAATAGACATGAATAAGAAAGGAGAAACATTTGATCAAAGTGAGCAGGGGAAAAATCCCCACTTCTACAGTATAATAAATTTGGTGAGTTTTGCAATGAGAAGCTTTCACAGCACCTTAAAAAAAAAATCCACATGATGCAACGAGCTCATGGATTGTCCAACAACTACCAGAATGACTTGGAGCCTGGAGACATTGTTTATTCATCTGTATATATGTAGAAAAAATGCTGTATGCCAAACACTGAGGGACTGCAAGATAATAAAGAGAAGATAGACACTAGTCAATCTTGAAGAACCCAAGGAAATTTTATTAAACTTATAATTCCAATGGTATAATTTCTAAAAATCCAGTTAAATGGAGTAAAATATTTCCCCTAACAACACAGCATTTCAGTTTCCATAAATACAATTTCTTTCATCTTTATAAATGCAACTTCACCCCATTATAAAAATTCCCATCCTGCATTATTTAGCAAGGATCCTTTAAAAAGACAATAGAAAAGAAAGTGTTAATTTTCTGTGGACTTATCATCTGGTGCTTTGGTGGCAGTCTGTGGGGCACAAAAATATTGGATACATTTGAGAGCATCCAAGGCACCCAGGATACTGAGGCATTGCAACTAATGTGTCTACAAAGGAATCTCAGAGTCAGCATCCAGATATCTAAATAATGACTATGCCAACACCAGGATCCAAGATAGCAGTGTAAAGCCTGTGTCACATCTCTCTTCCCCCAAATCATGAACCTGCATATCACATTACACATAAATACACACACAGAAATAGCTTCACCTTTGATGAAAACAGAGCCGTTTATAACTTATACAGAGAGCAAATGAAAGAGAGGTAAGTGATTTTGCAGAAAATCCAGGCCAAGTGCTTAAAGGAGAAGTGCAAATAAGATAATTGATTTCTCCTCTGAGATCCACTTAAGAATTAGGTATTAAAGATCCAGGAGTCATTGGTACTAGAGGATAGGAATGAGGTAGGGATTGAAACTAAGAAATAGTTTGAACATTATATAAAAGAGTGGTTAGGCTCCAAGTCTTTCTTTTCTATCCCTTTAGACTTGATCTTATTTTCCTCTAAAAAACTAAATCAGAGAAACTTCTGGCTTGGGATAGCAGGCATTAGAGGAGGCCAAATTGAGAGCTCCTATTGGGAACTGAACAAAACTCTGCCTGTGATTAGTAAAACCCCTTAGCACTTTTTCCACCATGCAACTCCAGAAAACCAATAGCCAGCCACTTTAACACATATAACAAAAAAGGAAGTTCCTTCTCTAAAAACATTTGGAAGCTGCTGGTTTAAAGCAAAAACCTGCTGGCCATCTAATCACTCTGCAATGAAACCTCCCTGTTTATAGCACCACCTTATCATGCAGAGATTTCAATTCTGGATTTTATCTTTCTAAGCAACTCATTCTTGTATATTAATGGACAGTCTAATTCCAGAAGGAAATGAAAGTCCTCATGCCTCTTGGTGGATTCTTCCCTTGCAAAAGGTAGCATCATGGACTATGTCCTAGCAACTAAGAAACCACGCCTTCATCTCAGAGCACCAGCTCTACCTCCTGACTTGCAAGGGCAACTTTCAGAAACTCTCACTAAACAACTCACTGCCTTCTGCATTACCATTTCTCAAAAAAAAATCATAATTCCAATTTGATACAGATGTAAATATATGAAAAATATTATTAAAATAATTGTATGTGCTTGCATCTGATGAATGGGATGAAGTAGGACAGACAGAAAGGAAATTTCTAAAAGAATCCTTTTAAGCTCTTTCACTTTTAAAAATAATTTACATCTAATATTTTAATATGTGTGTGATAGAGAGAGAGATTGTGAATAAGACAGTATAATTTCAGGGTAGAAAAGAGAATAACAGTAAATAAGATAATGGGTAGAAAAGAGAATAACAGTAAATAAGATAATGCTAAGAACCAGTTTAAGTAATCTCATGTGCTACTTAAAGTTCCAAAACAAAAGGGAAGGCAGAATGACTGTACCTGACGTTCTTCTTAGTGAAGAAAATTGAAATGTTAGAAATAAACTATTATTGAAGTTAAAATCTACCTAAATTGGATAGCAACAAACATTTGAGGTTTATATTGATTTTACTAGTTTTTGTGAATTATTTTATTATGAAGTTCCAATAAAAATTTAATTAACATGTTAATCTTTTGTTTGTTTGGCCTAAATATTCTTCTCTTACTTTAATTAAGAATTCCTTACTAGCTTCCCAGCAAAAAGAATTCCAGGACAAAAAGAATGAAGGTTCTTGAAATTTGTCAAATTACTTTCTGAGATATTTACAACAATACTCAAACTTATCAGGTAATAACTCATAGGTACTCTCAGAGTAGAAAGATTCTATGATTTGGGGGACTTGCAAATAGCCTATTTTGAATTATCCACACAATGAAAAACAGTAGGAAAAATAATTAGAAAGGTGTATTCGAACCTATACTGGGACATATATTCTTTTCTCAATAGGAACCTTATTTGGGAAAAAAACAAAGAAAGAATCAAAAAAGGGCATAATTTAACATGGATTTCCTCATGAATTTCTTTTCCTTTTTTTTCCAAGAAAGTAAAATAATTGAAAAAATCCAGGAACCAGGCAAGATTGCCCATTGTCTCCATTGCTCTTTAACATTGTAATGGAACTTTTAGCCATTGCAATTAGGCAAGAAAAGGCGATCAAGGGTATCCACATAGGGTCAAAGAGATCAAACTTTCACTCTACGCAGATGACATGACCGTATATCTGGAAAATGCTAGGGATTCTACTATAAAACTTTTATTTTTTTTTTATAAATAAAATGGTTTTATAAATTTTAATATAGGACAATAGTACACAATTGAACAGAACCATAAATTTTTTATATGTCGTATTTATAGTTCTTTTTTTTATTATTAAATCATAGCTGTGTACATTGATATTATCACGAGGCATCATTCACTAGCTTCACAGACCATTTACCAAGTTTCACATATACCCTTGTAAGATGCACCGCTGGTGTAATCCCACCAACTCCCTTCCCTCTACCCACCACCCCCTCTCTCCCCTCCCTTTCCCCCTTCCCCCTATTCTTAGGTTGTAATTGGGTTATAGCTTTCATGTGAAAACCCTAAGTTAGTTTAATAGTATGGCTGAGTACATTGGGTACTTTTTCTTCCATTCTTGAGATACTTTACTAAGAAGAATATGTTCCAGCTCCATCCATGTAAACATGAAAGAGGTAAAGTCTCCATCTTTCTTTAAGGCTGCATAATATTCCATGGTGTACATATACCAAAATTTATTAATCCATTCGTGGCACTTGGGCTTCTTCTGTGACTTGGCAATTATGAATTGGGCTGCAATAAACATTCTGGTACAAATATCTTTGTTATGATGTGCTTTTTGGTCTTCTGGGTATATGCCCAGTAGAGGGATTATAGGATTGAATGGCAGATCTATTTTTAGATCTCTAAGTGTTCTCCATATCTCTTTCCAAAAGGAATGTATTAATTTGCATTACCACAAGAAGTGCAAAAGTGCTCCATTTTCTCCACATCCGCTCCAACATCTCTGGTCTTGGGATTTTGTGATATAGGCTAGTCTCACTGGAGTTAGATGGTATCTCAAAGTAGTTTTGATTTGCATTTCTCTGATGATTAAAGATGATGAGCATTTTTTCATATGTCTGAAAGACGCGCACCTGTCTTCAACAGGAAGTTTCTCTTCAAATCCCTTGCCCAGCCTGCGATGGGATCCCTTGTTCTATTCTTGCTAATGCGTTTGAGTTCTCTGTGGATTCTGGTTCTTAAACTTTTGTCAGAGACATAACCTGCAAATATCTTCTCCCATTCTGAGGGCTGTTTGCTTGCTTTACTTACTGTGTTCTTGGCTGTGCAGAAGCTTTTTAGTTTGATCACGTCCCAGTAGTGTATTTTTGAAGCTGCTTCAATTGCCCGGGGGGTCCTCCTCATAAAATACTTGCCCAGACTGATTTCTTCAAGTGTTTTCCCTGCACTCTCCTCTAGTATTTTTATAGATTCATGACTTAAGTTTAAATCTTTGATCCAGGGAGAGTCTATCTGAGTTAATGGTGAAAGGTGTGGGTCAAGTTTCAGTCTTCTACAGGTTGCCAGCCAGTTCACCCAGCACCATTTGTTAAATAGGGAATCTTTTCCCCACTGAATGTTTTTAATTGGCTTGTCAAAGATTAAATAATGGTAAGTAGCTGGATTCATCTCTTGGCTCTCTATTCTGTTCCAGACATCTACTTCTCTGTTTTTGTGCCAATACCATGCTATTTTGATCACTATAGATTTGTAGTGTAGTCTGAGGTCTGGTAGTGTAATTCCTCCTGCTTTGTTTTTATTTCTGAGTAATGTCTTGCCTATTCGAGGTTTTTTCTGATTCCATATAAAATGAAGTATTGTTTTTTCAAGATCTTTAAAGTATGACAGTGGAGCTTTAATAGGGATTGCATTGAAATTATATATTGCTTTGGGTAGTATGTACATTTTAACAATGTTGATTCTTCCCAGCCATGAGCATGGTATGTTTTTCCATTTGTTAATATTTTCAGCTATTTCTTTTCTTAGAGTTTCATAGTCCTCTTTATAGAGATTTTTCACATCCTTTGTTAGATAAATTCCCAAATATTTCATCTTCTTTGGCACTACTGTGAATGGGATAGAGTCCTTAACTGTTTTTTCAACTTGGCTATTGTTGTTATATATAAAGGCCACCGATTTATGAATGTTGATTTTGTAACCTGAGATGCTGCTGTACTCCTTGATCACTTCTAAGAGTTTTGTAGTAGAGTCCCTAGTGTTTTCCAGATATACTATCATATCATCTGCAAAGAGTGAAAGTTTGATCTCTTCTGACCCTATATGGATACCCTTGATCACCTTTTCTTCCCTAATTGTGATGGCTAAAACTTCCATTACAATGTTAAAAAGCAATGGAGACAATGGGCAGCCTTGTCTGGTTCCAGGTCTTAGTGGAAATGATTCCAATTTAACTCCCATTCAATATGATATTGGCTGTGGGTTTCCTGTAGATGGTCTCTATCAGTTTAAGAAATGTCCTTTCTATACCGATTTTCTTAAGTGTTCTGATGATGAAGGGATGCTGGATATTATCAAAAGCTTTTTCTGCATCGATTGAGAGAATCATATGGTCTTTGTTTTTTAATTTGTTTATGTGCTGGATTACATTTATAGATTTACAGATATTGAACCAGCCTTGAGACCCTGGGATAAAACTGACTTGGTCATGATGTATAATTTGTTTGATGTGTTGCTGGATTCTGTTTGTTGGGTTCTTGTTGAATATTTTTGCATCTATATTCATTAGTGATATTGGTCTATAATTTTCTATACTTGTAGGGTCTTCTCCTGGTTTGGGGATCATGGTGATGTTTGCTTCATAGAACGTGTTAGGTAGTCTTCCTTCTTTTTCTACCTTCTGGAACAGGTTGAGTAATATAGGTACTAACTCCTCTTTATTTTTTTTTTTATTTTTATTTTTTATATATATATTTTTTTTTATTGTTGGGGATTCATTGAGGGTACAATAAGCCAGTTACACTGATTGCAATTGTTAGGTAAAGTCCCTCTTGCAATCATGTCTTGCCCCCATAAAGTGTGACACACACTAAGGCCCCACCCTCCTCCCGCCATCCCTCTTTCTGCCTCCCCCCCCATAAACTTAATTGTCATTAATTGTCCTCATATCAAGATTGAGTACATAGGATTCATGCTTCTCCATTCTTGTGATGCTTTACTAAGAATAATGTCTTCCACTTCCATCCAGGTTAATACGAAGGATGTAAAGTCTCCATTTTTTTTAATAGCTGAATAGTATTCCATGGTATACATATACCACAGCTTGTTAATCCATTCCTGGGTTGGTGGGCATTTAGGCTGTTTCCACATTTTGGCAATGGTAAATTGAGCTGCCATAAACAGTCTAGTACAAGTGTCCTTATGATAAAAGGATTTTTTTCCTTCTGGGTAGATGCCCAGTAATGGGATTGCAGGATCAAATGGGAGGTCTAGCTTGAGTGCTTTGAGGTTTCTCCATACTTCCTTCCAGAAAGGTTGTACTAGTTTGCAGTCCCACCAGCAGTGTAAAAGTGTTCCCTTCTCTCCACATCCACGCCAGCATCTGCAGTTTTGAGATTTTGTGATGTGGGCCATTCTCACTGGGGTTAGATGATATCTGAGGGTTGTTTTGATTTGCATTTCTCTAATATATAGAGATGATGAACATTTTTTCATATGTTTGTTAGCCATTCGTCTGTCATCTTTAGAGAAAGTTCTATTCATGTCTCTTGCCCATTGATATAAGGGATTGTTGGCTTTTTTCATGTGGATTAATTTGAGTTCTCTATAGATCCTGGTTATCAAGCTTTTGTCTGATTGAAAATATGCAAATATCCTTTCCCATTGTGTAGGTTGTCTCTTTGCTTTGGTTATTGTGTCCTTAGCTGTACAGAAGCTTTTCAGTTTAATGAAGTCCCATTTGTTTATTTTTGATGTTGTTGCAATTGCCATGGCAGTCTTCTTCATGAAGTCTTCCCCCAGGCCAATATCTTCCAGTGTTTTTCCTATGCTTTCTTTGAGGATTTTTATTGTTTCATGCCTTAAATTTAAGTCCTTTATCCATCTTGAATCAATTTTTGTGAGTGGGGAAAGGTGTGGGTCCAGTTTCAGTCTTTTACATGTAGACATCCAGTTCTCCCAACACCATTTATTGAATAGGGAGTCTTTCCCCCAAGGTAAGTTCTTGTTTGGTTTATCAAAGATTAGGTGGTTGTAAGATGTTAGTTTCATTTCTTGGTGTTCAATTCGATTCCAAGTGTCTATGTCTCTGTTTTTGTGCCAGTACCATGCTGTCTTGAGCACTATGGCTTTGTAGTACAGACTAAAATCTGGTATGCTGACGCCCCCAGCTTTATTTTTGTTACTAAGAACTGCCTTAGCTATACGGGGTTTTTTCCGGTTCCATACAAAACGCAGAATCATTTTTTCCAAATCTTGAAAGTACGATGTAGGTACTTTGATAGGAATGGCATTGAATAGGTAGATAGCTTTGGGAAGTATAGACATTTTAACAATGTTGATTCTTCCCATCCATGAGCATGGTATGTTCTTCCATTTGTTAATATCCTCTGCTATTTCCTTTCTGAGGATTTCATAGTTTTCTTTATAGAGGTCCTTCACCTCCTTCGTTAGGTATATTCCTAGGTATTTCATTTTCTTTGAAACTATGGTGAAGGGAGTTGTGTCCTTAATTAGCTTCTCATCTTGACTGTTATTGGTGTATACAAAGGCTACTGACTTGTGGACATTGATTTTATATCCTGAAACATTACTGTATTTTTTGATGACTTCTAGGAGTCTTGTGGTTGAGTCTTTGGGTTTCTCTAAGTATAAGATCATGTCGTCAGCAAAGAGGGAGAGTTTGACCTCCTCTGCTCCCATTTGGATTCCCTTTATTTCCTTGTCTTGCCTAATTGTATTGGCTAGAACTTCCAGCACTACGTTGAATAGTAAAGGTGACAGAGGACAACCTTGTCTGGTTCCAGTTCTAAGAGGAAAAGCTTTCAGTTTTACTCCATTCAGTAAAATATTGGCTGTGGGTTTGTCATAGATAGCTTCAATCAGTTTTAGAAATGTGCCACCTATGCCTATACTCTTCAGAGTTCTAATTAGAAAAGGATGCTGGATTTTATCAAATGCTTTTTCTGCATCTATTGAGAGGATCATGTGATCTTTATTTTTGCCTCTGTTAATATGGTGGATAACGTTTATAGACTTGCGTATGTTAAACCAGCCTTGCATCCCTGGGATAAAGCCTACTTGATCATGATGAATGACTTTTTTGATGATAAGCTGTAATCTATTGGCTAGGATTTTGTTGAGAATTTTTGCGTCTATGTTCATGAGTGAGATTGGTCTGAAATTCTCCTTTTTGTTTGGGTCTTTTCCTGGTTTTGGTATCAGGGTGATGTTTGCTTCATAGAATGTGTTGGGGAAGATTCCTTCTTCCTCAGTTTTTTGGAATAATTTCTGCAGTACAGGAATAAGCTCTTCCTTGAAGGTTTGATAGAATTCTGGAGTGAAGCCATCTGGACCAGGGCATTTTTTAGTTGGAAGCTTTTTTATTGTTTCTTTGATCTCAGTGCTTGAAATTGGTCTGTTCAGGAGGTCTATTTCTTCCTGGCTAAGTCTAGGGAGAGGGTGTGATTCCAAATATTGATCCATTTCCTTCACATTGTCAGATTTGTGGGCATAGAGTTTCTGGTAGTATTCAGAGATGATCTCTTGTATCTCTGTGGGATCAGTTGTTATTTCCCCTTTATCGTTTCTGATTGAGGTTATTAGAGATTTTACTTTTCTATTTCTAGTTAGTCTGGCTAATGGTTTATCTATTTTATTTATTTTTTCAAAAAACCAACTCCTTGTTTCATTAATTTTCTGAATGATTCTTTTGTTTTCAATTTCATTGATCTCTGATTTGATTTTGGATATTTCTTTTCTTCTACTGAGTTTAGGCTTAGATT
The DNA here is from genome assembly GCF_027406575.1 of Nycticebus coucang. NCBI lineage: Eukaryota > Metazoa > Chordata > Mammalia > Primates > Lorisidae > Nycticebus > Nycticebus coucang. The sequence continues at coordinate 32,521,715 of NC_069786.1, forward strand.
GTTCTTCTTTTGCCAATTCCATAAGATCTCTTGTGAGATTGTTGATGTGCTCTCTTTCTGTTTTTCGAATGTAGGCATCTAAAGCGATGAAGTTTCCTCTCAAAACTGCTTTTGCAGTATCCCACAGGTTTTGGTAGCTTGTGTCTTCATTGTTGTTATGCTCAAGGAAGTTAATGATTTCCTGTTTTATTTCTTCCTTCACCCATCTGTTATTCAACAGAAGATTCTTTAATTTCCATGCCTTTGGGTGGGCTTGAGCATTTTTGTTAGAGTTGAGTTCCACCTTTAGTGCCTTATGGTCTGAAAAGATACAAGGTAAAATTTCAATTCTTCTGATTCTGTTGATATTTGTTTTGTGTCCCAGGATATGATCAATTTTGGAGAATGTTCCATGGGGTGATGAGAAGAATGTATATTCTTTATCTTTGGGGTGGAGTGTTCTATATGCATCTATCAAGCATAGTTGTTCTAGGGTCTCATTTAAATCTCTTACATCTTTGTTTAATTTCTATTTAGAGGATCTGTCCAGCTCTGTAAGAGGTGTGTTAAAGTCCCCTGTTATGATGGTATTATCAGATATCATATTGCTCAGACTGAGTAAGGTCTGCTTCAGGAATCTGGGAGCATTTAAATTGGGTGCATAAATATTTAGAATTGAAATGTCTTCTTGTTGTAGTTTTCTCTTGACCAATATAAAGTGACCATCTTTGTCTTTTTTGACTTTAGTTGCTTTAAATCCACAAGTATCTGAAAATAAGATTGCAACTCCTCTTTTCTTCTGAATTCCATTTGCCTGAAAAATTGTCTTCCAACCCTTGACTCGGAGCTTTAATTTGTCTTTTGAGGCCAGGTGTGTTTCTTGCAGACAGCAAATGGATGGCTTGTGTTTTTTAATCCAGTCAGCCAATCTATGTCTCTTCAGTGGGGAATTCAAGCCATTAACATTTATTGAGATAATTGATAAGTGTGGTAGTATTCTATTCGTCTTATTTGGTGAGAGTCCATTGTTTAATTTTATCTTTTGCATCAGTGTGGAGGTTAGGTTTTGTCCTTTGATTTCTGAGTTCTTACTTTGCTGCTGATCCATTGTGGTGGTCAGTGTGCAGAACAGGTTGAAGTATTTCCTGTAGAGCTGGTCTTGTTGTGGCGAATTTCCGCAATGTTTGTATATCCGTAAATGATTTGATTTCTCCGTCAATTCTGAAGCTTAGCTTAGCAGGGTACAGAATTCTGGGCTGAAAATTGTTCTGTTTAAGTAGATTAAAGGTAGATGACCATTGTCTTCTTGCTTGGAAAGTTTCATTAGAGAAGTCTGAGGTCACTCTGATGGATTTGCCCCTGTAGGTCAACTGGCGCTTACTCCTGGCAGCTTGCAGAATCTTTTCTTTTGTCTTGACTTTGGACAGGTTCATCACAATGTGTCTTGGAGAAGCTCGGTTAGAGTTGAGGCGACCTGGGGTCCGATATCCCTCTGAAAGCAGTGTGTCAGACTCTTTGGTGATGTTTGGGAAATTTTCTTTTATAATATTCTCTAGTATGGCTTCCATTCCTCTGGGGCATTCTTCTTCCCCTTCTGGAATTCCTATAACTCGTATGTTGGAACGCTTCATAAAGTCCCATAATTCTGACAGTGAACGTTCTGCTTTCTCTCTCTTCTTTTCTGCCTCTTTTACTGTCTGAGTTATCTCAAGAACTTTGTCTTCTACCTCTGAAATTCTTTCTTCTGCATGGTCTAACCTGTTGCTGATACTTTCCATTGTATCTTTAAGTTCCCTAATTGACTGTTTCTGTTCCTTCAGGTCTGCTATATCCTTTTTATATTCTTCATATCGTTCATCTCTTATTTGATTCTGTTTTTGGATTTCCTTTTGGTTATTTTCCACTTTATTAGCAATTTCCTTCATTGTTTCCCTCATTTCTTTCATTGCTTTCAACATGTGTATTCTAAATTCCCTTTCTGTCATTCCTAACATTTCTATACTGGTGGAATCATCTGCAGTAGCTACCTCATTGTCCCTTGGTGGGGTTGTTCTAGACTGGTTCTTCATGTTGCCTGGAGTTTTCTGCTGATTCTTCCTCATGAGTGATTTCTTTTATCTGTTTCCTTGCCCTAATTTTCCTTTCACTTCCTCTTGCTCTTTAAGTTCTTGTGCCTGTGGACTAAGGGTTATAGGACCAGAAGGATGAGAAGGTTGAAGAGCAAAAAAAGGGGATGAAAGAAAGGAGGACCGAGTGATAAGAAAAAAAGAAAGATAGAGAAGGGAGAGGGGGTGGGTATAAGGAATATTGATAAAAAGAAGAGAGGCACAGAAAGAGGGAGACAGGGCAATATAGGTGTACAATAAGGTACTTTGACACAACCTTAAAAAACCCCACCTTCTGGGGGTGCCCAGTTGCGTGGTTCCCTTGAGGTTAGCAGCTCTTTGCTAACCTGATCAGACACAGTACCCCACCTCCACCAAGTAGAGAGGAAAGACAAAAATGCTATAAATCAAACCAAAAGAAGCAAACAGAAAACTTTACAGGGATAAAATTGGGTGAAAAACCAAATTATATCGGTAGAAACACTAGCAAAAATGAAGTTGAAGTTATTAAAAAAGGCAGCAATGGGAAATTATAATTAAACTAGGAAAATTGAGAAAGAAAAAGGGATCTGTGTGGAAAAGATTGAAATTAAAAAAAAAAAAAACAAAAGAACATCAGCAACGTCAAAATAAACAAACAAAAAAAACAACCAAACCAAAAAAAAAAAGAAGAAAAAAATACACAACCAAAAACAAAGCAGTTTGTATATGTTATTGAATATTGTCTGGGCAACACGTGGTCTTCTGGGGTATGAGATGTTAGTCACAGTTCTGATACGACTGGAGGCTGCTGATTTCTCAAACCCCAGCAGGTAGACACCCTAAATCTCTCTTCAGCCTACTTAAAAGGCACTTTGAACTTGTAAACTTGCTGAGCAGAAGCTTTCCCAGCTTTCTCGCTGGAATCGCTGCTGAAGTGGCTATGCACTTACTCAGTGTGCCAAAAGCGATCTCACTCTGCCCCTGAGGGTTAGGGCTGCAAGGCGGCTCAGACCCCACCCTTAGGCTACTTGGTTGCTGGGTTACCAGCTCCCACCCGTTTCTAGCTCTGCGACCCTGAGGGCGGAGCTTGCCGGGGCAGATCACTGACAATGGATCCGTGTGACCCACCGCCAAACACTATCAGCTCCGTCTGGCTCAGCGGCTCAGACTGGGGCCCTAGACAACGGCCAAAGTTCTCCGCACTCCCGCTCAGGCCTTCCCCAAGGCAGTTCAACTCAGTGCCAAGTCCAAGGACATCAAAACAGTTCACAGGTAAGGCCTTTCTGGTTTGCAGTCTCGCTGCTTCTGAACTTACAGTTGTGGGCGGGTTTAGACGGATTGAACACACGCGACCACTTGCCGTCTTTCCACTGTTTTAGTCCTCCTCTTGGGGTCCAGAAGTCTCTCGCTGACTCCCTGTATTTTCCTAGGAGTGATGATAGGCAGTTCCCACCAGCCAGAGATGCCTGGAGTCCTATCTCCCCAGACTCACGGTGCCCAGATGCAAGGAAGCTGTTACTCGGCTGCCATCTTGCTCCGCCTCTGATGCATTAGTTTCCTAACTCCTCTTTAAAGGTTTGGTAGAATTCTGACGTGAAACCATCTGGTCCCGGGCTTTTCTTTTTAGGGAGGTTTTGTATGGTTGATGCTATTTCTGAACTTGATATGGGTCTGTTCAACATTTCCACTTGATTCTGGCTAAGTCTTGGAAGGTGATGTGCTTCCAAGTATGGGTCAATTTCCTTCAGATTTTCATATTTCTGAGAATACAGTTTCTTGTAATAGTCATTAAGGATTTTTTGGATTTCTGAGGAGTCTGTTGTTATTTCGTCTTTGTTGTTTCTGATTGATGAGATTGGAGATTTTACTCTTTTTTTCCTGATTAGGTTGGCCAAAGGTTTATCTATGTTATTGACTGTTTCGAAAAACCAGCTTTTTGATTTATTGATCTGTTGTATTATTCTTTTGTTTTCAATTTCATTTAATTCTGCTCTAGTTTTGGTTATTACTTTTCTTCTACTGGGTTTGGGGTTGGACTATTCTTCCTTTTCCAGTAGCTTGAGATGTCCCATTCAGTTGTTAACTTCCTCTCTTTCCATTCTCTTGAGGAAGGCTTGCGGTGCTATAAATTTCCCTCTTAGAACTGCCTTTGTGGTGTCCCAGAGGTTCTGAAAGTTTGTGTCTTCATTGTTGTTTTGTTCCAAAAAGTTGGCGATTTCTTTCTTAATCTTTTCTCTGACCCAGAAATCATTTAGCATCAGGTTATTTAACTTCCATGTTTTTGTATGAGTATGCAGATTCCTGTTGTTACTCAGCTCCAGTTTTATTCCATGGTGGTCCGAGAAGATGCGTGGAATAATTTCTATTCCTTTAAATTTACTGAGGTTAGACTGTGACCTCAGATGTGATCGATTTTGGAGTAAGTTCCATGGGCTGATGAGAAGTATGTGTATTCAGTTTTGTTGGGATGAAATGTTCTGTAGATGTCTGCTAAATCTAAATGCTGGATGGTTAGGTTTAAATCTAAGATTTCTTTGCTCTGCTTCTTGTTGGAGTATTGATCCAACACTGTCAAAGGAGTGTTGAAATCTCCGACGATTATGGAGCTGGAGGAAATCAAGTTGCTCATTTCTGTTAGAGTTTCTCTTATAAATTGAGGTGCATTCTGGTTGGGTGCATAGATATTAATAATTGAAATCTCATCATATTGAGATCTTAACAAATATGAAGTGACCATTCTTGTCCTTCCTTACTTTTGATGGTTTAAAGCCTATTGTATCTGAAAATAAAATTGCAACATCTGCTTTTTTCTGATTACCATTTGCCTGAAATATGGATAACCATCCTTTCACCCTGAGTCTGTATTTGTCTTTTAAGTTAAGATGTGACTCTTGTATGCAACAAATATCTGGCCTGAGTTTTTGTATCCAGTCAGCTAACCTATGCCTCTTTAGAGGACAGTTTAAGCCGTTCACATTAATGGAGAATATTGATAAGTCTGGTGAAGTATTTGGTATCGAGTTTTTCAAAAGTCCCGTGGGCATTTAATCCTTTCGCCAGTGTGGAAATTGGAGTTTGAGCTGAAGTTTCTGAGTGAGTTTACTTTTGTGGTATAGGATTGGGTTGGTCATTATGGAGGATAGGTCTGAGAATATCCTGAAGAGCTGGTTTGGTTATGGCAAGTTTCTTCAACATATGAATGTCTTTAAAGTATTTAATTTCTCCATCAAAAATGAAACTCAGGTCAGCTGGAGACAAGATCTGGGGTTGAAAGTTATTTTGCTTTAGGAGATTAAAAGTCAGTGACCACCCTCTTCTGACTTGAAAAGTTTCAGCAGAGAGATCTGCAGTCATTCTTATATTCTTCCCTTTGAAGGTAATGGTTTTCTTTCTCCTGGCAGCTTTGAGAATTTTCTCCTTCATTTTAAGTTTAGTGAAGTTAATTATGATATGCCTTGGGGATGTCTTATTGGGGTTGAGTCGTGCTGGGGTTCTGAAGCTGTCTGCTATCTGAATTTCATAATCTCTAGGCATGTCTGGAAAATTCTCTTTCATAATTTCATGCAGAAGGGCCTCTGTGCCCAGCGAGGCCACTTCATCTGTTTCTGGAACTCCAATGATTCGGAAATTCACCTTCTTCGAATTATCTCAGAACTCTTGGAGAGAATGATCCATTTTTGCTCTCCATTTCTCTTCCTCTTTGAGAGTTTGGGAGCGTTCAAAGGCTTTATCTTCGATGTCAGAAATCCTTTCTTCTGCTTTCTCCATTGTGTTGCTGAGGGATTCTAGTGTATTTTTCATATCTTTGAGGGCTGCAAATTCTTGCTTCAGTGCATCTAAGTTTTTGGTGGTTTTGTCTTGGTGGTTTTGTCTTTAAATTCGTGACATTCTTGAGACAACTTTTGAATTTCTCCTAGAATTCCTAATTCCACTTTATTAATCTTGTCTGCAATCAAATCCTGAATTTGATTTCTGACATCTCAGCCAGTTTTTTATGAATGGGATCTTCAATTACATCTGCCATATCTTTCCTTGGGGGGGTTGATCTATTCTGTTTATTCATGTTACCAGAGTTTTTCCGCTGATTCCGCCCCATTTTTGTTTTACTCCCTTTGATTTTTTTTTCCCCTGTGGCTTTGTCGGGGGCCTGTACAGTGTTGTGGCCTGAGAAACTGGGGCCCTGTCTGGTGTGGTGGGGCTAAGTGTTTCTGTCTTTTTTTCTGCTGGTTTCTGTTCCACCCAAACATGTCCCACCACAGTCCGCGTCCTCCAAGCAGCTGGCTGACCTATAAAACTTTTAAAAGTGATCAAGGAATACAGCAATGTCTCAGGCTAAAAAATCAATGCCCATAACTCTGTAGCCTTTATATATACCAAAAATAGCCAAGCCGAACAAACAGTGAAGGGCTCTATTCTTTTCACAGTAGTGCCAAAGAAGATGAAATATTTGGGAGTTTATCTAACAAAGAATGTGAAAGATCTCTATAAAGAGAACTATGAAACTTTAAGAAAAGAAATAGCTGAAGATGTAAACAAATGAAAAAACATACCATAGTCATGGCTGGGAAGAATCAACATTGTTAAAATGTCTACACTACCCAAAGCAATATATAATTTTAATGAAATTCCTATTAAAGCTCCTTTTTTATATTTTAAAGATCTTGAAAAAATAATACTTCGTTTTATATGGAATCATAAAAAACCTCGAATAGACAAAACATTACTCAGAAATAAAAACAAAGCATGAGGAATCATGCTACCAGATCTGAGACTGTACTATAAACGATAGTGATCAAAACAGCATGGTTCTAGCGGCACCTGTGGCTCCGTGAGTAGGGCGCCAGCCCCATGTGCTGAGGGTGGTGGGTTCAAACCCAGCCCCGGGCAAACTGCAACCAAAAAATAGCTGGGTGTTGTGGCAGGCGCCTGTAGTCTCAGCTGCTCCAGAGGCTGAGGCAAGAAATTGTAAGCCCAAGAGTTAGAGGTTGCTGTGAGCCATGAGATGCCACGGCACTCTACCCAAGGGTGGTACAGTGAGACTCTGTCTCTACAAAAACAAACAAAAACAAAAACAAAAAAATCAGCATGGTACTGGCACAAAAACAGAGAGAAGTAGATGTCTGGAACAGAATAGAGAACCAAGAGATGACTCCAGCTACTTAACGTTATTTGATCTTTTACTAGTCAATTAAAAACATTCAGTGGAGAAAAGATTCCCTAGTTAACAAATGGTACTGGGTGAATTGGCTGGCGATCTGTAAAAGACTGAAACTGGACCCACACCTTTCACCATTAACTAAGATAGACTCTCACCGGATAAAAGATTTAAACTTAGGACATGAAACTATAAAAAATACTTGAGGAAAGTGCAGGGTAAACTCTTGAAGGAATCAGCCTGGGTGAATATTTTATGAGGAGGACTCCCCAGGCAATTGAACCAGTATTAAAAATACATTACTGGGACCTGATCAAACTAAAAAGCTTCTACACAGCCAAGAACATAGTAAGCGAAGCAAGCAGACAGCCCTCAGAATGGAAGAAAATATTTGCAGCTTATACCTCCGGTAAAGGTTTAATAATCATAATCCACAGAAAACTAAAACGTATTAGCAAGAAAAGAACAAGTGATCCCATCTCAGGGTGGGCAATGGACTTGAAGAGAAACTTCTCTGAAGAAGACAGACGCATGATCTACAAACACATGAAAAAAAGCTCATCATCCTTAATCATTACAGAAATGCAAATCAAAACTACTTTGAGATATCTCCTAACCCCAGTAAGAGTAGCCCACATAACAAAATCCCAAAACCAGAGATGTTGGCGTGGATGTGGAGAAAAGGGCACACTTCTACACTGCTGGTGGGAATGCACACTAATATGTTCCTTCTGGAAAGATGTTTGGAGAATACTTAGAGAGCTAAAAATAGACCTGCCATTCGATCCTACAATTCCTTTACTAGGTTTATACCCAGAAGAACAAAAGTCACAATATAACAAAGACATCTGTGCCAGAATGTTTATTGCAGCCCAATTCATAATTGCTAAGTCATGGAAGAAGCCCAAGTGCCCATAGACCCATGAATGGACTAGTAAATTGTGGTACATGTATACTATGGAATATTTTTTTTTTTTTTATTGTTGGGGATTCATTGAGGGTACAATAAGACAGGTAACACTGTTTGCAATTGTTAGGTAAAGTCCCTCTTGCAATCATGTCTTGCCCCCATAAAGTGTGACACACACCAAAGCCCCACCCCCCTTCCTCCGTCCCTCTTTCTGCTCCCCCCCATAACCTTAATTGTCATTAATTGTCCTCATATCAAAATTGAGTACATAGGATTCATCCTTCTCCATTCTTGTGATGCTTTACTAAGAATAATGTCTTCCACTTCCATCCAGGTTAATACGAAGGATGTAAAGTCTCCATTTTTTTAATGGCTGAATAGTATTCCATGGTCTACATATACCACAGCTTGTTAAACCATTCCTGGGTTGGTGGGCATTTAAGTTGTTTCCACATTTTGGCAATTGTAAATTGAGCTGCAATAAACAGTCTAGTACAAGTGTCCTTATGATAAAAGGATTTTTTTCCTTCTGGGTAGATGCCCAGTAATGGGATTGCAGGATCAAATGGGAGGTCTAGCTTGAGTGCTTTGAGGTTTCTCCATACTTCCTTCCAGAAAGGGTGTACTAGTTTGCAGTCCCACCAGCAGTGTAAAAGTGTTCCCTTCTCTCCACATCCATGCCAGCATCTGCAGTTTTGAGATTTTGTGATGTGGGCCATTCTCACTGGGGTTAGATGATATCTCAGGGTTGTTTTGAGATATCATTTCTCTAATGTATAGAGATGATGAACATTTTTTCATGTGTTTGTTAGCCATTCGTCTGTCATCTTTAGAGAAAGTTCTATTCATGTCTCTTGCCCATTGATATATGGGATTGTTGGCTTTTTTCATGTGGATTAATTTGAGTTCTCTATAGATCCTAGTTATCAAGCTTTTGTCTGATTGAAAATATGCAAATATCCTTTCCCATTGTGTAGGTTGTCTCTTTGCTTTGGTTATTGTCTCCTTAGCTGTACAGAAGCTTTTCAGTTTAATGAAGTCCCATTTGTTTATTTTTGTTGTTGTTGCAATTGCCATGGCAGTCTTCTTCATGAAGTCTTTCCCCAGGCCAATATCTTCCAGTGTTTTTCCTATGCTTTCTTTGAGGATTTTTATTGTTTCATGCCTTAAATTTAAGTCCTTTATCCATCTTGAATCAATTTTTGTGAGTGGGGAAAAGTGTGGGTCCAGTTTAAGTCTTTTACATGTACCTATTCAATGCCATTCCTATCAAAATACCAACATCGTACTTTCAAGATTTGGAAAAAATGATTCTGCGTTTTGTTTGGAAATGGAAAAAACCCCATATAGCTAAGGCAGTTCTTTGTAACAAAAATAAAGCTGGGGGCATCAGCATACCAGATTTTAGTCTGTACTACAAAGCCATAGTGCTCAAGACAGCATGGTACTGGTACAAAAACAGAGACATAGACACTTGGAATCGAATTGAAAACCAAGAAATGAAACTAACATCTTACAACCACCTAATCTTTGATAAACCAAACAAGAACATACCTTGGGGGAAAGACTCCCTATTCAATAAATGGTTTTGGGAGAACTGGATGTCTACATGTAAAAGACTGAAACTATACCATGGAATATTATGCAGCCTTAAAGAAAGATGGAGACTTTACCTCTTTCATGTTTACATGGATGGAGCTGGAACATATTCTTCTTAGCAAAATATCTCAGGAATGGAAGAAAATGTATCCAATTTACTCAGCCCTACTATGAAGCTAAATTATAGCTTTCACATGCAAGCTATAACCCAACTATAGCACAAGAATATGGGTAAAGGGCCAAGGGAGAGGAAGGAAGGGGGGAAGTTAGGATGGATGGAGGGTAATGGGTCATGCCACACCTACAGTGCATCTTAGAATGTGTACAGGTGAAACCTACTAAATGCAGAATACAAATGTTTACATATAATAACTAAGAAAATGCCATGAAGTCTACGTTGAACAGTTTGATGAGAATATTTCAGATTGTATATGAAACCAGCACATTGTACCCCTTGATTGCACTAATGTACACAGCTATGATTTAACAATAAAATAAATAAATAAATTAAAGAAAAAATGCATGTCAAAGAATCTTGATAGAAATAAACAGAAAAATAAGGTTATTGGTTTCTCAATAGTTCTTGAGGTTAAAGCAATACAGAAGTGCTAGATGGAATATCTAAATAAAAGTATTTTAAAGAGTAAACTAGCCTGTCTTTTCAGGGAGGAGTATGCAGCAGAAAGGCAGAAAGAGTAATGTGTAAAGATCTAAATTAAATGAGGAGCCATTAAGCTTTTGAATTTGGGAACCATAAAATATACACTATGAGTGTAGAGTTTACCACTTTTCTCAGGTAGAATATTGAGGAAATAATTTCTAAGGTGCCCTTGATTCCACCATTAAATTATCTTTACATAGAATTCAGTCAAGTTAGAGAAACTGGTAACCTGAGAAAATAGAGCAGGATTATAAAGATTAGAAACTATACAATGCAAAATTTGCTTTATTGGAAAGAATTTCTACTTGGGAGGGGTAGAAGGTAAGAGTTAATAGAGAGGAAAATCAGTCCTTAAGTATTCACCAGCATCTATCTATACTTTGGAAGAGATTTCAAATACCACCTAAGAGCCAGGTGGGGGTGCAGAGACTTTTGGCTGAGAGAGCTGTTGGCAGCCATAGGGCCAGAAAAGCTCTGCTCTCTCAGATTGTCTAGGCCATGCCACCCAGGCATTTTGCTCATGCAGCGTCTCATAGGTTTAGTGTCCTTCCTTCACAGTGCCCAAAAACCTCAAGAAAAGTTTAAAATTAATGGTCAGGCACATAAAAGGACATATAAAATAAATTTTTCAAGTACCACTATAATATGTCTAGTCCCTTTATTTGGTCCTTTTGTGTTGTAATCACATTCTTTTATGATCTGCTTTGGTGTTTAAAAAAAAAGTGTAGAATTCTTTGGAAATTTAAAAACCTGATTTTCCTCTATGTCATAACACCACTGAAATATATTTTCACTTGAAAACTAGAAGCATCTGGGTGGGAAATGGACAGTTTACTTCATTCTAATTGCCATGTTATAAAATGTGGCAATTTTAACTGTAGAGCATGATGCATTTTAACAAATGTAAATACCCATATAAACATTATACTAGAGAAGATACAGGTCACCTTCATAACCCCGGAAAGTTCTGTTCTGAATCTTTTCTTTTTTTTTTTTTTTTATTGTTGGGGATTCATTGAGGGTACAATAAGCCAGTTACACTGATTGCAATTGTTAGGTAAAGTCCCTCTTGCAGTCATGTCTTGCCCCCATAAAGTGTGACACACACTAAGGCCCCACCCTCCTCCCTCCATCCCTCTTTCTGCTTCCCCCCCCCATAAACTTAATTGTCATTAATTGTCCTCATATCAAGATTGAGTACATAGGATTCATGCTTCTCCATTTTTGTGATGCTTTACTAAGAATAATGTCTTCCACTTCCATCCAGGTTAATACAAAGGATGTAAAGTCTCCATTTTTTTTAATGGCTGAATAGTATTCCATGGTATAAATATACCACAGCTTGTTAATCCATTCCTGGCTTGGTGGCATTTAAGCTGTTTCCACATTTTGGCAATGGTAAATTGAGCTGCAATAAACAGTCTAGTACAAGTGTCCTTATGATAAAAGGATTTTTTTCCTTCTGGGTAGATGCCCAGTAATGGGATTGCAGGATCAAATGGGAGGTCTAGGTTGAGTGCTTTGAGCTTTCTCCATACTTCCTTCCAGAAAGGTTGTACTAGTTTGCAGTCCCACCAGCAGTGTAAAAGTGTTCCCTTCTCTCCACATCCACGCCAGCATCTGCAGTTTTGAGATTTTGTGATGTGGGCCATTCTCACTGGGGTTAGATGATATCTCAGGGTTGTTTTGATTTGCATTGCTCTAATATATAGAGATGATGAACATTTTTTCATGTGTTTGTTAACCATTCGTCTGTCGTCTTTAGAGAAAGTTCTATTCATGTCTCTTGCCCATTGATATAAGGGATTGTTGGCTTTTTTCAAGTGGATTAATTTGAGTTCTCTATAGATCCTGTTTATCAAGCTTTTGTCTGATTGAAATATGCAAATATCCTTTCCCATTGTGTAGGTTGTCTCTTTGCTTTGGTTATTGTGTCCTTAGCTGTACAGAAGCTTTTCAGTTTAATGAAGTCCCATTTGTTTATTTTTGTTGTTGTTGCAATTGCCATGGCAGTCTTCTTCATGAAGTCTTTCCCCAGGCCAATATCTTCCAGTGTTTTTCCTATGCTTTCTTTGAGGATTTTTATTGTTTCATGCCTTAAATTTAAGTCCTTTATCCATCTTGAATCAATTTTTGTGAGTGGGGAAAAGTGTGGGTCCAGTTTCAGTCTTCTACATGTAGACATCCAGTTCTCCCAACACCATTTATTGAATAGGGAGTCTTTCCCCCAAGGTAAGTTCTTGTTTGGTTTATCAAAGATTAGGTGGTTGTAAGATGTTAGTTTCATTTCTTGGTGTTCAATTCGATTCCAAGTGTCTATGTCTCTGTTTTTGTGCCAGTACCATGCTGTCTTGAGCACTATGGCTTTGTAGTACAGACTAAAATCTGGTATGCTGATGCCCCCAGCTTTATTTTTGTTACTAAGAACTGCCTTAGCTATACGGGGTTTTTTCCGGTTCCATTCAAAACGCAGAATCATTTTTTCCAAATCTTGAAAGTATGATGTAGGTACTTTGATAGGAATGGCATTGAATAGGTAGATTGCTTTGGGAAGTATAGACATTTTAACAATGTTGATTCTTCCCATCCATGACCATGGTATGTTCTTCCATTTGTTAATATCCTCTGCTATTTCCTTTCTGAGGAGTTCATGGTTTTCTTTATAGAGGTCCTTCACCTCCTTCGTTAGGTATATTCCTAGGTATTTCATTTTCTTTGAAACTATGGTGAAGGGAGTTGTGTCCTTAATTAGCTTCTCATCTTGACTGTTATTGGTGTATACAAAGGCTACTGACTTGTGGACATTGATTTTATATCCTGAAACATTACTGTATTTTTTGATGACTTCTAGGAGTCTTGTGGTTGAGTCTTTGGGGTTCTCTAAGTATAAGATCATGTCATCAGCAAAGAGGGAGAGTTTGACCTCCTCTGCTCCCATTTGGATTCCCTTTATTTCCTTGTCTTGCCTAATTGTTTTGGCTAGATCTTCCAGCACTACATTGAATAGTAAAGGTGACAGAGGACAACCTTGTCTGGTTCCAGTTCTAAGAGGAAAAGCTTTGAGTTTTACTCCATTCAGTAAAATATTGGCTGTGGGTTTGTCATAGATAGCTTCAATCAGTTTTAGAAATGTGCCACCTATGCCTATACTCTTCAGTGTTCTAATTAGAAAAGGATGCTGGATTTTATCAAATGCTTTTTCTGCATCTATTGAGAGGATCATGTGATCTTTATTTTTGCCTCTGTTAATATGGTGGATAACGTTTATGGACTTGCGTATGTTAAACCAGCCTTGCATCCTTGGGATGAAGCCTACTTGATCATGATGAATGACTTTTTTGATGATAAGCTGTAATCTATTGGCTAGGATTTTGTTGAGAATTTTTGCATCTATATTCATGAGTGAGATTGGTCTGAAATTCTCCTTTTCGTTTGGGTCTTTTCCTGGTTTTGTTATCCGGGTGATGTTTGCTTCATAGAATGTGTTGGGGAAGATTCCTTCTTCCTCAATTTTTTGGAATAATTTCTGCAGTACAGGGATAAGCTCTTCCTTGAAGGTTTGATAGAATTCTGGAGTGAAGCCATCTGGACCAGGGCATTTTTTAGTTGGAAGCTTTTTTATTGTTTCTTTGATCTCAGTGCTTGAAATTGGTCTGTTCAGGAGGTCTATTTCTTCCTGGCTAAGTCTAGGGAGAGGGTGTGATTCCAAATATTGATCCATTTCCTTCACATTGTCAAATTTCTGGGCATAGAGTTTCTGGTAGTATTCAGAGATGATCTCTTGTATCTCTGTGGTATCAGTTGTTATTTCCCCTTTATTGTTTCTGATTGAGGTTATTAGAGATTTTACTTTTCTATTTCTAGTTAGTCTGGCCAATGGTTTATCTATTTTATTTATTTTTTCAAAAAACCAACTCCTTGTTTCATTAATTTTCTGAATGATTCTTTTGTTTTCAATTTCATTGATCTCTGATTTGATTTTGGATATTTCTTTTCTTCTACTGAGTTTAGCTTAGATTGTTCTTCTTTTTCCAATTCCATAAGATCTCTAGTGAGATTGTTGATGTGCTCTCTTTCTGTTTTTCGAATGTAGGCATCTAAAGCGATGAATTTTCCTCTCAAAACTGCTTTTGCAGTATCCCACAGGTTTTGGTAGCTTGTGTCTTCATTGTTGTTATGCTCAAGGAAGTTAATGATTTCCTGTTTTATTTCTTCCTTCACCCATCTGTTATTCAACAGAAGATTGTTTAGTTTCCATGCCTTTGGGTGGGGTCATGCATTTTTGTTAGAGTTGAGTTCCTCCTTTAGTGCCTTATGGTCTGAAAAGATACAAGGTAAAATTTCAATTCTTTTGATTCTGTTGATATTTGTTTTGTGTCCCAGGATATGATCAATTTTGGAGAATGTTCCATGGGGTGATGATAAGAATGTATATTCTTTATCTTTTGGGTGGAGTGGTCTATATGCGTCTATCAAGCATAGTTGTTCTAGGGTCTCATTTAAATCTCTTATATCTTTGTTTAATTTCTGTTTAGAGGATCTGTCCAGCTCTGTAAGAAGTGTGTTAAAGTCCACTGTTATGATGGTATTATCAGATATCTTATTGCTCAGACTGAGTAAGGTCTGCTTCAAGAATCTCGGAGCATTTAAATTGGGTGCATAAATATTTAGAATTGAAATGTCTTCTTGTTGTAGTTTTCCCTTGACCAATATAAAGTGACCATCTGTGTCTTTTTTGACTTTAGTTGCTTTAAATCCACATGTATCTGAAAATAAGATTGCAACTCCTCTTTTCTTCTGAATTCCATTTGCCTGAAAAATTGTCTTCCAACCCTTGACTCGGAGCTTTAATTTGTCTTTTGAAGCCAGGTGTGTTTCTTGCAGACAGCAAATGGATGGCTTGTGTTTTTTAATCCAGTCAGCCAATCTATGTCTCTTCAGTGGGGAATTCAAGCCATTAACATTTATGGAGATCATTGATAAGTGTGGTAGTATTCCATTAGTCTTATTTGGTGAGAGTCCATTGCTTAGTTTTATCTTTTGCATCAGTGTGGAGATTAGGTTCTGTCCTGTGATTTCTGAGTTCTTACTTTGCTCCTGATCCATTGTGGTGGTCAGTGTGCAGAACAGGTTGAAGTATTTCCTGTAGAGCTGGTCTTGTTGTGGCGAATTTCCTCAAAGTTTGTATATCCATAAATGATTTGATTTCTCCGTCAATTTTGAAGCTTAGCTTAGCAGGGTACAGAATTCTGGGCTGCAAATTGTTCTGTTTAAGTAGATTAAAGGTAGATGACCATTGTCTTCTTGCTTGGAAGGTTTCATTAGAGAAGTCTGTGGTCACTGTGATGGATTTGCCCCTGTAGGTCAACTGGCGCTTACTCCTCGCAGCTTGCAGAATCTTTTCTTTTGTCTTGACTTTGGACAGGTTCATCACAATGTGTCTTGGAGAAGCTCGGTTAGAGTTGAGGCGACCTGGGGTCCGATAGCCCTCTGAAAGCAGTGTGTCAGAATCTTTGGTGATGTTTGGGAAATTTTCTTTCATAATATTCTCTAGTATGGCTTCCATTCCTCTGGGGCATTCTTCTTCCCCTTCTGGAATTCCTATAACTCGTATGTTGGAATGCTTCGTAAAGTCCCATAATTCTGACAGTGAACGTTCTGCTTTCTCTCTCTTCTTTTCTGCCTCTTTTACTGTCTGAGTTATCTCAAAAACTTTGTCTTCTACCTCTGAAATTCTTTCTTCTGCATGGTCTAACCTGTTGCTGATACTTTCCATTGCATCTTTAAGTTCCCTAATTGACTGTTTCAGTTCCTTCAGGTCTGCCAAATCCTTTTTATATTCTTCATATCGTTCATCTCTTATTTGATTCTGTTTTTGGATTTCCTTTTGGTTATTTTCCACTTTATTAGCAATTTCCTTCATTGTTTCCATCATTTCTTTCATTGTTTTCAACATGTGTATACTAAATTCCCTTTCTGTCATTCCTAACATTTCTATACTGGTGGAATCATCTGCAGTAGCTACCTCATGGTCCCTTGGTGCGGTTGTTCTAGACTGGTTCTTCATGTTGCCTGGAGTTTTCTGCTGATTCTTCCTCATGAGTGATTTCTTTTATCTGTTTCCTTGCCCTAATTTTCCTTTCACTTCCTCTTGCTCTTTAAGTTCTTGTGCCTGTGGACTAAGGGTTACAGGACCAGAAAGGTGAGAAGGTTGAAGAGCAAAAAAAGGGGATGAAAGAAAGGAGGACCGAGTGATAAGAAAAAAAGAAAGATAGAGAAAGGAGAAGGGGTGGGTAAAAGGAATATTGACAAAAAGAAGAGAGGCACAGAAAGAGGGAGACAGGGCAATATAGGTGTACAGTAGGGTACTTTGACACAACCTTAAAAAACTCCGCTTCTGGGGGTGCCCAGTTGCGTGGTTCCCTTGAGGTCAGCAGCTCTTTGCTAACCTGATCAGACACAGTACCCCACCTCCACCAAGTAGAGAGGAAAGACAAAAATGCTATAAATCAAACCAAAAGAAGCAAACAGAAAACTTTACGGGGATAAAATTGGGTGAAAAACCAAATGGTATCGGTAGAAACACTAGCAAAAATGAAGTTGAAGTTATTAAAAAAGGCAGCAATGGGAAATTATGATTAAACTAGGAAAATTGAGAAAGAAAAAGGGATCTGTGTGGAAAAGGTTGAAATTAAAAAAACAAAAGAACATCAGCAACTTGAAAATAAACAAACAAAAAAAAAACAACCAAACAAAAAAAAAAGAAGAAAAAAATACACAACCAAAAACAAAGCAGTTTGTATATGTTATTGAATATTGTCTGGGCAACACGTGGTCTTCTGGGGTATGAGATGTTAGTCACAGTTCTGATACGACTGGAGGCTGCTGATTTCTCAAACCCCAGCAGGTAGACACCCTAAATCTCTCTTCAGCCTACTTAAAAGGCACTTTGAATTTTTAAACTTGCTGAGCAGAAGCTTTCCCAGCTTTCTCGCTGGAATCGCTGCTGAAGTGGCTATCCACTTACCCAGTGTGCCAAAACCGGTCTCACTCTGCCCCTGATGGTTAGGGCTGCAAGGCAGCTCAGACCCCACCTTTAGGCTACTTGGTTGCTGGGTTACCAGCTCCCACCCGTTTCTAGCTCTGCGACCCTGAGGGCGGAGCTTGCCGGGGCAGATCACTGACAATGGATCCGTGTGACCCACCGCCAAACACCATTAGCTCCGTCTGGTTCAGCGGCTCAGACTGGGGCCCTAGACAATGGCCAAAGTTCTCTGCACTCCCGCTCAGGCCTTCCCCAAGGCAGTTCAACTCATTGCCAAGTCCAAGGACATCAAAACAGTTCACAGGTAAGGCCTTTCTGGTTTGCAGTCTCGCTGCTACTGAACTTACAGTTGTGGGCGGGTTTAGATGGATTGAACACACGTGACCACTTGCCGGTTTTCCACAGTTTTAGTCCTCCTCTTGGGGTCCAGAAGTCTCTCGCTGACTCCCTGTATTCTCATAGGAGTAATGATGGGCAGTTCCCACCAGCCAGAGATGCCTGGAGTCCTATCTCCCCAGACTCACGGTGCCCAGATGCAAGGAAGCTGTTACTCAGCTGCCATATTGCTCCGCCTATTGTTCTGAATCTTTTCAATCACTTCCTCTTCCTGCCTTTCTTCTATCCTGTGGCAAACATTTCTCTGATTTCTCTCACAAGCTCATCAATTGCTACTTCTAGAAAATCATGTAAATGAAACTATGTAGAATGTGATTACACACACACACAGTTTCTTTCACTTGACATAATATTTTTATTTATATTGTTAAAGAATTATTTATGGTTTTTGTTTTCATTCTTTTTTATTTCTGAGAACAAGTTGGCTATACCCTTATCTAAAATACCTGGGACAAGAAGTATTTCAAATTTTGGATTTTTTTTTCAGACTTTGAAATATTTGCATATACTTAATGTCTTGATGGTGGACCCAAGTCTAAACAGAAAATTTATTCATGTTTCATATATACCTTAACATATAACCTAAAGCTACTTTTATTTGTGTAAATTTATGGGATATAAATGTAATTTGTTACATGCATAGATTACATAGTGATAAAGTTAGGGCTTTTAAAGTATCCATCATCTGAGCAATGTACATTGTATAAATTAACTTTTTATCATCCAATACACTCCCATTTCTCACCTGACTGTGTCATCATTGTCTATCATTCCACCCTCTGCATCCATGTGTATACATTATTTATCCCTATTTCTGAATGATAATATTTAGTATTTGTCTTTCATGCCTGACTTATTTCATTTAAGATGATAGCTACCAGTTCCATCCACACTGCTAGAAAATACATGAATTCATTTTTTATGGCTAAATAGTACTGCACTGTGTATATATTACACATGTACTTTTTCAAATCATCTATTGATGGGTATTTAGGTTTATTCCACATCTTTGCTATTGTGAATTGTGCTGCAATCAAAATATATATATATATATATATATATATATATATATATATATATATATATATATCTGCAAGTATCCTTTTGAAATAAGAGTGTATTTTTTTCAGTTGGGATTGTTGGATTGAAAGGTAGTTCTATCTGTAGTTTGTCGTGACATTTGGTCATGTGCTGGTCTAGTGCTTACAGCCTTGTATACCTCCTGCTTGTCTGACCCTAACTTCCCCTTTTTGGTCAGTCCACCACCATCTACACATCATCTTAGGCTAAGGAGTACCATCTGGAGGTCCAGCTTTGGGCCCCACCACAGTACAAGCTTAGAAGAAAGTAGTCTGTGGCCCAATAGACCCCACCCTGTGAAGTCCTGAAAGGCAGCTTTGAATGGGCTGTATCCCTTCAGCTGTAGGATAAAATGGTGGCACATCTGAACCGATATTTGTGAGACTTCTGGTGTGGCTCCATCTGCTTCCTACTTGATTGGTTCTGATCCCAGCTTCTCGGATGTGTGGTTGTACAAGGAGTAGTTGGTTGGACAAGTTCCTACATTTCCCCCTAAGAAAACTGTAACTTGGATAGGGCAGAAAGAGCTCAGCCTGGTCTCTTAGCACAGCAATGTTCAATCCTCCCATGAATAGCTCTGTAAGTCTAGAGAGCTAGTCCTGATTCTTCTACCAGCAGTTGCCCAAAGTGCCTGGAAAAGTAACATCTGAGCTTCCTTAAAGTCTTTCAAGTTCACACATTCTAACCATAAACTGCCTTGCTCCTCTACCTGCCTCAATGGTAATAGAGATCAAGAATCCCCCTGGGAACTACAGGGTCCCTCCTAAAGCTTGGAGCCCTCAAGTACTTTCCTGGGGGACCAGAATCTATCTTGGACAGAAAAGAACATCTCAACAGCAGGCTCACTCACACAAATATCAACCAAAGACAGGGAGAATAATGATACGCCCAACAAAGTGTCTCACTACCCCTGAAAACCAGTTGTGGCTATTCTGCGTGTACAAGTACTATCTACCGTTACTGACAACTGGGATTTATCTACCTTCAGAGTCTTAGAGACAGGCCCATAAGTCATCCCTATTAGCCTGAGCTCTCAAGTAACAGATAAGATGAGCCTTGTGGCTCAGTGGATAGGGCGCTGGCCCCATATACTGAAGGTGGCAGGTTCAAACTTGGCCCTGGCCAAACTACAACAAAAAAGCAGCCAGGCGTTGTGGTGGGCACCAGTAATCCCAGCTACTTGGGAGGCTGAGGCAAGAGAATAGCCTAAGCCCAGGAGTTAGAGGTTGCTGTGAGCTGTGACACCACGGGCAATAAAGTGAGACAGAAAATAAAAAAATAATTATAAAATAGCCAGTGAAAAATCTCCAGAAATATGAATAATTAAATCAAAAATTCAACCCTAGAGAAAATAATGACTCCTTGTGAACGTAAATGAAAAAATTAAAATAACATGGAAAATTTTGAACATAGGTTGTATAGAGTATTATGAAAATAGAGAAGAAAATGGAAACCCACCATAAGGAAGCTGAAAATAATGCATAAAATGAATGAAAATTTTCTAAAGACAACAAAACATTAAAGAAAAACAAAATGGAACTTGTAGTTCTGAAAAATTAATTCAAAGAATTACAATGCACAGTATAAAGCCTTACAATCAGGCTTGATCAGGCAGAGGAAATAATCTCAGAACTTGAAGAACCTTATGCTAAACAAGTCAGTCTAAGAAAAAGAACAGCAGAAGAAAAAAAGATTAACAAAGCCTACAAGAAATGTAGGACTATGTAAAGAGGCCAAACATAAGAATCATAGGTATCCCAGAGGGTGAGGAAGGAAATACTCATGGGTTAGGTAATTTATTTAAGGGAATTATTGATGAAAATTTTCCTGGTCTTTTTAGAAATCTAAATAACCAAGTACAAGAAGCACAAAGGACAGATGGGAGATTCATCATGAAGAGGCAGTCGACACAACATATAATCATTTGGATGGCCAAGTAAACACGAAAGAGGCCATCCTGCAAGTTTTAAAGTAAAAATCGCAGGTAATGGACAAAGGAAAACCTATTAGACTAATTATAGACTTCTCAACTGAAATGCTACAAGCCAGAAGGGATTAGAAACCCTTATTCAGTCTTTTAAAACAGAGTAAGAGAATCTTACTAGAATCTTGCATTCCTATATGAGGGAAACTTTCACAGACAAGCAATTGCTAAAGGAATTTGTGAAGACCAGACCTACATTGTAGGAAGTACTAAGATCTGCATTACACATAGAATAGTGCAACAGATACTCACCAATGTAAAATTGCCCAAGCTAAATCAGAGCTCAGATACTGCAATGGATAAGGGTTGACCCAGTAAGAAGAACAAAAATCCACCAACTTATCTATCCTTTCAATAAATGTGAATGACATGAATTCTGCACTGAAGAGACATAAACTGACTGAATGGATTAAAAAAAAAAAAAACACAAACACAGATCTGCTCTCTCCAGGAAACATATCTCACCCACCAGGATTCATTTAGACTCAAAGTGAAAGGATGAATAACAGTATTCCATGCATATGGAAATGATAAAAAAGCTGGTGTGAGCATTCTCATATCAGACAATATAGATTTTAAATCAACAAATGTAAAGAAAGATAAAGATGGTCACTATATAATGATGAAAGCAAAAATCCAATAAGAGGACATAAAAATCATTAACATTTATGCATTCAACACAAGAGCACCTAAATAAAGTAAAGCAAACTTTACTAGAATTAAACAAAATGTTAAACAGCAACACAATTATTTTGGGGATTTCAACACCTCACTGACAAAACTAGACAGATCCTCCAAACAGAAAATATACAAAGAAACATTTTCTTTGTATATTCTTTCTTCTAGCAGAACTCTAGAAGGAATGGACCTACAAATATTTATAGAACATTCTACCCCAAAATGACTAAATATATCTTCTTCTCATCACTACATGGAACATTCTACAAGATTGGTCACATCCTAGGCCACAAAACATCTCCCAAAAAATATAAAAATTAGAAATTATACCCATATCTTCTAAGACTACAGTTAAATAAAACTAGCTATTAATTCTAAAAGAAACACTCATTCCTACACAAAGTCATGCCAAACTAAACAACCAATGAAATGATCAATGAAGAGAGAAAGATGAAAATTGAAAGATACTTTGAACAAAATGACAATGGAGACACAAATTATCAAATCTGTGGAAAACAGTAAAATCTATCCTGAGAGGAAAATGCATAGCCTTAAATGCTCACATCCAAAGGACAGAAAGATCCCAAATCCACAATCCATGAATCATCTCAAGGAATTGCATAATAAAGAGCAAACCAACTCCAAAGCCAGAAGAAGAAAAGAAATAACAGAGAAGAACTAAATAAAATTGAGAATAAAAGAACTATATAGAAGATTAATGAAACAAAAAGTTGGTCCTTTGAAAAGATAAATCAACAAGCCTCTTGCTAGATTAATTAGAAAAAGAAAGGACTCTAATAAGCTCAATTGAAAATGAAACAGGAGAAGTCACAACAGATATCACAGAAATACAAAACATCATCTCAGAATACTATAAAAATCTCTATGCACACAAACTTGAAAATGTGAAGGCAATAGATAAATTCTTTGAAACACACAACCTTCTGAGACTCAATCAGGAAGAAATGAACAGACCAATATAAAACACTGAAATTGAAGCCGTAATAAAAAATCTTCCATGACTTAGTAATTATGAATTGGGCTGCAATAAACATTCTGGTACAAATATCTTTGTTATAGTACAATTTTTGGTCTTCTGGATATATACCTAGTAGAGGAATTATAGGATCGAATGGTAGATCTATTTTTAGATTTTTAAGTATTCTCCAAACATCTTTCCAAAAGGACCATATTAGTTTGCATTCCCACCAGCAGTGCAGAAGTGTTCCCTTTTCTACACATCTGCGTCAACAACTCTGGTTTTTGGATTTTGTGATGTGGGCTAATCTTACTGGAGTTAGATGATATCTCAAAGTAGTTTTGTTTTGCATTTCTCTGATGGTTAAGGATGATGAGCATTTTTTCATGTGTCTGTAGGCCGTGCACCTGTCTTCTTCAGAGAAGTTTCTCTTCAAGTCTCTTGCCCACCCTGAGATGGGATCACTTGTTCTGAGGGCTGTCTGCTTCCTCTACTTACTGTGTTCTTAGCTGTGCAGAAACTTTTTAGTTTCATCAGGTCCCAGTAGTGTATTTTTGATTCAGCTTCAAAATGGATTAATAAATTGTCGTATTTGTACCCCATGGAATATTATGCAGCTGTAAAGAAAGATGGAGACCATACCTCCTTCATGTTTACATGGATGGAGCTGGAAGATATTCTTCTTAGCAAGGTATCCAAAGAATGGAAGAAAAAGTACCCAATGTACTCAGCCCTAATATGAAACTAATTTATAGCTTTCATACAAAGGCTACAACCCAATCTCAGTACAAGAATATGGGAAAGGGGGCAGGGGAGGGGATAGGAGGGAAAGATAGGGTGGAGGAGGGTAATTGGAGGGTCCACACCTAGGGTGCATCTTGGAAGGGTGCAGGTGAAGTTTACTAAGTGTAGAGTATAAGGGTTTGAACACAATAATTAAGAAAATGCCACGAAGGCTATGTTAACCAGTTCAGTGAAAATATTTCAGACTGTATATGGAACCAGTACATTATACTCCATGATTGCATTATTGTACACAGCTATGATTTAATAATAAAAAAAAGACTCACATACTCAGTGGATATGGAAGAAACAAAATGCAAAACCTATTAATTTAGGAATTCAGGGTATGTACAGTCTAGCTAGGGAAACAAGGACATTTAGACCCCGCTGCTCCTTTAAGGCATGTGCCACCCAATCCTCTTTGTTTTGTGCATCATAAAAATAAATTTACTCATAGATGGGGGGAAAAAAATCTTCCAATTAAAAAAGTCCCAGACCAGACAGTTTTACACCTGAATTTTACCCAACCTACAAAGAAGAACTTGTTTCTATACTTCGGAAAGGAATCCTCCTCAACACATTCTATGAAGCCCATATTAACTTGATACCAAAACTAGAAAAGGACACACTACAAAGCAAACTACAGACCAATATCTCTTATGAATATAGATACAAAAATTCTCAATAAAATTTTAGCAAACCGAGTTCAGCACCACAGTAGAAAAATAATTCACTACAACCAAATAGGCTTCAACCCAGAGATGCAAGGATGATTCAACATGGACAAATTTATAAATGTAATTCACCACATAAATAGATGTAAACCTAAACTAGATATTTTAAGTGGAACATTTAATTTAAGATTAGTACTGATAAGTGAGGTTTTGTTACTCCTGTCTTATTGTTAATTATTTTTTAGTTCTCTAATAAACTTTCTATTTCTTTCTTTTCATCCCTTTGTGGTGTTGTGGAATTCTGTCATGTTGCTATTTTATTCCTTTCTCTTCCTCCTTTGTGTAATTATTTAAAAAGAACAGTGAGTTTTATATTTTTTGTGTGTTTTTATGTTGGTGAATATCATTCTTTCACCTTTCTGTTTAAGTACCACTTTCAATCTTTCTTGTAGGGCCATTCTGTGACAAATTTGGTCAGCATTTGCTTATCTGGGAAAGCTTTTATTTACCCTTTACTTATGAAGCTAAATGTTACTAAGCATAAAATTCTTGGCTGGCAGCTTTTGTTTTCCATTTAGCACTTTTAAAATGACATTCTTTTTTCTTCTGGCTGGTAATGTTTCTGCTGACATAGCGTAATGTTTTTGCAATGTATTTTTCTGAGTATTATGGGGGCCCCTGTATATGAATGTCCAAATCACTTGCTAGATTTGGGATGTTTTCATCAATTATTTTCTTAGATAGATTTTCTAAACTTTTGATATTTCTTCCCCTTCAGAAATACCAATAATTTGTAATGGTACACTTGATGTATTCCCAAATGTCTCAAAATCTCTTTCATTCTTCTTTACTCTTTTTGAATGACCTGTCTTCAAGTTCTGAGATTCTTTCTTCTGCTTATTGTGTCTAATGTCGAAGCTTTGGAATTTAATTAGGAATTACTTTAATGAATGTTTCAGATCTAGAATTTCTATTTTTCTTAAAGATACTTGTCTTCTAAGTAAATTTCTCATTCATATCCAAAACTGGTCTTCTGATCTGTTTGTGTTGGTTGGAATATTTCTCTTGTATCTATTTGAGCTTCTTTAAAATTAGTATTTTGAATGCTTTATCTGGCATTTTGGATATTTCTTGTTGGTTAGAATTTAGTGCTAGAGAATTATTGTGTTCCTTTGAGGGTGTCATGGTATTTTGCTTTATTTATGGTTTCTTTTGTATTTATTAGCCATTGACAAAAAGGTGTTGAAGTGGCTAGATATTCACAATTTCACTTTTCTATTCTGTTATTGTTGTCAGTCTCTACAATGTTCACTATTTCCATGCCCTTACCAGGTCTATGTGGGGATCTTTCCAGATCTTCACTGTGAGAACCTGCTAGGATTCCTAAAGAGAAAGTCTGCAACAGTGTGACTCCTTCCTAAGCCTGCAAGCAATCATTTTTCACTCTTAAACTAATCTATACTCAGCTTCCAGCAATTTGTCAAAATTACTACTTAATTTTTTTCCTACTTCATGATTTAGTAACTTCTCCAGGTAAGCAGATTTTAAATGAAAATTTATTTTATATCTTACATATATTTTCCTTGTCTGGTCCTTTCCTTGTCATTCCCTCTTATAAATCCAAATTTTCATCTGGCATAGTTTTCCTTAAGTGTTAGAAATTTTTACTGTTGTTAATCATTCAAATTTCAGTTACATATTTATGTGCAAGTTTATGTGAGCATTTATACTCATACTTATGAGTATACTCCTCATATTTCTTTTCCATGAATAATTTTCCTCAAATTCTGAGTTTTTGAGGCACCCCTAAACTCCAACCCCTAAACTCCGCCTGACCAGTCCAGAGTACTGCATCTTTCTTCCTGGTCTGTTTCCTTCACACTGCAACTAGAGTTTTCCTTACAGGATCTCACAATACATGGTTTCTTAATTCAAGGACCAATATTTTTGCGTATATTTTCC